>NC_049171.1:17769183-18104183 GCF_009769625.2 Cygnus olor
AAGAAGGGAAAGGAAAAGGAAAAGGAAAAGGAAAAGGAAAAGGAAAAGGAAAAGGAAAAGGAAAAGGAAAAGGAAAAGGAAAAGGAAAACATTTTGGGATCATATGCGCTCATAGTTGTAACTGGCCAAAGTTTTCCTCAGATCAGTCTGTTTGAGCAGATGTTGGATTCATCCAAAAGGGGACAGTAAGAGGTTTGGTCCCAGAACTCCCAGGTGAGTGGAGATGTTGATGGGAAAGCCTGCTCTGTCCCAGGCAGCTGTGCTCCCCTTTCCCTGGCCATGCCTGCACTGGAGAGGGTTTTAGAAAAATTTCTTCCATCAGGAGAAGAGTCAATGCAAAAATAAATGCAGTCTTGAGTTTCAAACTGCATTAACATCTGGATAAATCCAAGCATGACTGCTGGACGGGATACTGCATGTTTCTTGGCACTACATTTTCCTTGTCCCCAGTGTTTCCTCCTCCTCAGCACTCACTGACTGATCCCTTGATGCACTGCTAAATGCAGTCACAGTTTGCCCTGTTTGGACTTTTCTATCAGCATTTAGGAGTAAGAAATGTCTCATGTTAATGTGTGAGTCAACGGTCCTAAACATTTTGTAGAGTTATTCTAGCATTTTCTCTCTTTCTGTGGTAGCTTTCTGTCCAGATATCTGTGCAGCAGAATGGCTTTTACACTTTTTTTTTTTTTAACTAAAAATCCAGCACTTCTGCAAGGCTTGCAAAGACTTGTAGGCTCAGAAAGGGCTTACTAGTGGATGTACTACATGTGATGGAAAGTAATTGTTGTTGTCAAGAGTACATGAAACAATTTCATAAAATATTTTATGAAATGATTTATTGTTGTCAGCCATTTTCCACACTAAAACAATTTCAGAATTTTTAGGAAGTGACTCTACTTTTGGATGGTTATTTTGCACTCTGGTGGTTTCACTTGGTCATTTCAAGAGAAGCCTACAAGTTTTCCTGCTAAACCTAAATTTTGGAGAGGTAATGCAATAAAACATGGAATAACTAGTGGAAATATTCTAAAAATCAGTTTAAAAATAACTTGCTGATCAGCTATGATATTCAATCTACGGAGAGCTGGATCATCCTTTGTGTCCCCACACGATGAAGCTTAATGCCTCTTTTGCTCCGAACTTGGTTACTTTCAGAGCTTTTCAAAACCTGGTAAGAAAGTTAGTTCAGCTGTTCCATAACACTTGTGATAAGATAAACCAGTGCCCTGTGGACATTGTTCTCTACCATCACAGGGTAGAGAACCTAAGTCCTGGTGTTTTCAGAGGGGAAAGCCTGTTGGAGAGTTATTCTGCGTCTAATGGTTTCCTATTTTTCAGAGCACATCTCTGCCTTTATCTCCCCTAGAAGATATCCCTATTTAGCAGGTTCTGAAGAGCTCAAAGTGTTCGACTACCTTTTGAAAAGGAAGAAAAAAATGTAGTTCTTGACTTTTTCTATTACAAAATTTCGTTTTCTCATTCCACAAAAAAAAGTCAATGTTTTATTTTATTCCATTAAAAAAAAAATAACAATCTTATTTCCAAGTTTCAGACTTTCCCAAGGAGGGAGAATTGCATTTTTTACTTTTACCTGATTTTGAGCATGCGTATTCACAGAAAAAAAAATATTGACTTCATTTTAACCCAAGATTGCTATCTATTTTGAGGACCTGTACAGCATCCTTCTCTGCCTCTCTGCAGTTTAACAAAAATAAAATAAATATTAATTCAGACCTGCATTTCTTACTTTTATGTAACAAAGAAAGAATGTTTATAATCTGTGATTATTTTATTTTTATTTTTATTTTGTAGCACAGCTATTCCCTGCAATAAGTACATATTGCAGACAGAGGAAAACAACTTGATTCTAAGATAAAAGACACAAAACCAATAGCCATCAGACACAGCAGCTAAGAGTGAATCCTAACAGGCAGAAGAAGGTTAATGCACAGAATGTAATGAATTGTCTTAAAGGCAGTTTTAAGTAGGCTGCACTGAGGGGTTGTATACTGTAGCTGTAAATACTAGGGTGGGTGATTGAAATTCCTGCTGTAAGTGCTTTATATATAAATGTTTAGTTACTTATCAGCAGAATGAAAAACGTCTGCTTTTTGGTGGCATCTAAAATAAAAAGCAGCTGCTGATGTTCCAGGAGCTGCCTTCCACCAGACAGTTTGTAACCACTGACTCAGTTCTGCAGGCTTAGAACTTTTTGAATCCTCAAGGCCATGCAAATATTAAATTTGCCAGTTGTAAGCACTGTGCACTTGAAAAGTATGCAGATAATATGCTTTGTGTTTTTTCCCTACCTGCTTGCTTTTCTTTTTGTAATTTAAGATCTTGTAAAATTGTGGTGGAACATGTGTTTTAATTAGTGTAATCTGCACGTGCCTTCTCAAAAAACTTTGCTCACAAACTGCTTTGGGTGCTTTTATAAATAGTCATGCTCATAAATTAAATGCAATAATTTGAGCACTTTTGGGGGATTCTTTTTATATTTTCATCATTGCTGTACAGTCAGCAGCCTGCACAGATATAGTCTGCTGTGAGACTGAACCTCACTGCATTAAAACAGGGGAATGTTTGGCTGTGTGTACATTATGGCAAATAATATCTGTATGTCCTTTGATTAACATGGAGGAGTAGTGGTTCTGCTGGTATTTCCACTGAACTGCCACTGGCATAAATGTCATGGATAGGTCTTATCACACACTTGGATTCATGAGTCGGCTGGAAAATTTAGGATTCCAGTTGTGCTAGGCACTTTGAAGGAGACTATCCTTGATCAAAAACAAAGTGGGTATTAAATTAACAAAACAAGCTTCACCTTTTCAGAAGAGTTCTATGTGCTCTTTTGACCTTACTCATCCCTGACTGTTCTCTCTTTTTTTTTTCTGCATTCCAGCCCACATTTTCTACAGAGGAATAATTTTAGTTTACTCCATGTTTTAAAGGAAGGAATGAGATATTGCACTCTGAAGAAAGGGGAAACCCCCCAAAAAGACTTTTGCACTTAATGCAACCAAGCATCATCATTCAGCTCTTTCAGTCCTTTGCAGTCAGTGTCACAGTACGTAAAGAGAAACAGACGTAACTAAAACACCTTCATTTTTTATTGATGCTAAAGGCAGAAAGAAAGGAGAGAGTGGTCTGGGAAGCTGGCTGCTACACTCCACAGTCAGTAGCAGCACTTTACATTTTGTAAAGCAGCCTGGTCCCTGGAGCTTGAAGGATTTCACACCTGCACAGATCGTGACACAAGACTCATCATTTTCTAGTCTATTCTTTTACAGCTAAGCTGGAAGCATGATCCTTGCAAGATGCTCCCAGAATTGATTTGCCTCGAGTCAATTATTTTGAAGCAAGGAGGCCACATGAAGGAAGGGAAGACAGCTCATGGTTTCCCCAGAAGAAAGACTGAAGTAATTTTCAAATTAAGCAACTGTGTCTGGTGATGACGCTAATGAGCTCCTTAAAAATGCAAATAGCAGCTCAGGTAGTGATTAGCTTGTGTTATTGACAGACTAATCTTGAGTTCAAAAATATAGCATGCTCTGACTTAGTCTTTCACATCTTTTCATAACATATGTTTTGAAGTTTCAAGGTAATAAGGGAAGATGAGATTGTGATTAAAAAAGGTTTCTCTGGTTGGAAACAGAGACAGCCTTCCATGTTTTCCAATTGGAACTGTGATTATGGGCATAAGGTAAGAAAGGTTTTAAAACCATTAAGTTTTAGGCAGTCTTATAGCTTTCTTGTTTATTGAATATTGCCTATGAAAAAATGACATTGAAAAGTGAAGTCTGCTATTGTCATGCTTACAACAGCTACTCTATTTGCTGTCAGATTGCATTGTATGTGTTGTGCATCCTTTAACAGCACTTAGACATGCTGACACAAAATACAAAGATGATCCAATTACGTTTTCTGCAACTACATCTCATTTTGCTAATGCCTACAAATTAAGGATGTCTATCACCCCTTACATGAGACAGAACACAGATAACATCTAAAATCTCATGGATTTTATAGTGTACACCACTTAAATACAGAAGCAGCCCTAATCATAAACAGTTGACATGTAGCTCATAAACTGTCTAGCCAATATGAAAATACAACCATGTAGTGCATACAGAAATGATTCCTCCTTATTGTTATTTATTAGTGGTAGTATTATTTATTTGTTGCCATTTGCGTTTGGTAATTTATTTACCATAGACAGCTTAAATGTACAACATTAGTGCTGATCTACTTCCAGAGTGATCAGTGTATATATATATATATATATATATGTTATTATTATTTTATTTTTTTCCAGACTGACTTGCCATAGGTAGAAAACCCTAAAAAATCTAATGAACCTTTCCAGGAGTCAGATTATTGAAGAACACTCTTCTGGAAGGGTGCTATTTGTTAATATTTCACAGATTTGTATGAAATATGGAAACCACAGAGAGTTAAAAAAAAAAAAAAAAAGACTTATTTGTACTTTGCCAATAGTCACTGAGTAGGGGGGCAAAATCTAACACCTTAAGCAGCATTTCATTAGGCAGAGAATTGCAGTTGAAACGTGTGCGCCAATGGGTCTCACGATGTGAGATTTCACTGAAACAGCTTTACTCTAGGGGAATAAAGTAAGATATGAGGGGTTCCAGAGAAAAAAGTGCTTTTGCTCCCATCTTGTACCTCATTGCTGGACATTGTCTGCTAGTTTTCTGGGGGGTTATCATGCTTATTCCCCCTCGTGGCTACAGACACTGAGTTGGCAGAGCATTTGCTTTGCCAATGTCACCAGGACCAAGACATCTTATAAAAGCTCTTCTCAGCATGTTGGGTTGGTGTGTATTACTTGGGGTCACAAGGCACATTCCCTCCTCATCTATCCTCTCCAAGCAGCTTCTTCCATTAATAGACAATGGTTGCAGACGGCGAGTCCTGCCCTTTTCCTATGTTCCTGCTGCCCTCCCAGCAGGCCTTCTGAGGAGGAATAGAAGGAAGGGTGAGGAGAAATGCCCCAGTATGCCTTTTGCACAGTGGTGAGGCTAAGAGTTTTGAGAGCCTCTGGGAGTGGCAGTTGCTTTGATATTTTCAGCTGCATTTAAGAATTTTGCACCAAATGCTGGGAGATTTCAGGGGTGACACACTGGGATAGTTTGTTCCATTTGCTCCTTTGTTTTTCTTTCTTCTTGAAACTGTCTGTTAAAGTAAAGCTAATATTCTACAAGTGGTTTTTTTTTTTTTTTTTTTTTTTTTTTGTGTGTGTGTGTGTGGTTTTTTCTTTCTTTTTCTTTTTTTTTTTTTTTTGTTTCATAGAAGAGTCATTAGAGACTCCATGACAGGTTCAATTTTTTAGCTGAACAGTTGTTTATGTTTCTCCTGTGATTTCCATGGGAAGAGTATATCTCTCTATTTCACTCGCCTTTGAAGAGGAAACTGAATTACCTTAGTGTCAAACAGCTCAAATATCTGTTTTACTTTTTTTGTTTTCATCTTTATTTTTATTGCCATTAACATGGCTACATATGGGTAACCGTATGGCGGGATACAAGAATCAGATGGCTGGCCAGAAGTCTGGCATCTGCAGAAATTAATTTATTAGGCCAGGTTTTCAAATGGGAAACTGAATCTTTAGTAAATGAGTAATTATGGAACACATGAAAATCAGAGTTGGATAAAATAACCCAGTGTTCCTCTGCCCCAACGAGCACCCTAAACTCACCTGGACATTTTGAGAGGTAACATATCAGCCTCAGCAAGAGCACCAGGAATCTGCTGCATGAAAATGGCTGGATCTGTGAAAAAGAGTATTAGAAAAGTATTATAGCAGAGTTGACTTCTTGGTGACACTTCAATGCCATAGAATCATAGTCATAAACAGTAGCCCCGAGAGGCCTCAGCCCAGTAATAAAGACATTGTTATAATAAACACAGCACAGATGCTGAGAGCTGCTTACACTACAAGCAGTGGTATGTCCTCTAGTCAAAAGTTTTGCTGCTGCAGGATTGATTTTTTGCAATATCTACTGCTTATTTTCAGCATCCCAAGGGATGGTTCTTTTCTCCTTTTCTTCCATTGTAAGTTTCCTTCTAATATTTGTCCTACATTTCTCTATTTTTGGCAACATAATAACAGCAAGAGAAAGTCTCATTACCTGCAGTCAGACTCCCATCTGTATAATTCCTCTTCAATAAATGTTGCCTCTTCATTTCTCAGCCAAGCAGTAAGAAATGCTTAACTCTTTTAATCATATAATGAACTCCCATCACTCAGTCTGTCTTTGCTGCAGGAATGAATCCTGTCTTCTCTTTAGCAGCAGCTTCAGCATTAGCAACAAACTCAAAGGAATTGAGAGAATACAAAATCCTGCATGGTTCTCAGAGCAAGAGAAGCTTGGGATGGCTGAAGCTGAGGTACTGGGAGGTGTATGAGGGAGATGCTTTACTGGAGATAAAGTTTGTTACTTCTTTACCTGCAGCATCTCTAGTTCCCTGAAGAAATGACTCTGTAGTGACCAACATGCAGAGGTGGGGACGTTGGTGTTGTTTTTTGCTTGTTTCTCTTTTCTGAATTTCTCTCACTTATCTAACAGGGCTGTGCAGGAAATATGATTTGCAGTAATATTTCTGGTTTTGAAGGAAAAAAAAAAAAAAAAAAAAGGAAGTTCTGTCTGAAGTTGTCTCCAGAGTATTCCTGAAGCAAAGACTGATTGTTGGTGTTTCCAGAATGAAATATGTTCTGTACAATCAACATTTCTACATTAAAATATTGTATTTTTCAAGAGTTGCAGTGCTGTCTACCTCTGAATAACATTGAGAAGACTGTCCTGATTTGAAAGGTCTACTGTGTTCATGGTGTCTAGATTAGTGACTCACCCCTGAAGTGTCAGAATCAAGGCCACCACCCTCCTTCAGGCCCATTCCACTGTCTCAAGAGCCAGCTGTTCTGGGCATGGGAAAGTCCTGGATTCCTTTACTTACAGAGGCTTTCACAGTAGAGCAGTGGGGCCCAGCAACACTGGATGGCCAGACCAGGGACAGTACTTCCTCTGCACAGCCAAGAACCTGAAAAGTCAACTGTAAAGCCTACACACCTGCCTGGCAAACAGAGCTCAAGTGTCATTGAAATGGGGGAACTACTCCTGGAACATTTTCTTTCATCAAATATACAAAGTCCAGGGGAAAATGTGTTGTCAGATTTTTTTTTCAATGGGTTGTGAGAAATCTAGAAATGAGTGCATGCACCTTCCTCTTCAGTATAACATTTTTTGCATCCTAGAGTTCGACTGGAAAGGGTAAAAATCTAAATAATTTGGGAGATCTATCTGGCTCAGACTTCACCTTACAATCTGTCAAATCCTGACATTAAGTTGAGCTTGAACATCTCTGTTTTATGATCAGGAAAGGGTTCTTAATAGAAACACCACTTTAAAGAACTATTTTTCATAATAATGATGTTCTGCTATAATGGCAACTTCATTCTGATCAAGCCCAATGCCAGACAGATCCATAAGATTTTGGAATAGATCCATAAATTATTTCAGTCAATCAAATTATATTTTCTGCCACAAGATTTGGGAAAAAATGTGACGAATTTTTTATTTATTAGCTAGGCCAGAAGTGGAGAAAAGTGAGGTTTTTTTGTTTGTTTGTTTGTTTGCATTGTTTTGTTTGCTTTTTTTTTTTTCATTGTTTAAATTTCATCCCGCATAGAAAGTTGAAGAGGAGAATTGAAATGCTACTACTTCTATCCACACCAGATTGCCTTTTTCTGCAGCAGTGAGTAGTGCAAAGGCTGGGAATTCATTCAGCAAGAGACTTTCAGTGGTGTGCAGAAACATGCTGCAATAGACAAAGCTGAAAGCAGAGGGCTTTGCATGTGGAAGAAATCATGATGGGTCAGAAGCAGAACATTCTGAGTTGACAACATGGTATCCTTTGAAAACTGACAAAGCCAAATGTCACTTGGAGCAAATTAACAGGACTATTTAATGCAAGACTAATTAATGTAGTGCAACTATTTCTCTTCACTCAGCACTGATCAGGCATTTACTGGAGTACACCAGTTTGCTAAAGCATCACATTTGAAAAATGAGGCAAAGAAACTGGAAAAAGCTTAGTGGAAAGCAAGCATTATAAGACACTTTGAAAATGTGACCTATAAAGAAAGGTAGAATAAACCAGGTTCATTTAATTCATAAAGGAAAAGATTATGGCAAGACATGATTACAATTTCCTAATATATAAAAGGTTGGTCAGCTAATCGTGTCAGCTAATGGCAGGGCAAGAGAAAAAAATGGAAAAAGTGCAGCACTGCAAATTTGGGTTACATTTTAGTAAAAATTGTCTCTGTAAAAGGATAATAAAATGCTGGAACAGATTACAGATGGAAATGATATACTTTCTACAAGAACAGGTTGTACAGACATCTTCCATGGATGGTTTGGGTAGTAATGGAAGACAAATTGGATAATTAAGTCAAATTGGAAGACTGGGGTTCAGTGCTCCAGAGCACTGTGATTATGCTGGGGGGTTACCTGTGGAAAAGGGGTGGAAGAGAGAGAGAGAGGAAAAAAAAAAAAAGATGGAAAGCAGCAAGTCATCATATCATAGAATCATTTTGGTTGGAAAAAAACCTTTAAGGTCATCAAGTCCAATTGTCTAACACTACAAGTTCACCACTAAACCATATGCCTAAGCACTATATCTACAGATCTCTTAAATACCTTCAGGGTATTTAACTTCACCACTTCCCTGGGCAGCCTGTTCCAATGCCTAACCACCCCTTCCATGCAGAAATTCTTCCTGATATCTAATCTAAACCTTCCCTGGTGCAACTTGAAACTGTTGCCTCACATCCTATCACTTGTCACCTGAGAAAAGAGACTGACACACTCCTTTCAGGTAGTTGTAAAGACTGATGATGTCTCCCTTCAACTTCTTTTTCTCTAGACTGCACACCCCATCTCCTTCAACCAAATTCTGCATCTTGTTAGGTGGTAATATAAAAAAAATGTATTATTTTTAACCTAGAGGGTTGAACCAAGACTCCTGCTCTGCCACAGCCTTGGCATGTATCTTGCTCCTGCTGTCTCTCCACAATTTTTCCTATGGAGAAGGAAACAAGAACAGGAACTGGAAGTTATTCATAACTTCCTTATTTACATCAGTATTATTTTAACTGAATTCTAATTTCTCTACATGTTTGGCGGCTCTTTATATGCTCCTCACATCCCATCCCCATTTCCCGTCCCCTTTTAGCCAATCAGGGAGATGTTTCATACTGTAAATATATATATATATATATATATATGAAGCAGAAGTCTGAATTCAACTCTCTGCTCTACTTTATGTAAGGGTTAAAGCACTGATGGAGTCTGTAGGTCTGGCCTTACAGTCCGAGCTCCAGTTCAAAACTGCTAACAAATTTGCAGTGCATCAATTCTCCAGTAAAAAAAAGAAATGTATGACATCTATTGCATGCTGTCATGCATGAACTTGCAGTTGTATCATTATCAGAACTGTGGATCTGGTTATTCAGTGCTAATGTTTTTGCATGTTGCTTTTAAGACTCAAACCAGAAGAACTTTGCTACATTCATAAGCCACAGAGTCAGGCAAAGATTACATCCCCACTAATCATATCAACTCCTTCCCCGCCTCAAACATGACAGTTACAGATCTATGACAGATACATGTTTCTGCCTTAGATTTTGTAGCTTTACCATATTTCAGGGTAGGAATGCTGATTTTCTATATCGCAGTACAATGAACTTTTTTTTTTTTTTTCCTGAAAATATAAATATCAAAGTGTGGTGATTTAGGAAACCCTTCATAGAAAGTGCACATTGTATGAAATATATAGCACTTACTAAGCTTAGGAAGAACACCATTCCTCCTCAGTTTAGCTGTTAATGATTAAAAGAATGAAATTCTCTTCAGAAAGTGTATGGTTAGGTCTCTTTTTTATTGGATTTTAACCTTTTAAGCAGCGTAAGTGAAAAAGCAGTTTTATAGAAGTTGAGAAGCTGGAGTTAAGTTCTGACAATGGCACTGCAAGTCAAAGGTTCCCAAACTACTATGCATCATTAGCGCGATTCTAGCTATGCAAAACTACTGTGGCAGAAAGCCAGCAGCACCGGGTGCTGTTGGTGGTATTCCTAGCTGCTGCTGCTGCTGCCACCCATCATTGCTGATGATGGTATTCACATTTAACACTACTGCTGATGAAAGTACCTGCAATTACTACAACTGCTGATGGCAGAAAGAGTTTGTTAGCCCGGCTGTAAATTACTTCCTGAGGCTTAGTTGCCAACTTATTTTGTATTGTGAGCAAAATGCAGTCTCCTGGCACTTGGAAAAAGCTACATTAAGCAAAAGTTATTAAAAAAGACAGATATTATAAGATTAAACCATATTGGCTCTATAAACAGAAATTCAGTGTTTGAATTTCAGTGGCTGATACTGTGTGAGCCAGCTTGAGCCTATTAGCAGCATAGTTTGATGCAGTGCCCAAACTAATCTGCCTCTTGGCAGAGTTGACAGCACAAGGCTATCCTGAGTCTAGATTCAATTTGATTTATCTGAATGGCTCTTCACCATGGGAAGTTATGAAGTTGGATTATCATCAGGTTGGGGATTTCTGCATCATATTCAATACATTTTCTGATACAGATTCATAAGAAAACTTTCTTGACTTAAGGCAAACATGAAACCTGTGTTAAAAACAAGGCCAAAACTTGGGTCTCCATAGTCTGTTAAAGTCCCTCTGTACAACGTATGAAATGTTGCTAATTTCACAGTAATTTCAATAATCATTATATTTTTATATTGAACTTTCAGTAATTAACTTGCAGATTGGTGAAAACCTTCTCCAGAAGCACACAAGGCAAAATGGGCTCCCAGGTTAGGCTGATCCAGCCAGCTTTCTTTAGTGAGTATAAGAACATAAGAATGGCTGTATCCGGTCAATCCAAAGACTGATTTAAAACAATGTCCTCTTTACAATAGTAGATAATAGTGCATATTTGTGAAAGAGTACATTGATGGGGTTTATAAAACATCTGCAGTAGTCCTACTGCTACTATTTGTGAGAAGCTTTAAAGGCCCAGATGAACAGAACTTTCACAATACAGTCTAGTATTTGGGCCCAGCACTTGTGTCAAAGCCAAGGAAGAAGACATTTGGCTGCAAAGAGAAACCTGTGCAGCTCCTTTGTTAGTTGAATGGTTCATCCATGTCTTTGCCACAATTTCATTGCCTGTTTATACTGCTCAAGACATGGAGAACACTTTTTAACAAGACCATTTTTGCTGCTCCTCCCAGTCATCTTCTGAGTGCAATCATGAAGCAGTGAAGATCTTTATCTGAAAGGAGAGGTTGGACTTGCTGCGTTAAAGTAGGAAAGGTGAGACAGAGAGGTATATGATTACTATGCTATAATCATCACACTTGGTTCTTCATGTCCTGCTCAGAAACAAATCAAATAGACTAATGGATTTTTCATAGAGAACAATTACCTGTTTTCAAATACATCAGTTTGCTGTGTTCCCACCACGAATCCCTTTGAAAATATCAAGGAAATGAAAATTTCAAAACAAGTTACAGCCACAATTTTTTGACAGATTTTATAAAACAGAGTAAGAGAAACAGAAATGAAATTGTAATTGTAATTGTTACTCCAATAATTAAAGTGAAAGGAACAGCCCAAGCTAATTTATTTTATGGGTAAGCAAGCTATTAAAAAGCAATTTACAAGTCAGAAAAAGCATGTCTACCTGACACTTCACAACAAAAACAGGGATCAGGAGTAGTTTTCCTAGTTAACCACTACAAACCAAAGCAAAAGATTTATAAGGAATAAAAGATATAGGATAACAAGAAGTGTTAGCCTACCAGCTGTCCTCTCACACTTTTTTTTTCCCCCCTTTTTTTTTTTTTCCATTTAACAGATCATCTGGAGCTTAAAAGTAAACCAATAATTGTGACATATGGGTGCAAGCTTGTTTGAGCCAGTGTGCAGCGAGCAGAAAACTGTGGGCTGTTAATGCAAGTACGTGTACATTTTAATGTCTATGTGAGTGGCCAGGCAAGTAATTTGCAGCTTTGTGTGTTTTCCTTAGCACATAAATACAGTCACACTTGAGACACCAGAGCAAAGCTAAATCCCTGCCAGCAGGTGCTGTCTTCTTGGGAGAAATACCATATACTGCTAAAAGATACTTACACTCTGAATATAATGTTTAAATGCAGGGAAATGTCTCCTTGTTGCATATCTTTGGTTATCATTCTTTTGTGTTTGGAGACTAGATAGGAATTGAAATTGCTGTTTGGATAATCATAGCTTTCTTTGGATAGTAATTCAGGATTCATGCTATTAACCCCCTGCATGTCTTTTGATGTAAAACGTTAAAAGCTCCTTGCCAGATGCGGTTAACTATTGGACAAATGGGCTAACAAAATGAATGCTTCCAAATAAATACTGAGATTAAACTGCACAGAAAGACAGGTTAAGATTTTATTTTCCTTCTATGTATTCTTTTGAGTAGTTTATAACTTTTCCAAGTGATCACCTTTCAGCTTGAATTTTTGCATATCTGAACTCAACCAGAAAACAAAACAAAACAAAACAAAACAAAATACACCTATGGAAAATGTCAGGAAAACACTTCAGACATAGGCATACTAGGAAAGGAGCTGAGAAAGCATTTCTTCCATTATTGCTCTTGGGTTTTTATTTATTTAAACAATGCTATTTCCTAGGCAACTTTTGTTGGATGCCTGAAAATTGACAAGTGTATAAACACTAGTTCAGCAAAATGCATTTAATCCCACACTTATTCAGAAAACCATTTAGATGTGTTGAAATCCCACTTTTGTTTCAATATACATTTTAAGTACCTATATCTACACACTTCTCTGAATAAAGATTGATTATTGCATTGAGTACATAGAGTGAAATGCACTCTGTTCTCCTTATAGATGCTTTTTTAAAGCAATATGTTTTCTATGTCTTAGAAGTTAATTCTCTTTCAGTTTTATTGGTGATGGACTGTTAGACCGTAAGTATGCTAGTCTCATACATATCAGTAGAGAGAAATAATCATAAAGGCTAGATTAGGCACCTAAATTGTCAATCTGAATATAATACTTTGACTTTGGTGTACTGTTGATATTCTCTTTTGATATAGGTGAGTTTTAGGAATTTATAAACTTTTATTTTGCATACATTTTTCTGCTATATAATGATATTGAATGATAGTTTTTGTTTTTGTTTTCTCTATTTAACATGAATGCATCTAGTCCAAATATAAAGTCCCAAGCATACTGGAAGACTGAGAGTAAAAATCTTGGATCTGATCAAATGTAAATATACACATGACAGAGGCCTCTATCTGAGCTAATAATTCTAGACTTTCTTTCAAGGCATTGGGGAGAAACAAGCAATTTGAGGATGTTATACATGAGAGGTTTTTTAGATATTTAGTTTATGAGGAGATGAAGATTTCCAACCTTGTGCCATTATACCTCCAGGAGTTCAGTGAAGTAGCACAAAATCTCTCAAACATTTTGTATACATGTGTGTGAAAAAGCTCAAAGTTGAATTTTATCTTAAATATATTGTAATGTGTATAAAAGTATGAGACAGAGTCCAGAGGAGCTGCCCCCATGGTCAAACTAAAGCAGGACATGCACCATGACTATCTGTGCGAGTTCCCATTGCTGACTCTAAGCTTTGGTAGGTTATGCCCTTTATTATTGCACTGTGAGTTCTGCAGAATTTTTGTACAGAAACTAGCTTGTATATGTGTGTCTTGTTAGATTATTGTAGTTCTGCAGTTGCAACATGCAGGTTCAAGCCCACTAGGCACATCCTTACAAGAGATTGCATCATTGACATGACTGCATCATTGAGGGATGTGTAAGTTAAATTCAAGACTTAAACTTTATTTTATACTTATTCAAATCTTGTGCCTCATCATGTGTCTATGCCTCCCAAATGCAGATCTCTGGTGAATTTGGCCTCAAGAGCAGGTGACTAACATCTGTGTCATCTAACAACAAAAGGTTGAGTAGGTCATCCAATCTGTCTTCCCATAAATCAAAGTTACTGCATTTAACACATTTTCTTCTATCATGATCTCAATTAATCTAGTTACATTAAATCAACTCAGTCTTTAAAACTCTGAGTCTCTGGAATACTATGAGCAACAATGCTGCCAACAGCTGAGAGATGGCAAAATGCTGACCAGATGAGATATGCCATACCACACCATCTGGATGGTGTCCCACACTGCACAGATTGGCACAGACCCCTAGTGTCATTGCCAGTTTGAATGGAAAAGAAAATACCTTCCTTTTCCCAAACATGAAGAAAGGTTTAACTGCAAGTTTCTGAGCAAGAAATTCCCTCAGGCTTTTAAAGAATTTTGTGCTCCAAGGTGCAGCTTGCTTGACTGCTTTGACCAATCTTTGATTCGTCAAAGGAAGACAAAACAAGCTATCCCAGAACTAGCCTAACCAGCTTGCACTGGAATTGAACTGGGAGCAGTGGAAATCTTTTTCTGCCACCATTGCTGGCAGACCTAGCTGAAGCTAGAGATTTACTTAAAGTCACCGCTTTAATAGAAAACCAAAGCTGTAAGAAGCATTTTGAGGCTATTAGACCATCTGTTCTCCTTCTGGCCTAAGAAGAAAGGCTTTGAACAGATAAATTCTAGTGGAATAGGGGAGTTTTATTCAGCAGGTTCAGTTAATATTAATATTTCAGAAAAACTTGTCTTTCTACTTGTCAGCCAATGAGAAGAGACCTGGGACTTCAGGAAATCAGACTTTAATTGCCACCCATGCTATAACATTTCCACAATCTACCATGCATTCAGTTTCCCATATGTATAAGGGGGAGTTGCCTTCTTATTTCACTAGGGTTATAGAAAGATAAAATACATTAATATGTGTGAAATATTTAGGAATTACAATTCTGTAAGCCTCTGAAGTACCAGGTAGAGAGAATCCAAAACAGAGGAACAAAATAGATGGCATAGCAAAAGCTCTTGCTGTTCCTACAATTCAGATTCTCAGCAGGGCATCTTTACCAGTGAATTTCCACTCCTTTGTCTCTGCAGGTGTTCACAACCATGCCATTTTCCTCTTGCTTTCACTCGCTTTCTTTTTCTTATACAGAAAGTAATAGAATTTAAGTCAAAAATCTCTACATGACAAATGCACAACGGAATTGAGAGTAAAAGGAAGATAAAATAAAAGTTAGGGCTATCTTGATTATGTCTTGAAAATTAGATGATGAACCATAAATGAATGAAGGGAAGTGGAGAGCACTGAATAGTCAAAATAGTCAGCTTTTCACATCTGAGACATATTATCTGTGATGAAATCTGTATTTAAAATAAGGTCAAGGTTCATAAGACCTCAAAATTAGCATGCATTTGAAGATTACATCTGATAAAATACAAAAGGAAAACAGATAAAAATTTACAAATTTTCTTTTGCATTTCTGACTGTGAGTTTTCCTGTGTAACTCTCAGTCTATAATGACATTATACATGCACTCTCAGATGAATAAAAATTGAGAATGAATATCTACATTCACTGGCTCACTTCCCTAACCTCTGCCACAAGCAATTCCCTACTACAGGTACAAGAGTGCACATTAATTGTTGTGTCTGTCTTTTTTCTACAGATACTTTATAAATGGCACTCAAAGAATATGAACTGCTTTAAAAATAGCTGTTATCTTGTCATCTGACAGTCAAAGAAATTTAAAAATATATCAATTTTCCTTCTTTTTCTCTCTTAATTTCTGTCTCTTTTTCTGCTTTTTCATTTTTTGTCTTGTTTTTCTTATTCTTTTTTTTTTTTTTTTTTTTTTTCTATTTCTTCAGGGTTTTTAGGCAGCAGGAGTAAAGAAACTAAACGTAAAAGCAGAACAGAATTCAAAGAACTGTATTTTGAAATCTGATAAATGAAAAATGGGCATGGTATCAAATTTAATCACATTTGTATTCACAAGTTTTTAAGAGCAGACACTGATTTATGATCTACCAACAGTCACCAGATTCTGTGACTGCTTTATACACATATGGATGGATGGATGGATGGATGGATGGATAATGGATAAACAGACAGTGAAATAATGTTGCAAATTACATTGCACAAGACCTATTTATGAATGATAGCCCATCCAACTCATTTAAAGAAAAACTTGAGATTTTTGTCAGAGCAGATCTCTGGGAAATCTTTTACAATATGGAAAGCTTTCAGAAAACTAAAACATCCTGTTATTCCTTTATGTTCAAATGTTGTTTCTCCAAAATTACAGCTAAACAATCCCACTTTGCACACAGTATGCTCTGTGCACAACAGACTGGAAGGAGGGGGTTTCATGTTAATATTGTGCACCAAAGTATCACACAAAAGCATTACATTAAAAATAATCCCTTCTTCTAATTCATACACCGAATTTGGCAGCACATATGCTCATGAGCATTAAGAAAACAAGTGATGCAAGAGCATGAGCGATGGAGTGAGGAGGAACCTGAGCAAGTGGAGTAAAGATAAAAAGAGTAATTTAAATGGCACTGAAAAGAACAGAACTTATCAGCGGATGGCCACAACTGACCATAGAAGAAAAGAGGATCTGCACAGCCTACCCTGCTTATAGATAGTCAGTCCTTTTTATATTAATAGGCAAAAATCCATTGGGCTTCCTGGGGTATCATAGAAAAAAGGCTGGTCAAGTTGAAGTTTACATATTAATAAAGACGAATAGTGTTCTTGATTACTGTTCTGACCCTGCTTGCTCTGCAAAGCAGGGTCTTTCATGTCCATAGACAGGCTGGGTGCAAGCATTAGCCATGCTTGCATCTGTGGAGGCACCAACCTGACTGTGAGGCTGAACAGTCTCCTATGGCCCCTTGAGAAACCCCAGCTTTATAGAGTTATAGATCCCCACAAGAAATGTGAGCAAAATCCCCAGAGGTGGTACTGAGCTCCCATGGAGCCACGTGGGACTGTGCTTTCAGGAGTCTGGCTAGAGGCTGAATTGTTTTATATTCATGCTGAGTCCAGTTTTTCTGAGCATAGCACCTACTGCAGTGCTTTTGACCAAGTTTCAAAGTGCTGATCTCTTTTGGCACCTTACATTCAACTACCTAAGTTTCCCCATCTGTTATAAGGTGATATCTAAACTTTCTTAATTTCCAGACTGAAGCCAGTAATGACACTCACATACTGTGATAATAGCTCTCTATAATTTAATAATAGGTAATATTGCTTTTAATTCATCTTGTGATTAATATTCATTTCTGCTGCCATTGTGTGACTAGCCCTAGTCACTTCTTTACATAAATAATGTCAATTTTTCCTTCTTCTAAGTGCTGCAGGATCCTATCTTAAAAGTGACTATAAATTTCAGTATATTTTCTTGATCTACAGAAAGATTTTTTTTAATTATCATAATATATATATATATTTTAATTAGAGCCTTCAGATTATTTCAGTGGCCTGACTTCATCTATCTATCTATCTATCTATCTATCTGTCTATCTACTTATTTAGATTGATTTCACTGTTTGTTAGTTTCGTCAGCCTAGACATTATACCATTTAGTATAACTTAAAATCCTAGCCATTGTAGCTAATGTCTGGGCAATTATTACAAGCCAACCGATATAGTTTCTGTAAAACTTTAAAATCTATGTGTTTGGCTCTGTTTTTGTAAATCACTATAGTCCCATTGAAATTGATGGTTGCAGTAGCTTGCAGTTTTTGTTGCTATTTATGATTAAAATCCATATTAAAAGTGAGCAACTCTTAAAAAAAAAAAAAATCATCAACCTGACCTTTAAAGAGAGAAAGACTACGTTATAGAATTTATGTCTTAACCAACTTGGAAAATAAATTAATAGCTTGATATGTCTACATATACATTATTCATAGTTTTTCAACTTAAACTGCCCTTCAGTTTACACAAGTAGAAAACATGTCTAAACAATCAGGAAAGAGCATTTCTCCGTCCCTTAAAAGGCAAAAACCTGACCTGTCTTCCCAGAGAGGAATTTCAAGTCCCCTTAGCATGGATTGACAGTCTGGATGGATCAAGTCCTGGTGGACAAGATACAGTATACCTTGGGCCACAAGCAGGCATCATGAATTCAGATTTTCATATGCATTTTATGAGTACTTTGTTACCAAACTGCAGTCAGTCCAAGCTGATAGTCTGGAAAGGAAACCTAGGAGCCAGACTGCCTAATGTTGCTATTAATCTCACGTTGTAAATAACCTGTGAATATTACAAAATTTACAGACTTGGACACCTAAAGTACATCCTTCAAAGGTTTGTGATGAATGTGTATTGCCCTTATCAATTTCATTTCACTTAGATTTTAGTCAGGTAAGGATTTATTTTCATTTTTTAAAAGTTGTAAGTTATGACTTCTCAATGTTTTTGTTGATTTTGCAATGTGATGATGATAAGTCTAGCTATTTCATTCCTGACCTTTTTAGTAGAAACACTTAAGTCCTCTGTCAATTACTAAAGACAGGCTGCTGTTTAGTGAACACTGAGAAGGAGAAATTTATTTGGGTTGTACATGCAGAGAATCAGGAAACCTGCAAAACTTAATAGCGACATTTGGGAGGAGGGGATGAGCAATATTAAGAATGAGCACTCTGCTACAGGAGAGATCAAAAATTAAAAAAAAAAAAATAATAATTCTGTAGTTTGATAAATCTCAAAATAGACCAAATTTGAGGACAAATTTGATGTCTTTTGAGACCTGAGGGGAAAAAAAAAAAAAAAAAACACTTCAGAGACAGTATACAGGAGTATAAATTTGAGGTTTTAAAGTATTCTGCTGAATGCTGGGCACAAGAACAGGAGGCATATACTTCTGGGTAGGTACTTATATTCCCCTAGTATATTTTCCTCAGCATACTTCCTATTTATCCAAGCTAGGAACTCAGCATCACTTCTCCTGCACCACCCCTCTCTTTCTTCACACATCTTCAGACCAGGACTCCAGCTGCACAAAGCTGCAGCTCCCGCTTTCCTATAGCAGTCTCTTCCTTACTTCTTTACTTTGACTTTTTCAAGCCAGGATGTAAATCCTTGCTTCTCCCAGCCACTGGCTACTGACTTCCCTCAATACCTCATCTCTGTTCCTCTGCCATCTACTGTGCTATCTTCAGGATATTACCCTATGCAGGGACAGATTTCACCACATCCTCTTACAGACAACATAGTGCAAGGTAAGAATTGGTAGATCATCATGGAAATTCTTGTTTAACACTGCAGTGATTTTGTTGTGTCTATTTGTTGTAACACATCAGTGTTGGCTATGGTTGATCAAAAGAGAGACATGAGGTTCTGCTTGTTTTCACCTCTTCCACCTCCTCCTCATCTCCTCCTGAAGCAAACAAAGCTTTGAAGGGCATAAGTCAGAAAAGGGAAAAGGCGTCACTAATTCCAGCTTAAAGGTCTGTCTGAATCAGATCGTTTTAAACAGATGAGACTGTATTGATGGCCTTGCTGTATCTAGTAAGGTCTTGGATATATCTTGCCTGTCAGGTCTTGGATATACCTTGCAATAACATTTTCAGTAATGTTTCTTATGGTACAAAGCACCTCACAGTTCCTAAGTGAATGAGGGTCTAACCAACAACCTCTGATCATGTCACTGAAGAACAGTCCAAAATAACAGCAAAACAAAGCTAGCTGACATTTGTGAAATGTTTTGTCCAACTGTTCTACATTTTCCCATGCTTCATTGTTCTTTTACAAATAAAAACAAGAAATAAAACAGAAACCACTTTTACAGTCAGAATTGCGATGTAGTTGTATGGCTGCTTATTTATTAATTTCCTTATTTTTAAAGGCTTTGCAGTAACTGTAGACAGTTGCTCACAATGATCCTACAGGAGCCTGACAGAAAGCCAATTTATTTTTTCCATGTGACCTGCCCTGTGTCTGCATGTCAGCCATGTGATGTGTCAGTGAAAAAGAGCAGCTGGAGGCTTAGTAACATCTGAGGTATAGGGAAAAACACATTTAGCAAACAATGGCAGTTCAACATGCCTCAAACTTCTATAAAGGATCAGTATTCCAGAAATGGCAATTGGTATATTGTATTTTGCCATCTTCTGTATTAAAAAAGAGGTAATTTATAATCCCATCAGACATAGATTTTTACCTGTTAGCAAGTTGTTTGTCGTGCAGGAACACAGAACAATTTCCGAAAGCCTGACTGACCTCCTGGGGTGTTATGAGAGGAATAAGAAATGGAAACACACCCGTGGTGTGAAGAGCGTTCCCACACCACTGTATTAGAGATGAATGAGGGCCAGCAATGAAGTTATCACGGGAATAACAAAAACAACAGCTACAGTCAGTGTGCAGCTTGCCTGGGTGCTGCCTGCCACCGCTGGTACCCAACTGCCTTCTGCCACTGACATCTTGTCAGGCTAACTATGACATTTTCATTGCTCTTTACCCTAAAGAAGGAGTCTGCTGCAAAAAGGTGTACTTTAAATGCACTGAACTCTTGATAAATTATAGAGGTTATTAAATTTCTTGTGCTTTTTATGTACTTTATATATATGTGTGTGTGTCTGTGTGCATATATATATATACATGCACTCTGGTATGTTGTGTCATATTTCTCCTGAATGTAACCTTTCCTTGGCAAATTGCTTTGGGAAGGAAAAGCAAACCTTATTTAGTTGGTAATTTCAAACATATTACAAGAACAGTGGGGCTGTTTTGCAAGGGGAATTCTTAAAATGGATCCCCAGCCAAACATCTCACCGTGGCCAGTTTTGCCTTAATTTAGTGCTTATAATAGTAAATGAAACTAGAAAGAGCAATTCAAACCCTTCACATTATTGAGCCCTGTTGGTTGGTGGTGCTGCAGGCGTGCCTAGCTCTACTCATGGGCGCCTTCTGGCCTCATTGTGGTCTTTGTGGCAGGTCAGTCCTTTAGGGCTGAGATAGAGAAACATCCTGGGAGAACACGTATCTGTACCTCCCGGTGGAGAAAGGGTGGGAAGGAGTCTTGAAAAGGTCACCTCATCCTTGCTCCTGCCCCATGGCAGCATCAGAAATACCCAGCTCTTCCTCAGGCCTGCTGGGTTTCAACTGTTCATAAAACACCTTCCTTGACAATCATCCACACTCCTACAGTCACAAAGCATTTTTTTAAATACATTTTGACCTAAATAAATCTGGATGTAATTTTATTCTCAATACTTCATCCTATCCACTCACTGTTTGAAGAGACATTATTCTCTCTCCCTTTTTTCTCCATCAAGCTTTTTTTTTTTTTTTTTGTATTTGAAGGTTGTTTGTATGTCCTCCCTTCCTCCATTATCTTTGTTAAGCTTTTCTATTCTTGAAATGCACAAGTTCCTCGAAAAAAAAAAAAATCTTAGTTTTTTTAACAAGCTTGAAACATAGGCAAAGGGGTGAGGAAGAAAGAAAAAAAGTAGCAGTGAGATTGAATTACTCAGTAACAGCGAATAACTTTTTATGCTGTAAAGACACAGGCTTCTGAATTTTTACAGAAATAATTTCACAAAGACAGTCTGTAACAACTGCATTGATAAATGCACCCACTCTTAAAAAATAAGTAAATAAATAAATAAATATAAAAAGCACAAAAATCTTTCTGTAGAAGTCAATTTTCTTTAGACTATGTAACAACTCCTCAAATGGCACAAATTTAAGTTTGGTTTTCTTTTTCATGGGATCATGAAATACCCTCAAAGACAGAAAATGAGAAGATGTTTTGCAAATACTTACAGGAGAGAATAAGAACAACAACAACAACAACAAGAATGAGCAAATATTACTGGTAATGAAAGACATAATCCAGTAGAGCAATATCTAAAACACCTTATTTCAAGTCTAAAATTTGCCTTTCGTGTAAAACTCCTGTATAGACTGGTATCCTGGAGTTAAAGTATACACTGCAGAAGTGCAGAATCTGGTAACCTTCTTTAATAATATAATCTAATATAATCTTTAAAATGGCAAAAAAATGCATACTAGAATTCAAAAAATACACCCCATAAGCTAATATCTGGCTCTAACACTATCCGGAAGAAATTATACTGACTAGAAAATATTATTTTTATTGTCATTAAGCTGTTAAATTCAAGGAGATTATTTCTGATAGCGGTTTCCCATACTGAACTTTCCAATTTCCATTGGCATTTTGGCCACTGATTTGCTCTTACAAATGCTCCTACTTAAATACAGTATGCTGATGAGACTTATTTTACACTGATAGAGTGTGGTTTAGATTGAAGTGTCCTGGCTTGAAGCAAAGAGACATTATTTGCACAGATGTAGGAGGTTATAAATTACTTTAAAATTGAAAACAGAATTTTTAAAACCATCTTGTTAATATGACATCCCTGATTGGTAAAATCTTTGTAAAGGCAAGACCTGGTTCACATGAAAGGATGAAATCTTGTTTCAGCTGGAGTCTTTGGGAAGGGTTTAATTTTACTCCCAGAAATCTTTCAGTTAATATATACATTTTTTTTCTTTCTTACATCTTCAGGGCACCTTTGCTCACACAATGTTTATTTCCCATAATGGATATATTTTATTTTTTTTTTTTATCTTTGAGAACAATGATTTTCCTGCTGGATTTTTTCCTGGATTTTCTCTTCAGGAGTTTACAGAATGAGTATCTATCTCCTAGAACAAAGTTTTCCATTTGCCTCAGTTGGTGTAAACAGCCATGCTGTCACAGGCTGATGAGTGGCAGCAGGGACCAATTTATGACAAGTGCTTTGAGCTGCAGGGATGTTTTGTACCTACAAGATGCATTTTGTATTTTTTGTCCTTTTTGGGGACAAAGAGGGGAGGAAGCCAGACTCCGTATCTTATTCTTTGTCTTTTCAGCTGGTTAAAAATTATGTTTAATTTTGGCAGAGTAGCAGAATCATAAACAGAAATGTCTGGATATGAGAAGAAAGAAAAGAAACGAAGCTAGGTGAAGAAATTAAGGCCAGGGTGGCTTTGAAGTCTTGTGCAGTCATGTTGGTGAGCAGTAATGGTGTGGGTTACATCCTTCATTAAAGAAAATCAAGAAAAACTGAAATAAGAATCTAGATTTGGGCAGTGAAATGAACTGGATTAGATTTCACTGGGTAACCAACCAGCTATGTTTGACTGTATCGTCTCCTTGTAACAGGGATTTAGCAGATGGTGCAGAGTGCTGCAAGAAGGAAAAGTGTTGCCTTCCCCCATGAAGTGAAGTTGCTGCTGAAGGATCAATTCCTCAGGGCAAGCACTGGGGGGCTAATAAAGACTCCAGCCCTGGGAACAGGAGTGATTTACAATTGAACTTAATCTATCTGAAAAATTCTAGCTACCACATTAAAAAAAAAAAAAACAAATCTCATCACGCACCACCTGAATTTCCTCAGTGCCATCTGTCTGCTGCATTAAACAAAGCCCCTGAGACCCTGAGAGAGAGAGAGGCAGAGCTTTAATGATTAACCTAACCTGGCTGTCAGAATGGATAGCTTGATATATAGGACCTCGGCTGGCAGTTTCTGCATACCCAGTCACTAATGCTGCAGAGATTTAGGCCAGCAGGAATGCCCCTTTGGTGTATAAACCAGAGCGCGTTCTCCAAGGATGCAAAGCAGCATTGCCCTGGTGTTTGCTGGCTTCAAAGGGGCTTGATTGTGGAGAAGAACCAGCCACCGCTCGCTTCTGTGCTTCCATGCTGAACAGCTGGCAACAATCCATCAATAATGCAGAAATTCATCTGCTCCCAAGAATACCATGTCTTCATAGAGAAATGGCACCGAGACCCTGACTTTATTTTTGTTAAAGTACTTACATGCTTAAATATCTGGAAATGGTTTAAGATGGGTACCTGAGCATAGACCTTGGTGAACTGGGTTTGCTGAGCCGGGTGAAATTGCCAGCTTCAATTTCACAGCTTGAAATGAGCTTTTTATGGAATTGTTATGAAGATTCAAGATCAGACAAGGTATTTTGATCATTTCCATTTGATCAAGAGAAACAGTACTTTCCTTGGCATCTGTCTCCAAATTGGATTTATAGGAGATAGCAAAAGTGAAATTTTACAATTTTATGTGAGCAATGTTGTTCTAATTTCTCGGTAAACATTTTTCCTCCAAATAGAAAGGACAGTTTTCCACTATAAAAATAATTCAAAATTACATGTTGTTTTTCACTCACTCACACTTTTCATCTCATGTTGAGTTACTCGAAATATTTAAATTAAATTGTTCTCCTACTTCGGATTTGTGGAGAGGATGTAAACAATGCATCTTTCCCATTAGAAACTATTTAAGATTCATCAAGAGATTTGTAGGTATTATTTAGTGAATAATAATACCTTCTTTTATAGTAAAATTAATGGTTCCACTTTCCAGGTACAGGAAATGAAACCTAAGCCATCATTTTACAATAGATTTTACCAGAGCTAGCAATTTACATGTATGCAAGGTGAATATAAATGGTGAAAACATATTCATACATTACATATGCCTGAAGGCTTAAGGGATGAAAATATCAGCTGCTCAGAAGGAACAAGCACCTACCAAACTAATTCAGTAAGAGAATCATAATTAAAATAAAAATCCCCAAATTTAGGTGACTGTGGGATGAAAGTATCTGGGTGTTATGTTCACTGCTAGGCTCCTTTCCAGGCTATGAAAGACCTTCCTGAATAAAATTAATAAAACACTATATCTTTTAAATATATGTTAATTCTACACAGGTAATGAAAACAATTAAAAAATGTTATCTATTATCTTGTTTTCTTTAATAAGATGAATTATTTTTATTAATTAAAACTCAGTCCTGATGAAAATTAACTTTCTGAAATATAAAGCTCTTTGCTGTCTCCTTACAGTAAGTGTTCAGCCCCAGGAGCCATCCCCTTTGCACTCAGGGATGGGGAGACCCGATCCCCTGGACCCAGACTTGCACAGCCAGAGAGGGGAGCAGAGCCCCCTCTCAGTGTAATCTTTCATTGTGCGGGTTATATACATTTCTCATAGCTGGCCCAGCTCTAATCAATCGTTTTGAAATATGAGAATCCCACTGAGATCTGTTTAGTCTTTCTCTTTTCTGTGGTTAATGAATATGACAAAATAAGACATCCTAATGCCAGTATCTCCAGGCAGCCCACCAGCCCTCTTTCTTCCCATTCAATACGCTGCTACTGCTTATCAGTGCCCTTTAATGGCTGCTCTAAAGCATTCTTCACATCCAGGTGGCAGGGTCCATAACCACATTAATATGAATTAATTTGTATAAAGTTGTATGACCAACTGTTTCCAATGATTTATTAGAACTCCAGATACATATATAATATTTTATAAATCTCTCTTTGCAGGTAACAAAACAAACAAAAAAACAAAAACCAACCAACCAAACAAACAAAAAACCCAACAAGTTTCTGTTTCAGTAACTCAAACATTTTCTTACAAACAGTTCCCATGTCCTATAGCTGTTTAAAGAAGATGTCTACTGCACTCTGCTGAAACAACCACTATGTTTCATCTTGGTTGTTGCTGAATTTGAAAAGATGGGCAGCATAATGTTTGTGTATCTTTTGGGGTAGAATATCAAGCATGCTGAGAAAATATTCTAGCAACAAGAAAAGTAGATTTCTGACACTTTTTCACAACCTTGTCCACAGGAACTCTTGAAATTTGTTCTGCTGTGACAGTGCTGTTAGGCTGATGGAAGATGCAGGAGTAGCACATGCTCTGTGTCTATCGTCGATGTGCTGGCCATAATCTGCTACAACAGAAGGGGAATGCTACTGCTGAAAAAAAGAGGTTTTTATTTTCCTAGTCTAGCACATCTCTTGTTTTCTATTTACATTCATTTTAACCCAAGGCACATTTGCATATTATGAATATGATGTTATCTTCTAATGAAAGTACCCATCTAATGGGTGACAGCAGTGGTCGGCAGGACTGGTGGGACAGGGCGGTCTCTTTTGTACTTTTCCTTACTTAAATCTTCTTATTCTTTGTGAGTTACTTTGTGAATTTAGACCATCACTCTGACAAAAACTGAAATAGTACAGCATACCTTGGGAAAACAAACAAACAAACAGATTGCTTTTCAGGTAAGTGCCTAGAAAAATAATAACAATAATTCAGGTTATCATGAAGATGTCTTTGTGTATGCATTTCTTAGCAAATAAACTTTTCAATGAAAGAAAATAAAAACAAAAGTTCTTGAGTCACATGAAAAAGTAGCATGTGTATTCTTTTACCAAAACCTGTTTTATTGTGGGAAAGGATGGAGTTCTGTTCTCTGACTCAGGCAACAATTTTCTCTACTTTGTTCAATATGCCTAGCAATCATCCTAGTCCAGAGACTAGAATGTTCAAGGGCAGAGAACATCAACTCCATGTTGGTTTTATAAACAGATTCTGTATTGCCCAAACAAATAATTTTTAAAAGTATTGAGATAGAATTGGAAGGCATTTTGCCTTTTTTTATGCCATACATCTTTGGAAAAATTGTCATAAATTATTTTTGAATCATCAGTTCCCAGGGACGGAATTCATCTCACTTAATTATGGTTGCTGAAAGAAAATAACCTAAATTGTCTTTATTTGGTTAAAAAACAAAACAAAACAAACAAACAAACAAAAAAAATGCACTGCACCCTACTGTCTCCTCACAGTCAAGGGAGAGGAATAAGCATGTCCAGATACAATTCATTTTTTCCCTGGTGGCTAAGATAAGGGAAAAGAACTTTGCTTGGATTGGAAATTACAGAGTGTGGAGGTCTACTAGATCCTTTTTTAAAAGCTTTTGTATGTCCAAAACTGTCTGAGATGACCACTGCTGAGTCTGGTCTCTGCAGAAGACTCACTTTGCTCTGGGCAACCAACCAGTTGCAGGATGATGGTCACCGGCTTCTTGCTCCTTATGTTCCGGTTTTAAACTTCATCAAGAGGTATGAAAAGTAAATGTGTTCTTTATCTCAAAGCTACTTTTCAGTATTTGCACTGCATATTACATGTTAAAAGACAGTCCCTCTTCAAAGGGTATGCATGCCAAAGATTGCCTACCTAAGGTGATTTTGCTTTGACAACAAAAAAAGCTGAAAAAAAAACTTTCTTAAATAACAAGGATAGCAAGACTCCAAGATAACAAGGTTGTCTATCCTCTCCTAAGATCATCTTTGTATGTTCCAGTGTTTCCTTTTAAATCATTCTGATCAAAAGTCAGCACACTGTGGAGAGAACTTATACCCAGCAATGAGGAAAGGGTGACAAGAGCCTGGCACAACCTTTAGGAACTCCAGAGAAGGGACAGTGCCCTTTTAACTTCTTCTCCTTTTGATATTAAGTAAACATGCCTGAGCAGGATCCTTCATGTGTTTTCATCCCCCTTACTCTCAAATATCTGTCTTTCTAGCAGTGACAGCAATTCTGGATCTGTGCTGCTACAAAGAGCTCCAATAGGTGCAAAATTACCAAATCTAGTTGTGCTGGTCTGCAATGAACAGTCATTTCAGATCATATTAGTCAAAACCAGCCATAAAGCCTTTCTCTTCCCTCAGTTTTGGAAATACCTCATTTGTGAACTGCTCTCACAGCCCGTTGGCTCAGATGATGGATTGTTGAATGGTTTAGATGAGTTACCTGCAAACCATAAGATGTTCATTAATTTTCTCTCACTGTCAGGTATTTGTCGTATGGATGTTTACCTAACATACAGGACAAATTGATGTTGTTCTCTGAGCCAGATGACTAAAGAGCAAACTAAAGATATAATTTCAGTAGGAATTTTTGGACTAATCTTCATACCTGAAATGTCTGTGATTCCCTGTGCAGAGGTCTGAATACCAATGAGTTACCAAAAAAATATATAACAATAATAATAAATAAAAATAAAATAATAATAATAAAATGTCCTGTGAGTCTGAGCTCTTACAGTTCTGTGTTTATATTCACAAAATATATATTCAGATGATTTTTTAAATGTTCATCATCTAGCTTCAGTTCCAAATGATGCATTCAGTATCTCTTCTCTTTAAAGACTGTTTCTTTAATATGTCTCTATCTTTGGAAATCCTTGACTTTACATGTGATTTTTTTTTTATTTTTTTTTTCCTTCTATTGATGTCATTATTACAACTCTTACATGAAGCATTTTGGAATGGACTAATCTTTAACTATTTTTCTGCTTTGACATAAAAGGCATATCTCTGTCCTTGTCAAGCATCCCTATCTTAATGAATTTATTTCGCTTTTTTTTTTTTTTTTTTACCACCAAAACTACTAAATTATTTTTGTGTTTGAAGAATTTTCAAAATTAGATCTTTCCCTTCACTTTTCTGAAACTTTAGTGCTTTGGTTTATATCTAATAGTTAAAAAATCCAATATTTTATTTTCCCTTAGTTCCATTTCCTTCTCCTTAACTGCATGCTGACAGGGAGCATACTGAGAAAAGAAAAAGGAAAAAAAAAAAAGAAAAAAAAAAGGAAAAAAAAAAAGCCATGCCATTTAGAACTGCTTCTCATTGACCTCTTTCTATCCCTGGATTTTTAATACACTCTTCAGGTTGCTTTTCTATGTTAAAAGCTGCTTAAGAAGCTTTGAATGCTGTATCTCAAGTATTAAGTCACATCAGCTGGGTTCCACTGAAATAGTGTAGGTTCAGAGGAGTGAAGTATATTCTTATTTTTGTTCTCAGCTGAATAGTATTGTTCCTTGAAATCGCTGTTGACTCACTGTTTTAAATTAGAAGTAACTACATTTAAACATCCCTGGATAAGGGATTTTTTTCAATAGAATGAATCTTCTGAATTTGCAACATCATCTCTTGGTAGTCCTAAATGTGGACCATAGAATCAGAATATCCTGAGTTGGAAGAGACAAACAAGGATCACTGAGTGCAACTCTTGGCTCCATGGAGGACCACCTAAATATAAAACCCTATGTCTGAGAGAACTGTAAACCCTTCTTGAACTCTGACAGTCTTAGTGCTGTGACTAGTTCCCTGTGAGCCTGTTCTAGTACAAGTCTGGTTTGGCTAAACAAAATGTTGCCACCGATCTAGGAGGGAATAGACTGAGGTATTTTGTGTCTTCCCCTCCCCCCAAAACAAACAAACAAACAAACAAAACAAAACAAAATAACAACAACAAAACACTGATTTGCAACCTGGACATATACTTATTTTTAAAGTGTAGGTGTGTAGGTGTAATTCATTTAACCAAGTAGAAACATATATCTGTAGACTTCCATGTGTGAGATGGCTATCTACAGTCCCTTTGAAAACAATGGAAAGAAAGAGGTACTTTTAGGGTATAAGTCATCTAATTGTGAACTAAACTTATGAAGTCAAGTAGGTAAATCATTCCCTAATATTTCTTACTTTTCTCCATTGACTACAAGAAGAACCTAAAATGTTTAACTCATATACATGTTCTACATGCAAACACACAGAATCAGGTAGTAGGATCCCACTCAGTAGGATTCAGAATACGTCCCGTCCCGTCCCGTCCCGTCCCGTCCCGTCCCCTCCCCTCCCCTCCCCTCCCCTCCCCTTCCCTTCCCTTCCCTCCCCTCCCCTCCCCTCCCCTCCCCTCCCCTCCCCTCCCCTCCCCTTCCCTTCCCTTCCCTTCCCTTCCCTTCCTTTCCCTTCCCTTCCCTTCCCTTCCCCTCTTTTTTCCAGACAGATGGATGTACTTGGTCCTACATGCTAAAAACTGGCTCCCTGTCACTGCTCTCTGGGCTTCTCAAGTACACTTGAAGTGCAAGTCCTCTCTTCATTCCAGAGCAGATGCATAGGTGTTTAGGCCCTTTGGGGCAGTCTGAGGGTATTTGAGTGATGCTGACTGATATGACGCAGGACCCCTTGGAGACACACCCTCTTCTGGACTGGAAGCCTCAGGCTGTGTGGAATATTCTGGATTATCTCAAATGCTAATAAATGCCTGTGTACAGTCAGCTGACTTTCACTCCTCTGTGTTTTAGGGGATGAGAGGTGATAACCTGGGTGCATCAGACTCTCACATCAGTGTTGTGTCTCTTGTAGGACCTCATTGCTACAGCATTTCTCTCCTCCTGCAGCTCTGGTCTCCAGTTATTCTCTTCATTGACATATGGGTACAAAAACAAAGAGCAGAAGTTTAGCAAGAAAAAAGCCTTAGTTGTGCAGAGTTTGCTCAGAACAAAGCAAGCTGCGCTATAAGACTGGCCTCAGCCTCCAAAGTTTGAATTTACTTCTCCTTCATCTGCTGGATTTGCTCAGCGTTGCTCAGTCAAGCACACCTTCCTGCTGCTGCTGGCTAGACAATCTCCATTCCCTTTCTCCCAAAATATTTTTTGTCTGAAGAAATTGTTAAGCAACAAGCTATTCAGAGTCCAATACATTTTACTTTATACTTTTTTTTTTTTTTCAAATTCAAAGTCAAAATAGGAAGCCTGATTTTTTATTTTTTTTCAGGTAGAACGAACCATTCAATATTGACAACTTTGATAATTTCTTTATTTCACTAACACATCACTCATATCTCTCCAACAAACAAGGTAAAAATTCCCAAAGAGTACATCGTTCACAGCTCCACAGAGACAGGTGATTTGTCAGGGAAGGACACCAGTCTTTTAACAGAAGTAGTCACAAACCGTATTTTAGGTAATTATCTCTGTCAGACATTTCAACCAAAATGTTATTAACAGGTTTACAGGAAGATACTCTGCCCTGAGAAATGATTCTATTTAGAATGAAAGAACTCATCTAAGAAAAATACTCAAATCACAAAACTAACTGCAATGTATCATTTCCTCCAAGACTGAATGACACTTCTACCCTTAGGATTTATCTCCATGGGGAAACCATTATGAAATAAGCCAACATATGAATTTAAAGTGCAATAGCTATTCAAAACGAATTTCCAGTGCTATTCCTCACTGAAACTACCCATCTCAGGGCTTGGTCTCTGAGTCCCCTCTAGGCACCTTCAGGAGAGATGGCTGACAAACTCTGGCCTATGTGTGACCTTCAATATCTGCACAGACATGGCCCTATCATAAAACAGAAGTATCCCTGCAGGGACTTTTTTTTTTTTTTTTTTTTTTTTTTTTAATGACTGTTCTAGACTACCCTTTCAAGTTAACAAGTCCTTAGAAAAAGAACTTGCATGAAGCATATTGGAGTGACACCTGGTAACTCCCGTCAGAACTGTGCTCATCACTTCTTGCCAGGGAAGCTAATTTCATTAGAGATGAGGTTGGGATTGTCACTCAGCAAGTTTGTTAATTCTCAAATACCAAGAGTGAAAAACGCACCAGCTGGGTGATAATCACTGAACATGTATAAACAAGCCCCATGCTTAGCTAATCTTCACATCAATGCTAGTTACAGGCCCCAAGCTTTTAAAAATACTGTTCAATAGATAAAATTGTTCCTGTAGGTAAACAGGGGTATGAAAGTGATCTCAGCACCAAAACCTGTGCAATGCAGGTGAGCATCCTGCATGACCACAGACCAAGGAAGTAAGGGATTGTTCTTCTGGAGCTCTTCAGGGGTAGCCCCCTCTGGGGCACTCAGATATGTGACTCCTCCTATTTGTGTGTTCCTGAACACAAGGACCACCTGAGTAAGGTGATCTTTCGGGTTCAGGAAACCCTGGAAGGAGTAGGGTAGAGCAAATCCATCACATCAGCTCCTGTGCCAAGCAGCTCTGCATCTCACCCATGTACACTGAGAGGATACTCACCACAATGTAGAGAGCTGTCTCATTGCACAGCAGGTGTGTTACTGCCTTGCAATGAGTCCAGTTAATTCTGTAAATTTACAGGATAGAACAGGAGTAGCAGGTCAGAGTGATCTGTGCTAGACGTATACTGAGTAGTCAAACAGCATTTTCAGGGTGGTGGCTGGAACCTGAACCAAAGAGGGGACTCTATAGAAAAGTAGCACTGGTTACAAGAAAGAGGTGCACTGAATGGTTTTGCTGGAGTGGGGCAGCACTTTTGTGGCCAAGAGTGACACAAATGGCAACTTTACCTTTGAATTCAGCTTGGGCACAAAACTAAGTGCTATTTGCTGCAGTCCTCTTCCAGTTGCTGTGTGCAGCTAGACACACTGAGCTGCCTACACGCACCAGCCTTGTGCAGTTCAGTGTGTAATGCTATTAATAATTACTTGGTTCCTCCATGCTCAACGTTTTCTAGTAATCCTTCCTTTTTTTCTCCCTTGTTAGATTCAGCTATATCAAAGGCTCTTTGCCTGTAGCAAGGCCACAGTGAAAGAGGCACCACTCTGTAGTCACCGTTGCTCCACCATCCCTAGCTTTGCACAGGTTTTCCAAACTTGCTGCTGGATAAAACCATCAGGATTTTTAACATGCAAGCGTCCAGCAGCAGGACACCAACTCATTAACTCTTATAGCTCCATTTTCTGAATACTGCTGTGCAGCTCATTTATATTCATGTATTCTTCCTCCTGCTGTTCTGAGCATACAAGGACTGAGAGCCCTCACAAGGGATGTTTGCATTAAAGCAGCACATTAGTTTCCAATGCCCTGAGGATCCTTTATGTTTTAAGGTAGATACAGCATTTTGTCTTTTACAAAAGGTTCTGCTTGAAAGGTTCAGGGTGGGAAACCTAACTTTGTCTTGGGCCTGACAGATGTACTAGCCAATTTAACAAAAATATTAGCTGCCAAGGGGCTTAGCAAAATGCATGTAGTATCCCAGCTTGATTAAGAAAAAATAAGATATACATCACACATCTGAGGAAAGCTTGTTAGTGAGGGCTCATTGAAAGAGTTTAGACAAAATGTCATTTTGTCAAAACACCCTGCTACACCAAAGACAAAATGTTTTGTACAGACCTAACAGTTTTGATGAATTTTTAACCTGAAAGGTTTCTTTGAGAATCACTCTTTCTCTGGTTACTTCTAAAATGACAGAAACAGGTGAGAGTAAAGGGCAGAGGAGAGTAGAATTATTTTCACAAATCACAACACAAATTGTCTCAACATTACTCTATTTTTACAAAACTTCCAAAAAAGCCTTTTTTCCTGAAGCAGAATTCGAACCTCAAGATTCCTTACCAAAAGTCACTACCATCATTTAGTGAGGTTTAATGCCAATGACACACATCACTTTACCTGGAACACTACTCAGACAAAGAGACAGGTTTCCAACAAAATGATGATCTCAAAACATTGCAGCAGCACTAAAATCAATAGCATAATAGGCAAAAGACTGGTAGCAGGTGAAATATATATATATATATATATATACATATATATTTGAATAGTAGGTCTGAATTCCTTAGGTGAGTTTCTGTCCTACACAAGGGAGAAAAGAGAGAGCTTCTAAGGACTGCAGCCCTCCACGAGCTTGGCCTTGGTCCTTGTCGCAGAAAAGCTCTCCCCATGGCTGCTCCAGCCCCATGATGCAGTCCCCCTAACAAACCCTTGAACACCCCTCCAGAGCTGTGCCAAGGTAGGAAAGCACAGTTGTTGAGGAAGACTGAGAGTTACCAGCTTCTGTCTTAGCACTCAGCTGCAGCGCCTCTTCCCCCTACTTCCATTAGCATCAGCTGAATTGCCCTGCTAGCGGCGGTTTTATAAGAATATTTTACACCGATCTGCTCCTCCGTGCTATTCTAAGCACTGAGTCTAACAGGAATGTACCAGTTTGTATTTCCTCTATTTCCATATATTGTCTCCTTAATATTTTATTAGAGTTCTTTTTACAAAACATACTTGTATGTACTGCAGGGCTTTGAGCACCAGTGACACAAAGAATGGTATTCAGATAATTTCAATGCACCTGAAGCCTGCAAAATACTTTAATAAACTTTAACATCAAGGCAGACTTTAGTTTCAGTGGAAATGAGAAAGAGAGAAAAAAAGGAGAAATGTTGGAAATTCATAGGGTGGCCAGAGTCTGGTAGTAAAACACCTAAGCAGCAGACAGGACCATGGATTAGACTTTGTCAGTGGTGCATATGGCCTAAACCCAGAGCCAGTTAGTCATAATAGTGCACAGACATGTTCCAGATATTGTTACAACGCAGAACCATCTATAAACCCTCTTCTAAAACATCAATCTTTTGCCTTCAAAACTGCTTATTAACTGAGCTGAGAAATACATCAAATATGCTAATAACATAGTAACCAGCAGCTAAGAAAAAAAAACAAAACAAAAAAAAAACACCAAATGTTCATTTACATTAGGATCACAGCAGCAACAGCACACTGATAATTTAACCCCCTCTGCTCTGGATAACAGCCTCAATGTGACATTAACCACGGAGAGAATGCTGTAATTGAATGACCTCATTGTCAGTTTTAAACAATTAATGATATCGAGATAATTCAAAAGGACAAGTGGAAGCCTGTTTGCTTCATCAAAGACTACTTAATAATCAGTTTTATGCACTGAGATAATGAGACATATTAGCCCCAGAGTCTAGGGGGGGAGGGTCAATGAAATATCTCAAACTCTCTTGGAGCATAAGGTCAGAGAGAACACATGGCTTTCCATGCTTACAAGGGGCAATATCATACTGGAAGCAAATTAAAAAAAAAAAAAAAAAAAAAAAAAGAGGCAATGATTTGCATGCATGTAATTAAAGGAGGTGACAGGTTTTTTTCAATCCACACTTGACATTTTGGAAAAGGTTGGTGGTCATTCACAAATGCTCTCATACCTCGCTTTGTACCAGGTTTGGCAACACCTACTATGTACTTCTCTGTTTTCTTCTATATATTTCTTCATTCACCTTGTGAGAATGCATGCGTAATTTCAAAATCTTTATTATCAACAGAAACAGCTGCTCACTACAAGAAGATTATTGTTTTGAGATATATTCTGCATTTGTGCTGAAGAAGCAAGTTAACCCCTTCAGTACATGAGGGTGTACAAATAGCTGGAGAAGAGCTCTGAGAACAGTGTATGCACATCATATTTCTGCAGGTTTAGCTGTGCAGCCCCAGTATTTTTAACCTTTTGGTTAATTTTCCAGCCAGGATCACACCCCAAACTGACCATGCCCCTTCTCCCAAACTTCCCAGTTTTGCCTTGCTGTTGGAGAAAATATGAATGTCTCACTGCCAATCTGAATATACCTGTTAGGGCTGGATGGATAAGAGAGGGGGACTCCTGTGGATTTAAAATCACTGTAGCCCCCAACTTTCACAGAATTGGAGTGAAACAATAGATTATTTATATAGAAACCACATTGCTAAATCATCAAAATGTCAGACATTTTTGAACAGAAAACTGTTGTTTTCATCTATTTAACCTATTTCATCTATTCTTGGGTCTACTTTTAATTATAAATTAAAGCAATTTACGGAAAAGTTTATGCATGATATGAAGCATTCAGTGCTTTGCAAGCAGCATGAGTAAAGTCTCTGCTACTTTCACATTTTCATTTGTACTCAGGCATTTATGACACAAGATTCAGTAGCAATGGGGTGTACTTTACTAGGTACAGATGCGGTAATCAGTATATCCAAAATAACCCCCTATCCCACAGCCTTATGTGGTACACAGCTAATTAAACACAGAATAGACCAAATTAATCTGCAGAGTTACTTTTCTTTTTAAGACGAAACCATATATGATACCTTTCCAGTTTTGCAGTTTGGACCAAATATACTGGACTCTTTTTGAAAGCTTCAGCCTGGCACAGCATGGGTGTTAAACCTCATTAATGGTAACTGGTGATTATATCCCTTGTTGAAGAGGAAAAATATTATTTCACCTACTTAAATGCCTTGATGTATTGACAAGAATTTTAGGGATCATTGATAGATAACAGTGAAATCTTCCTGACATTCCTGGGAAAGGCATAAATGTAATTATTATTGCTTTGAAGAAAAATGCAGGGGGACAGACATTGCTTAACCTTACATGATGAATCAGGAGCAGAGCAGGGCCCTGATTCAGTTCCTCTCATCCCAGCCCTCACTAGGTGTTGTGGATGCTTTCCATAAACCCACTCTTCACACTGAGGTTCTTTTTATCAGACCAAAATATATCAAATAAAAGGGCTTCCACAGAGGGTTAATGAGAAACCAACATTTCTGATGAAAACTGCTAGATTTTGAGGAGGAGTGAAGCTGAACATGCGGCTGCAGATGAAGGAAGCGATACTCCCGAACTCTTGACATATTACAGTATGAAACTGGATCCTCTAGGGTATTTGGAGCTGGCTTTAATTTTGAATCTGCCCCACTGCTCTGAATTATGACAGATCATTACAGAGTCCATATCTTCCTTCCCCTCACGCATTCATCCAACCAAGCAAGATGCTACAGTGTGGCAGAGCTCCAGAACATTGACATCTTTTTTTGGCAAATAATTAATTTCAAAGTATTTTCTCAAATACATGTAGGCTTCTAGTCAATGAAAATATGAGTTTGCCACTTATTCAAACCATCTGTATTTATTTTTTAAATGATAATTGTGCAATATGTCCATTTTCTAGGTTTGTTACTTTTTTTTTTTTTTTTTTTTTTTTTTTTTTAATAAAGATTGCTTTTAGGCAGCTGATGGTTTTATCTGTAATTAAAAAGTGCATACACAATGTGGGTAAAGGTACTCTATTCAAGTTAAAATGCAAGAACTGATTTTCTAACAGAGGAAAAAAAAAAAAAACACACAGCAACAACAAAACCAACACTGCAGTGCACAAATGGCATGGCTTACAAACTGTAGTGCAACAGTAAGTTAGATTTAAGATCTTGGTTATGTATCATGGCATTGAAAGAAGTTCATTAAGATGTGTTGGAATGAAAAGATGTTCACATTCAATACCTGATTTATATTATAATTTCCTTAAAATATACCAGTGGGACAATGTAATATATTTATACATCTAGCAAGTAACAGAGCTCACACCTTCTATATTCTAATTAGTAAAATATGTGTTTTATATAAAATTTTAATAATTTATTACTTTTGAAGGAAAATGTAATTTAGGAAAAACATAAAATGATGAGTCCTGTGACCTCTGGAAAAGATCTGGAAAAACACAACTTGCCTTTCAAATGATTTATCATTCATACGATCTTTTCTTTCCTGAATACAAGACTAACTGACTTTTCAATGCAAGCTGGTGATTTCTGAATGCAAGGCTAAGTGTTCTGTTTATGGTACAGCTGGGCCATTCTCACCATCCTGCAAAAAAAATCAGCTGAAAGACTTCTTTTCAGACATCAAAAAAATGAAAATGGAATCATTATTTTTCCTCTCTAAGCTAAGACAAATACGGCAAGCACACATTTCAAGTCAAGGGTTTTACTGAATACATTATCATTACTTTTTCATCAATGAAATATAAAGCATTTAACAATAAATTGAAATATTTAACTTTTCTTTTTGGAAGCGTTGAACTTGTGTTTTTCAGGCAACAATAGTAACGTGTCATGCTGAGTAGGTCAAAAATCTCTGCAAGAACAGTCAAATAGAAAAAGTACACCAATAAGAGAAACTGCATACGCTTGTTCCAGTGTCTGCTTAAAGACAGAACTAGTCAACAAGCTATGAATAGTATGTTTTTTTTGTGAGAAACTGCTGATTAACAGAAAAATGCAGTGATTTTTTTTAATAGCATATCAAATTCAGCAGCATATTTTTCATGCAATTATTGAATTATTTAATCTTGGTAAGGTCAAATGCAAAACATCTCATTCTCACTCTAACATTTAGACTTTTGCATTAGTAGTCAAAACAATCAAATTGAAATGATCTGCTAATATGATGAAAATGAAACCTTTACTTCATTAAAAAATTAAGGGTTGTGGAATACTTCTTTTAATTTCAGAAGGAGAAAAAAGAGATATTTTAGCTTTCTCAAAACCTTATTGTTCTTTTCATAATGGAAATTCAGTTTGAAGTGTAGCTTATCACCCAGTGAGTCCCCTCTACTCACCCATGGACCACTCAGCTATGATTCAGATGACCAAAGAAACAGAAACCTGCTGCCCACCCTCAGCTCGCTGCAGATGCTTGGTCAGCTCATTAACTCCTGTGGGCTCTGGGCCTGTTTGGTGGGCATGCTGAGGTATGCCCATGGTGATATGCCATGGTGATTTGTAGGTTAGGACTCAAGGCCATTCCCTGGCACCCCTAGAGATTGGCAGAGTGGAGGACGTCACTGACAGCCCAGCCGAGGAGGTGACGAGGACACCACCACCTTCAGGCAGGGAGAGGCCTGGTTTCCAGGCCCTTCCTGGCTTTAATGATCTGAACGGACTGCACATTTACAAGCACTGGTTTAGAAATGAAATGTGAATGGTATAAACACTGTATGGAGGCTTGCCTCTGCAGCAATGCCTAACTCTGTGGCTACTGGGGCATTTAACCTGAAGCCTAACTCAGACCACAGAGCCTGTCACTGTAGGCACTAAGGCGGGCATATATACTCCTACGGCCTAGAGCGAGCACCTGGTTGGTGTGCCTAAACACCAGCAGTAGGACCTCTGGAAACTCCAGGTACTGTGGAAATAACTCTTTTTTCTCATTTGCACAGGCAGAATTTCATATTTCTGTGTCCCTTGTGAAGCAAGAAAGCATTTCATTTAACACACAACAGAAGCCCTTGGATATCAAGATTATCTGCCAAGCTTGTTGCAAATGAAGTCCTTTTTTAAAAACTAAGGATCCAGATCTGAGATGAACAAGTGTAAATGTGTGGAATAACAGATCCATTTATATCTAGGAGCTCTGCTTGCCCTCCCACTCATCCAGCAAGCAGCAGAAACATGTCTCTGCCTCTCAGGCCTGAGCATTTTGTTGAAGTGGTCAGCGGGAGCTAGATTTGCTGTAAGTGCTGCAGGAAGAAAGAATGGAAAGGGACATCTTTTCTACTTGCTACAGTCTGTAAACTTTTTTTTTTTTTTTTTTTTTTTTTTGGCTCTTAAAGTAACAGTTTTTGTATACAATTTGCAGTTTCAGATAGTAAAAAGAAGCATTACAGAGAATGGGAAATGAATATATTGTTTTACACAAGCTGTGTCCTGCTATAAAAGCTCATGCAAAGATGCAAGAAAAGGGAGGAACAAATTCTTTCCAGGTTCAGCTTATCAGAAAGCAGTTTGTCTTTGTATGTGTATCTGGAGTGAGCTGATATACATGAATCATCAAGTATTAAGTGTTACGCATGCATACAGATGCATGCACACAGGCACAATCACGTGAAGCACCAATAATTAATCAAATTGTAAAAAACAAGCAGAAAGAGGGAGCAAAGCCTCAAAAAAAAAAAAAAAATCAAATTGCCTAAGAGGCTCAGGATTTTTCAAAGTTTCTCTGAAGAGTTGGGATTTAAGGCTGCCATGAGTCCTACAAAAGAGCACAAAGGAAAAAAAAAAAAAAAAAAAAAAGTGATCTCCTCCCCATGCAGGCATTACAGCCCTTTGTGAAGCACTGTGTGTAGGTCTGTAGTCCTTCTCTGGCATGTATGAGAGAAATGCGAGTGCACTAGCCTACAGCCAGGGTGTAGTAGGGGACCAGAGGCTTGAGAGCATTGTATTGTGCGTGGCACGTATTCTGCATGGCAGATTGTCATGCAAGCAAATGCTGACAGATTCACTTTATACTCCCTCCCAGCTTCTTCATTCCCCTCTAGAGTTCGAGCCAGATGTGCTGGCAGTGCTTATGGGAGAGAGGAGGCTGAGATGCTTCATGCTGGTGCTGTCTGTGGGTTTGGGGCCTGCCTTTCCCATGAATCTTAATAAAGGCTCCAGAATGCTTCATTTCCAGACGTGTGACAGGCTAGTGCCAGTCCAGAAGCAACGGGGGAGCATGCTGTGCATACTCGCATGCAGCAGCCCTGCTGGGTTTTCACTATTAATTGTCCTCTTATGTGCCTTCATATTCTACAGGGGAAAAAAAATCATCTCTCCGTACTGAGGAGAGAAGCCTTGGATGAAGTAGAATTGGCACTGTTCTCTTCTGCAAAGATTTGCTCCTTCAGAGTGTCTACTTTGAGAAAAGAGATGTATTATACATAAGACTGAATCTGATATGCTGGAAATCACCTGGCAAACACCACTAATTTCTGCTGTTGCTGATTGATGGGGACTATCACCATTATCCATTTCTCATTTCTTTGATCATATTTATGTATATGACACTTGTGTTGCAGCAGCAAAGTTATTTTCTTCTGCTCCACATATGCTGGCTGCTTGGACCACGATCCTTCCCTCACACATACTGCTTAAAGGCATCACTAGCATTGTGCTGGTGTCAAGAACATGGAATTTAAAGATGCTTCTTTCCTGCTTCTCTCGTACACTTCATTGACTTGTCAGCTCTGCCTGTATGCACTACAGCTATCTGCAGAGCGATTTGCAGGAGATGCTGCTGAAATTGCTGACTTTGCATGGCTGGAAAAGAAGGCCAGAAAACAGGGCTTATAAAGGCAGCTTAAACACTGTTACAACAACAACAACAACAATAATAATAATAAAAGAAGCAGACAACTGGCATGTTGAAGCACCATTCTGCCTCTTCTTTGGAGCTGCCTCAGCTTTCATGGCCAGCACACTGAATTACTGTTCTGAGGCTTTAAAAATTCAGACAGAAAATCAAATCTATTTTTCCTGGTTTACATGGCATTGCTCCTTTTCTTGAAAAAAAACAAAACAAGAAAGTCTTTCAGAACCATATTTCCAAACATCATGTAAAATGTTAGCTATGTGAATCTTATGGTAACACAGAATTTGGAACATTGTATTATTGCAAAGGCAAACTTTTTTTTCTTCCTTTTTTTTTTTTTTTTTTCAAACATGTATTGACCTTAGTATTAGGAATCTGTAATTTCAAATTCTTTTTCAATAAATACAAGAATCTTAGCCTTTGAAATTCAGATTGTGAAAAGTTCCTGACAGTTTCAAGCTAGAAGCCTTATCTTCCCTTCTGCTATGGTCTGTGGAAAGAGGGACAGTCATGGGATGTTTGTTGTGGGAAGAGTTGTGGCTCCAGGAAACTCTTTCCTTTTAGAGTTCTCTTTAGAATAAGGTTGGTTAAGTTCATAAAGGCTGCAAAGAAATGTAGAAAAATTATCTTTTCCAAGGCCAAACCCATTCTTTTCAAATAACATATGGATTATGAAATCTGAAAAAATTATGTCATCTTTACAGTAAAGCTCCTCAGGAGACATTTTTGTCATGGGTCCCATATCTGGGGCACTGCCATACAAAATTAGCTTTGAATGAACAAGAATGACAGTGGAAATAAAATGATTAGTTCAGCAACTGGTTCCTCAAACTAAAATAGTTATTGAAGATAATTTGTGAATATATTGAAATGCAACTGTATAAAGCCAAGTGCTTTATAACAGTGGTTTGGATTTCTCATTGGAAACCTGTGAGTTGGGTTTAAAAGTAAAGTGTGTCTTCACTAGGCGATCCTTTGTAGTAAGGATGACAGTGGGTTAGAAGTTGAGGATGGTAGAAGAATTTGCTCAGGGACACTGCCAAAAATTTTGAAGTACCTTGAGTGTCCTCAGTGGTTCTGGATAGCTGAACTACACAGAACAGCGTATGCGTGTTTGGGTTTTGCAGTCAATAAATAGAGCAGAGAGTTATTTAGATCACAGAGTTCCCATGTGGTTCGTTTCTGCCACGTTCATTGCGTAAAGGGCAAAGGGTTGTAAGAGAAGTTGTAAGCTGCTGTAAGAGCAGTTTTAAGCATGCACTCAATGCACAGGGAGATGGAGAGGCAGCAGCAGACCTTTTGGGAGCCAGGCTGAATTTTGTACCTTGTGCCACTGGAGACTACAGACCTCTCCAAATAAATCACCACAAACCTAGTTGTGAAACCAGGCAAGTTTGCAGAGGCAACGGATTTGCTGAGCCGCTTGATCACTTTTAAGCCTTCAATGGCAGTAATGTATTTGTGCAGGCTGCCATTTCCATGGGTATGACGACAGGTCTTCTTCTGGCTGCGCAGGCACAAAGGAAAGGAGGCACCTATGTGAGATGGTTATAAAAACACTGATAACTTTATCACTAGCTTTTTTTTCCTTATTCTTTTAGACCACAATAAAGGTTTATGTCTAATTCGTGTAAACAGCAGACTGCTAAATGACATGTTTTTTTCTGTGAATTTAAATTATTATGTTAAGGGGGGAGGAGGGGAAGGGATCTATTGTGTTCCCAAAGATGTGATGGAAATGTCTTTCTCTAAATAACTTTATATTGTTTCATAGATGTAGAGCTGGAAAGTGCAGAGTTGAACTTTGATGAGAAACTATGAGGCAGTCCTTTACCTCTCTCCACTGTTATTGTAAATTGTAGGCATGTTGACAGAACTAAATAGGTTTACAAACAGAAAAAGCCAATGATGAAATGCCTAGCTACCTGTCACCCTGGCTTTATTTGTTTGGGAAAAGGGGCATTGCCAGGCTGAAATCAATTTACAATTCCTTCTGTACAACTTTGAGAATATTTTTGTTGAAATCAGGGTCTTTTGTCATTACAGAAACTTAAGAATTGCCATATGAGGATTGAAGCAACATCCTTCAACTGTTTTTTTTGTTTGTTTGTTTGTTTGTTTTTTCCTGATTTCCACATTCTTGAGACCAGTTCATACTGAATAAAACCCATATAGTGGGTTTTAGTTCTAGTGGTTACCAGTGTCACACACTTCAGAGAATGGGAAAATCACATGTCACTGGGCAGCTGTAACAGAATCTGCTCACAGAGATTTAGTCTGGCTTCTTGCTAGTGTTGTGAAATCATTTAGGTGCCCATGATGACCTAAAGTTAGAAAGATTTCTGGATGCCTGTAGGTATACATGAATTTATTAATTCTGCTCCTCCTTTTTGGTATTTTAACAAATATATGGCTGTTTGCAGGCTGTAATGGACTGAGGCCAAAGTGGACAGCACTCGAGCTGGCTTGGTGTGCCTGTATCCAAGTTTTAAAGGTGAGCATACCAAAAACATCACCAGGGCTTTTTCTAACCTGAATAAAATGACCGTGAAATAAATAAAACTTAAAAGTCCCTTTTGAACAAGTTTATATAATGGCTTGAAAATAAACTTACTAATGCTCCCTGGTCCCTGTAGAATAGCTCCTTTCCTCCAGGTTTGTTTTAGATCAAGCAGTTCTCAAGCAGGGCTTTCTTGTTTGGAGCAAACTCCACACAGTCTCCTCTGCACCCAGAAGTGTCCTTTCCGTCCTTTCACCTTTGAAGTCTGGCCATTTGTGCCTGCTTTAGATTCTCCTGGGGTGTACAACCGAGTAAAACATCTGAGCCAATCTGAAAAATGCTCCTCCTTGTCCTCCCAGTTTTCCCTTGTACTTACCACAAACCCTAGTAAATCATTCCAGTGAACTAAAACAGCAGAAAACCAGCACAACAGCAGAAAAAGTTTTTTCTGTTTGTTTGGTTGATTGGTTTGCTTTTGTTTTTTCAGCAAATTTAGCTTGCTGATCCAACCCCGAAGGTCAGGCCATCTGAATGGATATATGGATTGGTTGTGGGGTGGGAATGCCAGTCCCTATCACAAATCTACACCCTCCAGGAATTCCCCAGCTGGAGGCTGGCTGATGAATGTCTGTCCTTCCCTGTCCATCGGAGCCTCCCTTCCACCCCTGATGGGACCCTGGGGTGCTCAGCCTTGCCCCAAACAAAGCAGCCAGGATATGCCATACTAGCAGCCATCCTCCTGGTTCCAGCACAGACAGTGAACAAATAAAACAGGTTTGCCATCCATCAGGGGAGAATCCACTATACTGTAACCTCTTCCTTGCAGTCATCATCGTGTCTTCCACTGCAGCCAGCACATAGCAGGACAGCACTGTGATTATAAGGGTACACACTAGAAATTATCAACAAAATGCAATCTGCAGTCAGCTCTAGTTGCAGTGTGTGCATTCAGGGTATCTATTCTTTCCTATCTTTGTTTTTTGAATGTTTAACCACAATCCTTAGTGATTAATACAAATTTCTGTTAAAATAGGAAAAACTGCTGCTTGGTGTAAAATTCTTCTTTCAGTGAATTACTATTATGTTGCAGACGGCAGTAATAGCAAGTAAACGATTCAGTATTATTGTAATGCTGATGATTATTGTTCATTTCTGCTCACCAAAACAAAGAAAATCAAAAAATTGCCGTCTGTCTTCAAATTTGCCTCGGATCAAATCCCCTGGGCTTCGTTCCCAACCTGCACCTGCCTTATATCAGTGCAGGCCATTGATTTCAATGAGGCAACACTCAATTTGCACCAGTGCCTGTGACTGAAAAAACAGGTCCTGGCTTTTTGTGAGGTTCAGCGTACTGTCTTGAAACTGGACAAAATTAGCCAAAATTTGTGATTCGGTTATTCTTTGCCTGCTGAAACAAGGCAACGTCTGCACGCACTGCTTTGAGAATCTGTTCTTTTTGTTTCGGAACAGATGTCTGGGAGGGATTTTGGCAGGGCCCACTCTGTCAAACAGTCCGGCTTTGACAGTTACTTGCTTGAGGGACGGCTGAAATGCAAAGCATTTCTGATCAGAATATCATATTCATCTGGAAGTTAATTACTGTGTCTGCCTTGGTATAAATAATTAATTATGCAAAACCCACACAGCTGTGGCTGGACCGAGTTAACTGACTTGCTGTCAATGTCTCATGGTTCTAGAAAGGATGAAGGGATTTAGAAAATAAGCTCTTTAGCTCTTCGGCCACGCTATTGAGGTAGCCCCTTCCCACTCAGATGAGAATATGATTACCACTGTGCATGCTTTTTTAACAAAAGGACGTTTCCTGGTTTAGCCTGGTTGGGTCCCAATAATAAACTCTTCTTAATGCTGTGGTTGTGTCAAGCTAAGAAGCCAAACACATCAGCTTGTTTTAGGGAAATGCATTTGCAAAGTCTCTTTGACTGCACAATCACGTTCAGAGCAGTCATCAACCAAAACAACGTCTGCATTTGACTCTGTGTGTGCATGAGAGTGAGAGAAGAGTGAAGGCACGTGTGCAATAATCAACCTGTCTCATTTTATAGCTGGCAGAGGTAAGGAGAAGGCCAAGTTTACAGGAATTCTGAATATTGTTGACAGCGGCCATTGAGATTCTGACAAATAATGGATGGGCTCATAGGTTCACTCATTAACAAATAAACAGTTTTTCTGGAAGGTGAGGGCAGAGAGATGTGACTTGCTATTTGTTCCTTTATGGTGTCATCTCCAGTAGTTCATGGATTTTGAGAGTGCAACTAGAAGCATCATCCCAAGCTCATTTATGATAAGTGGTTTTCTGCATGTAACTCTGATTTGCCAAAATGTTTTTGCCTGCAGCACTGGTAAAACATAAAAAGAAAAGCTTGGTAAATGTATCAAATACCTTGGTGTAGGCAAACACTGCTGAGTTTACTGCAGTGAAATAAAATAAACTGCTACAACCCAGAGGACATATTTTGTACCTACAAAAGATCACATCACACTACAATTCATCAGGATGAGTATAGATCTCAAAATATATTTTATCCTTTTCATTAAGTAATGCAAAGCTGTGTAAGCATCTAGCTACTCAAATGAGCAGGGAGAAAGAAAAAAAACTGTGAAAGCATTAATGTAGAAACATAATTTCTGTATTTCTGTATATTACAGAAAGAATCTGTAAATTTTCCCTGGCCTTTGAGTACTGTGAATCTCCCACAAGGAACTTTGATCACCTTATTTCCTAACTTCATTATTAAAGGGAATTGAATTTTATATATAACCTTTCACATCCCAAAGATGCCAAAATATGTACGAAGCAGCGAATAGCAGAGTTGAGGGTGTAAGAAAATGCAGAAGACATTATGCACTTAGCTGTAATTCACATCTAACCTTGGATATTGTAACATGTGCAAAGTAAAGGATAGTAAGGAATTGTCTTACCCTTTAAACTGTTAAATGTCACAAGCCTTCTACCCGCCACCTGGCAGGACTCTTAGATGAAACAAAGTGATTTTTCTAGTGCATTTGCCCTTGTATTGGATACAGTATAAGCCACAGAAATTTAAACTATAGCCTACTCTGCACAAGGATGCTGCCAAATGAGTGATAGTAATATTTGGACTGTCTCTCCAGCAAGAAGCAAGGCTCTGGCTGAAGGTCCACACGCCAGCTTTTGATGGATCCCCCATACATTTCAATTGTTAACATGTGCTCTGGCATAGACTTGGACCTGCCAAATAATGCTCTTCCAGTTCAGTTTATCACACTGAATAAAGAACTTCAGTTTTCAGTAGGAAGTATTCATGAGATCACCCAGGTTTTTAGGAGAAACCTGTCTAGATGCACAGTATTTGTCTTTAGGGCCAGAGGATGGGCCAGGCATGAGACCAGGCCTGATTTTCCTGAATCCAGTGGAAGTTCAGCTGACTTCAGTGTAAATTTAAGTGTCTATCAGTAAATTAGCTCAATCACTTAACCCAAACTCTTGTATGTACATTGTCTTTAGTTTAAAAATTCAAATGCAAGCATTATCAAAAGTTGTGATAGAGTTTAGAACAGGCATGTGACCTCTGCTGAAGGTTGAAAGCCTGAAGAAAAAATGTTAACATTACTTTAACGTTGCCAAAATTGGCACTTGAAAAACACAAATCATATTTTACATTGAAGAGCTCCCTTTCTGAGCAAACTTGATGTGTCTGCATGCTGTCATTTCTGACAATGGCAACGCCTCAAATCCCTGGAAGCATTCTTCAGCAGTCATCTCCTAATTTATTTTAAATGTCACTGGAAATTACTAGTAAGGGGGCGGGAAAACAACAAAAATACCTGAAGTTTTAGTATCCCAAATTACAATCATGTAACGTTTCTTCTGGTTTCAGAAAGATAACCTGTAAATACCTGGGGAAGGAGGAAGAAAAGAAAAAGAAAAAAAAGAAAAAAAAAGAAAAAAAGAAAAAAAAAAAGGAAGAGGAAATAAATAAATAAATAAATAAATAAATAAAGTGGAGAACTAGAAGAAATCCTTTAATTGACTACCAAAACATGGCAAGAGGCCTTGTTGGTCTCAGGTTGGCACTGGTGATGAGCAGTGCTAACAAAAGATCTCAGCACAAGATTATCTTGGAAAGCAATTTTTACCCACAGTCTTCTTGAGTCCTTGTAACCTGGATGCTGCTGTCACTTTCTGAGATTCTCATATGCTAGGCAGATTCCACTAAGTTTTGTCACCCTGTGCTGTGGTACATTACCAGGACATCCAACTTTGCTGGCACCACTCAGCCCACTCATCTTTCTCCCTCTCCCCCATTCAGTCTGTTCACATCTTTCTTCATCTGTGCACTCATGCTCATTTATCTTCTTTCACCCATCTGTAGTCAGATTTCCCCCACTATTCCTATATCTCAAAGCAGCTCCTTAGCACGGTCTCTGTGTCCTCTCATCCTCTTCCCCAGATTATCCTTTCCTCTGTGGCAGGCCAGACATCATCCATGTGCACTCTGCAATGCTAGATCTACCTCACTATTTAAATCACAGTATTCCAATATCCTTCTAAATGGGTCGGCACTTGTCCCCTGCTCCCACATCTCACCCAGCTATATTCATAACAAAGACTAGATAAATAGGTATGAAAAAAGAAAGGGTTATGGCTGCAGGTTCTGCTATGGGTTTCTTTGTTCTCATACTATATTGTTGTTTGGAAAACAACAACAACAACAAAACTATATTTCTATGTTAAATATATCTGTCTATAAATGCATATAGGTAGATAGATAGATACATTTATATGTATGTATAATATATATATATATATGTATGTATATATATATATATAGGTTTTCAGTATTCCTGGAAAGGAATTAATGTAGTCTACATCGGGTCTTTTCTGTTTTACTTATTTAAATAATTTTAATAAAAGATATTGAGAAACTAGACTCTCAGGAGATTTATGTTACTGATGAATTGGCATTTATATAGTTTCCAAATTCAGCACTTAAATACTCCCTATCTCATGCAGTAGACATCTTAGGTGTTTTGTGAAACTGAGCTTTAATTTCTAGTTCCCCATTTGGACATGATTTAAATAATGAGGTTGTGAGGCCAAACTAATTCTTGTGAATAACTGAAATGCATTGACAATATGACCATGTAAGCACCTAGCTAAATAAAAATGAACAATAGACGGGCAATTAGATTTTTACATCCTCTCGAATTTGGGGTATGATTTTAACAGTTTACGCAGAGTAATTCATGCATTCCTCAAACCACATCCCATTTTAATCCTTCCTTTCTGCTGTGCGTTTAGGCATAAGGTCAAAGCATATTATCAGTGTCTAGGGATGATGCTTATGCAGTTGCACTAGGAATAACTGCAAGTCTTATTAAGGCAATAGACTTGTCTTACTGCTTAGTGGGATCTTCACTTGCTGACAAAACTGCATAAAAACACTGCTGGTTTGCTATAGGACTTGGGCCAAGGATGCTTTCTCTTTATGTATTTTAAATGCCTGAATGTTTCTTAGAATACTCTTGTGTTCTGTGGGATAATAAAATCTAGCAACCAACATTCAGTCCCCATGGGTCTTCACTATGCTGTTCATGTTCTTGCCTCAGGCCTTAACGGGTGGAGAATTTTACTTTACCTACCTCTGACTCAAAGAGAAATGTTCTTAAATTTACAGCCGTCCTCTGTCATAATGCCATAAATCAGTAGGGTCACTGGAATGATATCTGCTATGCATTCAGGCAGATGTACGCTAGAGACAAGCATCTTCCCTAAAATTACATGAGGGATGAATCTGCCTCAATGTCCTTAAGAATGATCCCTGGGAGATCCTTTTGGGTCGGTCACCTTACCCTAGTGCATTGTCTGAAGCTTGCAGGTAGCAGTGCGGGATCTCGCCAATATCTGTTTATTTCACTAATATTACCAAGACCTTCTGATAAACTGACTTCAGCATGTAATACATTGTTAGCAGAAAAGAAACACTGTGCCTTCCCCATTATAAACCTCTGCTCACAACTCCCAGCAGGAGCAAGGCAGGTCACTGAGTCACTATTAACCAATAGCTGACAGCTAATTGATTTTACACTTGTGTATTAGTACTTGCAAACCATAATTTAAAAGCTAATTTGCTTCATACTTTTAGTATCATAGGCAGCCTTGTATCCTATCTTACAAAGCCTGAGCTCATCACAGTCCATCATTTTTACTGCTGCTGGCCCCCAAACTGGTCTTATACAAATTCATACTCTATAACACTCTTATCTTGTAACCCAAATGCAAGAAAGAACCCTCCAGCACCAGTTGTCTCATAGAGACATCAATGGAGAGTTTTCAAAAGTGAAGCCTCTTTAGGGTAGTTTTAATGAGGTAGTGTTTGCTAAAGCATGACTGACAGAAATAATAAGTTAGCATTTATGAGGGAACCCTCAGAAATTGAACTACAGCAGGCAAAAAGCCAGCAGAAATTGTTGTGGTATTGAAATACCTCCTAAAATAGCTCTCCTAGCTCAGCCTAATGCAATTAAAGTTACTGATGTACATAATATGAAAACTGGGAGCTCTTCCTGTTAATAACCACTGTGTAACTGAGGTAATCCATTTCATTAATTTAATATACACTTTCATATCCCCCGATAATAGACATATAATTAAAGTGATAGGATTTGCATTCCAAAATGAAAGTTTGCAAAGGGCAATTCCATAAAAACAAGACATTTCACTTAATTATTGCTCATTGTTATTTTGGCTTACACCTTTATTTTAACAAAATAATAATGAAATTCAGGACAAATTGATATTTGTGTTGATAAACTTTATCAGTAAATAAGCATGTTGCCCAGTGAAGAAGAATTTTCAAAAAAACAGTAAGTGGTTGTAGGAGGAGTGGCTTCTGTTGATAAAGGTGCACATTGCAGTTGGAGAAGGTCCAAGTGTTATTTAATATTATGCTGATATATATATTCTAATAAGAATGATTTTTTTTTTCTGAATTATGAAATTATGGTGAGATTGTCATTATTTTACCTTTCTCAAACTCTTGACCAGAACTTAAAATCATAAAGACAAGAAGGTAGGTTTCAAGTAGAGATATGAAAGATATCTAAAGGAACAGCGAAGCTGAAAAAATGGTGTCTAAGATTTCAGGAGGTTAGTGGCTGATTAGAAAATGGTAAAAGCGAGTGATAGTTCTGTTAGGCTTTAGGGGAAAGAGGAAAGATACAATAACTATTTATCTAAAATGCAAGATGTTTTGTATTTTTTTATATATGCACATATATAATTTACAGAGAGCTGTAATACTGTGAAATTACATGGAAAAATATGGGATACATGAACATATTGACAGATGAACGTGATCATGTTAAATGTGTAATTGTTACAAAAATAAAAGGGAAAATGGGCATGCAAGAAAGCTAAATATTCATGAAACTAAATGAGCCAAAGAATTAATAATTAGAAAATGAATAGATATGCCAACATTCAGAAGCTGTGGTAGTGGTGGACTGTTTAGGTTTTAGTTTGTGATGATACGATGTGACAACATTAAGTGTAACAAGATCTTATGTTGCTCACGAGGTAATATTCTCTTATAAAGGTAAGTGTACCAGAAAGTTAAGCTCATCAGCATTTTTGCAAATGAATGGGAACTTCATATATATACATATCTTCCCCCAAACTGTTTTGTGAAATTAAAAGGCAGTTCATTCTTTGTGGTTGTTCACTAACGACATGTCTTATCAACAGCTTCTGAATAGCTTTGTGGAAAAGTCAGTGGGGAAAAAATGGGCATTAATGGAATTATTAAGATGTGTAATATATTAAAAGGTAAACTGATATGAGTTTTCCTGTCATACAAATCATTTTAGGATGCAGAAGCAGGGAAATGCCTACACAGTGTTTGTGGCCTTCTGCTTTGTGTTCAGAGCAAGTAAAATTCTACAGCCCAAGGCCAGGCTTTGTTCACCCAGTACTTACAATACATTGCCTCACCTGAGTGATATGGTAGACCCTTTTCTAATCCCTCTTCCTCCTTCAGAGTAAATAGAATATAATTGCAAATTATATTTTGGCATAAGCAAGGTAAGGGGAATAAGAAGTACTTAATTTCTCCCCTAAGATTCCCTCTATTTACACATTTATTTATTTAGTTTTATTTTAAAAAGACATGGATACAAATGCCTTGTTTTTGGTTGTCCATGCACCTGACAGAGATGCCGTAAGGAGTGGGGAGCCACTGTGGAGCTGTTATTGACAGGCAGGGGGTAAGCACCCCAGTGATGCACCTCAGGAGATTGATTTTATTCAATCTCCTGATTCCTCATAATTTTTCAAGTGCTTTAACTTCAGCAAAATCAAGACTCATTTTGGGTTCTTAGGACAACCTGTTACCTTTGCCAATTAGTGCATAAAAGGGTAAAAAAAAATTATGAGGTGGGATCTGGATTCAGTCAGCTCATTAACTGATATCATTATCAAACTGATACAGGAATCATTAAAAATGTATTGGATGTAAATAGCTTCCAATCTATATTCAGCTGGCTGGATTTACACTAGTAGTGCTAATATATACTCTAAGCCATCCGTTCCCTTAAAGAATGCTAGTAACTATCTGCACAATTGTTACTTTCATGACCACAAATTTCGCATAATAATAAAAGATGTGTAAAGTGCAGAAAAGCAAAAGCATAAAAATGAAAAGTTAAGGTACCTAGACATGAACACACATTTGCTATCTCTTAGAGAGTTATCACCAAGAGAAAAGTTCTCATGGATCATAAACTACATGTTACACTCTACCCTGGAGAGGCCAACCTTGCACTATTCTCCAGCTTAAAGCACAAGACACCAAGAGCTATTTACTTCAATCAGACTCCTACTGCCAGCCACTGCGGCTGTAGCCTGTGTTGGGATATGTGAGGTGACAGATGGAGCTGAAAAAGGAGGAGGGAATGAACCTTCCTAAAATCAGCAATTTCTCACCCAGGTTCCCTGCACCAGCAGGAATAGGAAATCTACTTCTCACCTAGCTGCTGTCCCAGCTCCATCTCTCTGACTTCCCAGTTCTGCTTGTAGCTGGGACTCACACTTTCAAGATGGCAAATAATCTAGTTGGTCTAAACCTCTAACAGGAACTAACTTTGTTCCATGTTTCTTTCCCTACATTTACACCACAACCTAAAGAGATGTCTTCTCCTTATCTCAGTCTGTACAAGAAAGAAATAAAATAATAAAAAAAGAAGAAATACGAAAAACCAAACCCAAACCCAGAAAACCTCACATTTGGTAAAAAAGAAACACCAGGAATGACCATAAGCACTCAGAGTTTGGCCTACTTATTTAAATACAAGCTGTATGATATATTTTATGTGGGTGAAAAAGATCATTGTTTTATTTCATGCAGCTGGCTGTCTTCCACTTCCGCTGGCAGAGAGCATTCCAAACTTGCCCATGTGTAGATCTCCTTACAACTCCTGAACAGTGTTGTTACTGTGAACCAAAATTATTTTGTTTCACTTGAATGAAAATAATTCACTTCCGCAAGATTTTTCTATTATTGTTGCTTTAAAGGACACGTGCTGTTTGACTGTCAGGTGTTGTTTTTCCACACAGTGGTGCTTTCTGTGTAGCATGAAACAGATGCAGTCTTAGGGGTGGACAAGCTGGCAGTATACATGGGAACTTATTCATTTTGTAGGGAAAAGTACAAAGAGCTGTATTTTTCATGTCCGAGTAAGGAATCAATAAAATGACTGCTTATAAACTCTGTAGTTTCAATGGATGTAGATAAAGATGAGAAAAAAGAAAAAAAAAGTTTCTGAAAAATTGTGTTTTAGATATTTTGGCACAGTTAATGCCTAACTTTCCATCCTTCTGCATCTCAGATGTGAACTTTCCCTACAGTGATGTGAGATACATCAATAAGCTGGGCCTAGGATACTGCTAGATTTATCAGTATTAAAATAAATATTGCTGTTGTAGCTGTAGGAGTTGACTGTAGGTTAAGATCTGGCTTTTAGCTGTCAGTTTCTTTGTGCACAGGAACAATATTCTGTGTCAGACCTATGGTCCCTTGAAGCAGCCAGTGATAAATAGCAGAGAAATCCTGCAGCTGGGAAATATGGGATAATACTTCTCGCTTAGCTTTTCCCTCACCATCTTGAATAACTAAAGGGTGTCTTAAATTCTGAAAAAGGAAAATTCTTCCTTATAAAATGTGTGTTTGAAACTGCTATTTCATTTCTGAATTCTCTTAGATTCTTCGTTTCAGTAATTTCTTGTTATTGTGAGTTCTATTGCTTAATTACCTGATGATAATTAACAATTATAACTGAGAGATGAATGTATAGAAAAGCATTAGAAAACAAACAAAAATAGAATGGAAAAAATGCCAAAAAATCTTCAGAATTTCTAATAGGAAAAAATATAGATCAGGCATGATCTGTTGCATTTATCACCTCACAATGACAAAGTAAATCCCAGTCCCAAGCAATGACAAGCCTTAAGTCTATCCAAAATGGTTTTAGGTATTACACATCACAAAACTTCCACACATGGAAAACATGTCTATCTGAGTCATGTAGGAGCTACACATGATTTGTGCAGCTCGACCTCAGAAGCAAGTGAGTGTCTAAGGGTCTGGTGCACAGTTTAGATCTCCAGTTTGTCTAAGCAGGAAAAGTAAGAGAAGACTGCAGGTAGAGATGAGGAATGGAGTGAGCTCCTGAGCGTCAAGACAGACCAAATTGTCTTGTTTTGTCTTGCCTTGTCTTGATTTGTTTTGTTTCAAATGAAGGCCTTTGCTCTAAATCACAAGTGGCTCATAGCCTGACTTTTGCTCAGAATGAAGACTTGGCAATTTCAACTCTGGAAAGAGATTTTAGAGTCAACGTTTAGTATTTCTTTACAATCACCAGTGTGCAGCTGCAGCCAAAAAAAAAAAAAAAGTAATTGAAAAAAAAAATACAATGTTGGTTATCATCAGGTTGGATATTGAGAATGAATTTTGAATTTTGAACTCTTATCACACATCAGATGCCATGTAACAAAGGCGGGTTAAATTGTACCCAGAGTTTTAGTGTTTGTCAGTTATGCCATTATATTCAAAGCTACTTTAGAGAGGGGAAATCATCATTTGAGAGAAATATCTTGAAATTCCATAGGCAGAAGTACAAAAAGTCCTGTGTCTGGGGAAGAATAACCCCTTACACTAGTAAGCACTGGGTTCTGACTGGCTGGAAAGAAGCTCTGCAGAGAACAGAGGTAGCTTAAGCTACTTTGGGGTCCTGGTGGATAACAAGCTGAGCATGAGCCTGTAATGTGACCTCACATCAGAGGAGACCAGCAGGTTGGTGGAGGTGGTCCTTCCCCTCTACTCAGCACCAGTGAGGCCACACCTGGAGTTCTGTGTCCAGTTCTGGGCTTCCCTGTACCACAGAGACATGGATATAATGGAAGGCTACCAAGATGATCAAGAGACTGGGACAGCTCTCCTATGAGGAAAGGCAGAGAGATCTGGGATTGTTTAGTATGGAGAAGAGAAGGCTCAGGGGAAGATCATACTGATACATATGAATACCAGGTGGGAAGGAATGAAGATGAGGGAACAACACTCAGTAGTGCTCACTGAAAGGACGAGAGGCAATGGACACAAATTAAAGCACATGATATTCTATCTGAACACAATAAAACTCTATGTATTTATTTATTTATTTATTTATATTATTATTTTAATTTATTTTTACTCTAAGGGTAGTCAAACACTGGAAAAGATTGTCCAGAGAGGTTACAGAGTCTCCGTCTGTGGAGATACATGTTAAAATTTAACTAGGCATAGTCCTGGGCAACCTGTTCCAGGTGACCCTGCTCAAGCTTTGGGATTTGGACTAGATATCACAAGAGGTTGCTTCCAACCTCAGTCATTTTGTGATTCTATGAATATATAGCAGTTACATATTTTTCTGCAATCTGTTCTGTATTTACAAATTTTGGATTTATTTCCTTTTCTAAGAGAAAAAGATTTCAAGACTTCAGTGAAAACTGGTTATGAAGAGAAGGAATATGAGTAAGGAGAAGGATGTGACTGAATCTGTCCTGTCAATAAGAAATGAAAGTATTAGGAAAGCAACTTTGGACAAGTAACCGGTGTTAGGTGTGTTAGGAGACGCACTGGGCAGGAGGATGGCCTGTTCACTATATGGTTCATGGGAAGAAGGTCCGTAATTTGATGATATTCAAACATTTTTCTTCCCTATACTGTTTCTTTTCCAGGTGGTGCTTGTGGTAAAGTTCTCATCACACACAGAGTGAAACATATAGAAAGGGATGGATGACAGAAAAATGAAGTTCAAATGACTCTTGTTGCAGAACTGTAGCAGTATTCTAATTCAATATGACAAAGAATTATGGAGTCCCAGCAGATGGATTGTTCTAGTCACATCTGATCACCAGGGAATCAATTGCATAATAAAAGACTCTATTCATTTTCTCTGGCTTTTAACCAAAGCCATCCACTGGACTCACCCTATGAAACCCATCAGGAAATACACAGACACAACTGTGTATTACTGATACATGAGCCTATATATCTCCAGTGTTTCAGACTGTTCTAGGAGCACATTCTTTAAATGCATTTTCCTTAAAAATGCAAAGATCAATATCTGGAGTTTTACACACTCTGATATCTTATTTTGATCTTCTGTCATGGCTGTGGTTCAAGAGGGAACAAACTTTGGAATTATCTATAGCTAATCCTGTCCTCAGCAGTCCGCCCTATATCATTCCTGGATGTCTGTGCTCATATGCCAAAAGGACAGCTCCTGAGTCAGCAGTTCTGAATTGCCATTGTTTTCAGACTGGAATATTAATATTAAATTTAAAAAAAAAAAAGGCATCACAGGTTTTTATTTAGCTTGTGGAAGTTACAGTTTTGTGGCTGCAGGCAGCTGAGCTGGAGGAGAAATGTGGTGGGCAGCTGGAAATAGGATATGCTAAGGTCCTCCCAAGGTATTACCCTCATTGCTTGTAAATCTGAGACTGAAGTCAATACTGAATGAAAGCTAGCAGGAGGACAAAGTGAACAGCATGTCAAAAATGTCAAGCTTTACTCTGAATAAATAGTTATATTTATAGTTTGGCTGCAGTGCAAGAGACATCATATTTTGGAGAAGGCAGGTCCCTATTAAAAATAGGTGCTATGTCAAATCACATTCTGTACTGAGCAAAAAGGATGAGCAAAGATTGAAAACAAATGATCCACAAAGCTTTATCATATTACTGTTAATTGGAGGAGATGAGCTTGGAAGAATTTGATGATTCTTTTTCTACCTAGGCAAAGCTTATTATTGTTTGCAGTCACTGAATAATAGATTCTGTTTTCCAATGTCGTCTCAAGAAGTGTTATGATTTGATGTACACTTGCATGATTTAAACCCTGGACTGTGTCAGGCTATGATAAAAGCTGCCATCACCTCACCAGGAATTTCCTGTAATGTATAAACACTTGACTTCACGCTAACCTTCCCTCCTGCCTCTCCCACATCCTTGCATGCATATCAATGACTGCTGAAAAGGGCACTGCTGTGTACCAAGGCCTAGTCAACAGCCCGGATTGATCAAGGCCCAAGGATTACTGCAGCACTGACTGCTAATCAATAGATATTGAGTGCAATCCCCTGCTCTAAATTCAACAAGGTTAATAAGTGTCTACAGAAAACAATGGTCTGAAACACAATCTCCCATTCAGTGAGGGAGGGAAGGTAGAAATGTTTGCTTCAGCAGCTGTAGATAAAACCTGTGGGAGGCAAAGCTTTAGCTTTTACCCAAATTTGGCCTGAAGCATTCTTGATTTGCTAAGTGTGCTGTGCATTAGAGACAGCTTTGCTGCTGACAAGAGAAATACCACATATGATGACATGTTTCTGAGTTCCTGAAAGTCTTTGTTTGATCTCTTTTACTCAGGGATGGTATGTGAAGCTCCTTATGGTCCCATCTATTAGACCTTTGGTTTTGCCTTTTATGCTTCGTATGCAAGACTAAGCACATGCAGGATGGAGGAAAGGAATTCAATTTAATAGCTGGCCAAATGCCCTTTTCTCTTTTAAATAGGCAGTGATGCTATCTTGGGATGAAAGGTGAGACTCAAACAGAGAAGCAACACTGCTTGTAAAAGGTCTGAATTTCTAATAACTTTGCTTGATGGCAAAAATGAAGCCAGTCCCATCCCCCAGTTTTACATGATTTACAGAGTGAACTTTTAGAACAATTTAAGAGCCTGAGTGAAAAACCTAGTGCTGAGAGACAGTTTGCCAAACTATCTGACTAAGCTGGTGTAGTCAGCCAAGTTCAGTATCTGCTAGCTGATGATGAATGGTGACGTCTCAGTGCTTGTTCAACATCTGTCTGCCTGCTTCACTTCTAATTGCATACCCATGGATAACTGCTAAGAAGGGCACACCAGATTCCACTGCAATAATATAACATGGCCTACACATGAGAGTGAAAGATTAGGTAGGTATGCCTATGCTGTGTATTTAAATAGGCCTTCAACAGATGTCTGGTTTACTGCATGTGGGCATACCCCACTCAGGATTATTGGCTGTCTAAACGTCTTTGTGGTAATACAGGAGGATGTGCTTTTGCTTGTCACTGTGGTTTTATTGAGTTAGTGGGAGGAGTCAGCAGAAATGCTTCTTCTTATCAACCAAAAGAGCTGTACTTGCTAATAGATTATGGAATATGAAGATAGGCTCACTATGACATGTCTTCCTCAGCCACCTCTCTTCCACAGATTAAGACAAATATATCACACTATCTGCTGATGTATGTAACTGTCACCCAACACTTTAAAGCAGAGAAACATTTTTTTTGAGTTGTCTGTCATTTTCCTTTTCTGTAATTTTGCATGTTCTTTGTTTTTATATAATTTTTAAAGTGATTCAATTGGTAGTTTTTTTATTTTTTTAATTACAACTTATTTTGTTTTTATAAATTACAACCTGTTCCCTTGTGTTGGTCTAAAACTCACTTGCTATTCCCTTACTTTTTTCTGTGCCATACTTTTTCCATCAGTATAGCAGCATCAAGAGACTCAAAATACAGGCAAGGAAATGTGTAATATGAAATGGGATTTGCTAAAACAACACCCTCTATTATTTCTTACAGAACCAAAGAAACGGGGTAAAGGGACTCCAGGAGGTCATATAGCCCCCTCTCCTCTGCCTCTTATGCCTTTTATCAAGTCCCTTTCCTTCAGCCTTCTAACCCTTCCCTTGTTACCTGTTACCTCTTCCTTTCTTTTCTTTGGCTGTTCCTCTGCTGTGTCTTACCTAAGTGTTGATCTGTATGTATTAAAACAGGCACACAAGAAATCCTGACTCACAATGATAGCTCATCTGACTGCAATGGTAGCAGACAACTGTGTCTCTAGTTTTTAAATTAATGGGGAAACAGATTTCATCTATGCTTTCTTCCCAATGCACAATGTTAGCTGTGGAGTTATAGCAACATGGAGTAACAATAAAACAATGATGACAGATTTATAATAACAGCTTTAAGACTTCTGGTTTGCCAATGTAGCTTTGAGTCTGCAAGTACGCTGTTTTGTGCTATGGGGAATCTGGGCCTTTGTGTACCAAGACAAATGACTTCCAAATTGGAATACAGCTATGGACTCAGGCTCCATTGTGAGGGTTAATTTTGTTTCACTCAGAAATAATTATTGCTGGCTTATCTAGACTAGCAGAAGCTTGGAACAGGAGAGTACTTCACTCTTCCTGGCACAAAGACTGTTGTGATAATATAAGTTATATAAAAAGTGCCAAGCTAAAGCAGAGGGGAAATAAAACCGTCAACAGAACAGTGACTTTAGCCACCTTTCCACTGCCCAGATTACTTTCCCTAATTTATTACATTTACATTGACAACTTTCTATTCTGACTGGTAGCTTGCAAGAAGTCTTACTCGTCAGCCTCCCACCAGAGAAGGAACCAGTGACCCAAAATGTGGTATATTTTTTATGACACTAATTAAAATTGCATGAGTTGTGTTAGTCCTTGAACAGCAGAAATGGCCTGCAGCAAAGAAGCCTCTTTCAGGGAACCCTGCCCAAAAACTAACACCCAGCTCCCAGTCAGCTTTAACACAGATTCTTCCCACTTGCTCCAGAAATTCTGAGCTTAAAATTACATGAAAACACCACACACCTAAAGAACGTGGCAACACTTAGTCAAGGAGTAAATGTTTTTTGAGTGGTAAGAGCTTTTAAGGTTGCCCTGTGGTTCAGTTGAGTAATAGAGGTGTGACTAAGCTTGCTTACTCAGGGATGAGCTTGAAACAAGCTTGTCAGTGAGGCTTGTGGTCTTGGGCTCTCAGCAACCTGCTGCCACACTGCTGGTGCATCTTATGGGCAGAGGAGCTAGCTTGCACATGCTGCAGTGGACAATGCCTCCATACACTGAACACATGGTTGACTTACTCTCCTGTGCATGATCGTGCCACTTGTCATTTCCTCCTTTGCTACAGGTGCCTCCAAATCCCACGTGAAGCTCAAGCTGGCACTGGCTGATTAACAGACAGGTATCTAGCTGGGGTAAGAAGTTATATGATTAAAGAGATTAAGTTATAGAGCAGGATTAAATATTCAGGAGGAGTGCAAATCACTCCTGTGAGTTTTGCTGAAGGCCCAGAGTGATTTATCTGGGTATCAGGAAGCAAGGGAAGAGGATGGTAGTAGAAATAAGGGAGAGCTCATCAGCAGTCAGTTTAGTCCTAAGCTTCTTGCCCAGGAATGCAAATGGTTGGCCATGTGTGGAGGAATGAAAAATAAGTTCCAATGAGACAATATTGAACAGTATGGAAGACCAACCAGAATCTGAAGGATAATATCTGGTCTTTCCTAGCCAGCTTTACCTTAACTAGCCACTCACAGTCTCTTTGCAAAACACCTGCAACCAAATCAATCAATCAATGCCACCTCTCTCTCCTGGCCCTCTCCCACTCCCTACCCCCAAAATACAAACAACCAAACCTCAAGTCTCCTATACCTCTTGTGGTTTGCTCTTATCTTTCCACTTTGGAAAGACTGGAAGCTATTATGTGGATAATTATATTTCCATTTCACAATAAAGCATTGCCTTAGTATGATTGCCCCCCAGGATTTGCTCTTTTTTGTTTAACCCCTTTACTACCTTTCTGATACACCTGTGCTCATGAATCTAGGGTTTTTGAGTTCTACCAGGTGGTGGCAGTGATGAACTGATGTTACCTAGCTCTCCAAACCCTGTTGATATAACAATAATAATAAAGAATGTAGGCAAACAGGTTAGTCCTTTAGGGCTCAATTTTTAACACTGGGGCAGGGGGAGGATTTAATACGATATTAATTAGAATTTCTTGGTCAAATCCCTCAGCAAAACTTTGGCAGTTTATCCTGAACTAGTGACTCCAGTCTTCAACTTTGCAGAATTTTTAGATAGGGTATAGCAAAAGAAGATTGGAATATATTCTGAATATATTACGAGTATTTACTGGTCATGGTGAAAGCTGCTTTTGTGTATTTCTGAGTCACTTCCCTCAAGATGTGAAAACAGTTTCAAAAGAAAGAAACACTAAAACAGCCATGTAAAAGAACAACGTGGTGTATGTTCTGTATATAAAATGCATATATTGTAATTACATGTAGAATATTTTGTCATTATTTTCATTCCAGAAATTAATTTCTCACCTCAGTATGAGAATAATAGCTCCATTCAAATAATGGATACCTTCAATTTTCTTTGAATACTTTAGCTTGCAACTAAGGTACTAAATGTGTAGAATAGGAGTGTCAGTGTAGAAGACGGGGTTCCCCAGAACCTTCATGTAATATATTATACTTTTCTGAATCTAAGAAGAATTTAAAATCTTTGGTTTTATTTATAATTATCAGTAAGATTGTTTCAAGAGCTCTCAATACCCATGTGTAAGAAAGCAAGCAGGGAAGGCAGGTATCCAGCATGACTGAGCAAAGACTTGCTGGGCACACTGAGGTGTAAGAAGGAAATGCACATGCAGTGGAAGCAGGGACATGTGACCTGGGAAGAGTACATGGATGCTGTCCGGACGTATACGAATGAGATCAGGCATCAAGGCACAGATGGAACTGAACTTGGCAAGGGATGCAAAGAATAATAAGAAGGGATACTACAGACACATTGGTCAGAAAAGAGAGGCCAAGGAGGGAGTGCCATCTCTGATAAAGAAGAAAGGAGAACTGGTAACGGCAGACATGGAGAAGGCTGAGGCACTCAGCAAGTTCTGTGCTTCAGACTTCACTGCCGGTCAGGCTTCCCACGCCTCTGATTTCCTTGAAACTTTCAGTTTAGGGCTGGGGGAGCAAAGTCCCTCTCACTGTAAGCAAAGATCAGGTTCAAGGCCACCTGATGAAACTGAATAGGTACAAGTCTAGGGGGCCCGATGACATGCATCCCAGGGTACTTAGGGAATCAGCTGAAGGAGTTGCCAAGATTCTCTTCATCACACTTGAAAAATCATGGCAGTCAGACAAAGTCCCTGGTGACTGGAAAAGTAGAAAGATCGCTCCCATTTTTAAAAAGGGTAGAAAAGAAGGCCCAGGGAACTATAGACTGGTGAACTTCACGTCTGTGCCTGGGAATTTCATGGGACAGGTCCTCCTGGAAACAATGTCAAGGCACATGCAGGACAAGGAAGAGATGTGAGACAGACAGCATGGCTTCACCAAGGGCAAATGATGCCTGAATAATCTGGTGGCCTTCTATGATGGAGTGACTGCATCAGTTGACAAGGGAAGACTGACAGATGTAATTTACCTGGACTTCTACAAGGCCTTTGACACAGTCCCACATGACATCCTGATCCCCAAATTGGAGACAGATGGGTTTAAAGGGTGGACCAGTCAGTGGATAAGGAACTGGCTGGGTGACCGTAGTCAGAGAGTTGTAGTCAACAGCTCTATGTCCAGGTGGAGGCTGGTGATTAGCAGTGGTCCTCAGAGGTCCATCTCTGGACTGGTGCTGTTTGATATCTTTATCAATGATATAGACAATGGGATCAAGTGCACTCTGTTTTTGTTTGCAGTTTGCAGATGACACCAAGCTGAGTGGTGCAGTCAGTACAACAGAAGGAAGGGATGCCATCCAAATGGGCCTGGACAAGCTTGAGAATTGGCCCCATGTGAACCACATGAGGTTCAACAACTCCAAGCGCAAGGTGCTGCACATGGGTCGGGGCAATTGTGCTGGTTTTACCTTGCTAGGCAGCTGAACTCCACCACAACTGCTCTCTCTTCCCCCTTCTCAGAAGAGGGGAAGAAGAAAAGAAACCTTTTTATTTCTGAGTGTGACACCATATAGTATGAAATATCCCTTTGGTCGGTTTAGGTCAGCTGCCCTGGTGATGTCCCCTCCCCATCACTTGCCCACCCCCAGCCTGCTGGCTCTGGTGGCGTTGGAGGGAGTCCTGATGTGGTGCCAGCACTGCTCAGCAGCAGACACAACACTGGTGTGATACCACTGCTGTTCTAGCTACAAGTGCAGAGCACAGCACTATATGGGCTACTGCAGGGAAAGTTAACATCACAGCCAGACCCAGTACAGCACTCCCAGACAGGAGGACAGACTGGGAGAAGAACTCATTGAGAGCAGCCCTGCGGGGAGAGATTTGAGGGTTCTGATAGACGAAAGGCTTGACATGAGCCAGCAGTGTGTGCCTGCAGCCCAGAAGCCCAGCACACCATCCTCAGTAGGGCAGCTTGTTGGACTGCTACCAGCTCCCCTTCCAGCTGCTAGAGGCCTGGGACAGCATCCCCTATCCCTCTGAAGGTCTGGCAATGTGGGGGCCTGCAGTCTTGTAGGCCTTTTGAATAATTTCATAGGAAATGTATGAGTAATAATTTTAGTCTCCTGCAAGAGCAAAGTCGCAATGCATTTTTATTACTGCTGCCTCCAACCCAACATATTTGTTCTTCTCAGCTCAACATCTCTGGCATGCTCTGGGCTAAAATCCCGCTTTCAGTTCTCTTGGAGCTTCACTATTGTATGTGTAAAAGTGTGACCTTCCCATATTCACATATGGGTAACAACCAGAGAGACAATTCCCTCAGAGTACAGAAGGAAGATGTGCAGGAACCATGAGGAAACCAGTCTTTAGACAGTCCTTGACAAGTAGAGCTTGAAACATGAATGTATTTCCCTCTGGAAAAAGTCAATTATTATCAGTCTTTTTTTTTTTTTTTTCTTTTTTTTTTCCCCTTCGAGTTTAAGAGGAAGAGTATTTCATACCCAAAATAAAATAAAATAAAATAAAATAAAATAAAAGAGCCAGCTTACCCCATTCCTCCCCATACCCCACCCCCAACCCCCCTCCCACCCAAATAAACAGCAGTAAGGTTTAGGGAGGTGCTGCATAGTTTTGCAGTTTTTCTCTTCCAACCACCCAGGCAGAACACCTCCCCCCCATTTTCTTATTTTATTTATTTATTTATTTTTCCCAGAAGGGCAGAACACTGACAGAAACAAAGTGCAATGTGACTTAAAAGATGAAATGCTTGCCTTCCTCTCCACCCCCTCATTTTGGTAGTAGTTTACTAACTGGTAGCATAACCACTGTAATCACACTGTAGTTTGCACAGTTCTGCTGAGACAGAATATTGCTGGACTTTGAGCCAAGAATTGATTTTTATGTCCCCAGAGTCTTCAAGTATTGAACACAACTCTGCTGATACCAAGACTGTTTCTGTGTGTGGAAACATAAACAGGGAAAGCTGTTTCAGGCCTATGTGTGACCACAGCGGAGAAGAGGCAGGGTACATGTTTATCAGGGCTAGCAGGGACTCCGTTCAACAGCTCACTTTAAAAGTGATGGTTAAACAGGTACAAGGGTGTTTGAATTGTATGGTGCTTATATCCATCTGCTCTTCAATCATGTTCAACCATAAGCTGCAGTTTAAAAACCTGATTTCCATTTTGCTGAACACCTCTTTATACAGGTAAATCCTGTCATCTACATAGCATGAGGATTAATGCTGTAAATCCATAGTTTGAGAAAGACAAGTTTCTTAGGGGAAGATAGTTTCTCAAAAAAAAAAAAAAAAAAAAAAAAAAAAAGCAAAGAAGCTTTTGGGCACAGACACTCAAAATTATAGCAGTTAGTGTGAAATGCTAAGGACTTTCTCAAAATCCTAACTTCTCCACCCACACCCACCCAAGCTACACCCACAGCAGGTGACTTCAAGGCAGGACTCCGCTCTAACCCCTGTGAGACATGAGAATTAGTCTCCTAAAGCCACCAGGAGGGGTTCAGTGACTTTTACTGCTGCAGGGGGAAATGTGATCCCCTAATCCTTCCCAGAGATTTGGTGCAAATTCACAAAAGGCTGACTGGATCCACCTGTCTGTTTAGCACTTTACTCATTTTTTCACAGTGCTGTTGACTTGAAACTGATTTACTCAAACAGCCTTTCACACAAACATGGCTGTGAACAACTTCACAAAGAGTAAATCATTGCATCCCCCGCCTTGATCAGGTTGACACATGTCATTCACATGAAAATCCAAGGCAGATATGGCAGGGCATGTTTGTATATTTGCCTACTTAATGCCTTTTAAGCTGTCATTTGCTAGTTATCTGATTCAAATATCTGGACAAATGTAAAGAAAACACTAAACCAAGTCAAAAGTGCAAAATTATTAATCAAGTTGAGCAAACAAATAAATCTCAGCTTAGTGGCTGTCTACAGACGTATTTCTGGGACTTGTGCAAATGAAGTCAAGAAGACATACAGGCTGTGCTCCTTATCAGCTCAGTTTATCTCAGCTTCTTGTTTATTCTTCATTACCTCCCAGCAAAAGATGAAATTGGATTGTAAAAGATCCATTAGTCCAATTGTGTGCTTTGGTTTTAATTGCTAACATCATTTATTAATCAAAGGATAGCCAGGCTTGGAGGTATTGCTGGAGAGCTAGCAAGTTTAGGCCTACCTAGCTGAGTATGCTGATGTCAACTGATTGTCTTAGTATGCCAGTCAAAACCATTTCCTCTACACTCTGGTAAGCTGTTGTGACAATCAGAGTGGGCAGTGACAGCCAGGATATCAGAACACTGCATCCCACTCAGAGGGGTGTGAGGATCCTTACACCTTTCCTGGGGAGCTTGGAGACATGGTGGATGGAGCCAGGGAATGACACAGCCTGAGGGCTCTTACGCTTCTGCAGGTTATAAATATCAATCATAGAATCACAGAATGGTTTGGGTTGGAAGGGACCTTAAATATAATTTAGTTCCAACCCCCCTGCCATGGGCAGGGACACCTCCCACCAGACCAGGTGCTCAAAGTCCCATCCAGCCTGGCCTTGAACACTTCCAGGGATGGGGCATCTACAGCTTCTCTGGGCAATTTGTGCCAGTGCCTCACCACCTTCAGAGTAAAGAATGCCTTCCAAGTATCTAATCCAAATCTACATTTATTTATTTATTTTTTTTTAGTTTAAAGCCATTACCCTTTGTCCTATCACTACACCCCCTGACAAAGAGTCCCTCCTCAGCTTTCCTGTAGGCCCCCTTTAGGTTCTGGAAGGCCTCAATAAGGTCTCCACGGAGACTTCTCTTCTCCGTAAAGACAAACTCAGCTCTCTCAGCCTGTATTTGTAGGAGAGGCTGTCTAATTGTCTTTGTGGCCCTCCTCTGGACTTGTTCTAATATGTCCATGTCCTTCTTGTGCTGGGGGCCCAGAGCTGTACTCCAAGTGGGATCTTGCAATCAATACATATTCTCAGTAGCACAGGAAAAAAAATCTATTTGGCTGTCAAAAGAGAATGAAATAATCTATGTTATGATTTAATATGCATAATGAACAAATTAAAAGTTTTATGTGTGATCTTTAGAAACAGGGAAATAATGTACACTTAAAATACGCATTATTATTTAGTCTCAGTTGTGTCACAGTTGCCTTAGCACTCACCACAAATTATTCCAGGAACCTTCTAGAAAGAGTACAATTTCTTAAGTGAGCTCATAATTTCTGCAACATTGGTATTTGGTATCTTTGTACATAATGCTCATTAGTGCTAATGGAAGGTGTGGAACATTTTCAGTAGTGTAAAAATCAAACTATGGCTAACATCTCAGCTTGCTGGCTCTAGGGATATCCAAGGTTAGCTTACCCTGCTGAAAAATACTCCCTTCATAAGGTCTTCCTTGGGTAGAGCATTGCTCTTCTGGCATACTTGCAGTGCTACAGGAGTGTACTTCACTACAAATGAAAGATGCAGGACCAGGCTACAAAATGATTCAGGTAGCTTAGTCCACTCCAGTTGTTGATAGGAGCCAGGGCTAGAAGTGTATTTCATTCTTATGACATGACAGTCTGTAGGTTACATTAGGGATAATGTTGAAACACAACATCTCCAGGATTTTGACCCTCTCCAAACAGAACAGGAACATTTTAAACAAGTTATGTGGACATTCCTATTCTAAAAGCTTTGCAAATATATGACTTAATGTATTTGAATATTAGCTGATGGGTTGTGTGGGGTTTCTGCATTCTGAACTGCCTGGACTGCCATCTTAGGAACAGCCTCATCTTAGGGATTGTTAGGAAAGGCCATTTATTAACAATTCCTTGGTTGAAAACACGTCAGTCCTCTTGAGGAGAGGTAGGATCAGAATCAACTTAAGGGATTCTTTTTTCCTTTAGTTATCCGTAGTTACCCTGAAGAAAAAAAATCATAATCATCATCATCATCATCATCATCATCATCATCATCATCATCATCATCATCATCACTTTTTTTCTTCAGTTCATCAAATAAATATTTCTGAAATACAGAGAATAAATGGTTGAAATTACTGCACATTGCGTTATAAAAGCTGAGCTCTATCACATGGTCCATTGTGGAAAACTGTCAATACCTTTGTAAGAGAGGATGGAAGGAATAAAGGCTTTCCTTATTGTTTTCCTATGTAGTCTGGTATTCCAGAAAACTCCAGCGGAAATGGGTTCAACCTGCATGCAAGAAATAGAATTAAATATTACAGTTTATCAACATCTAAGATTGAGATGTTTACTGTATGCTCTTCTACCTCCCTGCTTCCATTTTAAATTAGGTTTATAATCCATATAGCAATCATACGTACTTCATCTCTTCTCCGACATACACTACTAGTATTGACCTGGTACCTGAGGCAGTGCCTGTATTGTTAACATATATCTTATTTGTTGTGACATTAGTTTTCTGTCTTCTAGATTGGTCTGAAGTAAAGAAAAAGAAATTTTGTAAAACAAAATCACAATTTTATTTTTAGCTCACAGTTTGTAGGAGCAGAGTCAGACCTAACATTTTAAAAAGTTTCCCACCTGAACAACCAGTATCTTAAGCTCTTTACAGAGCTTCTTATGTTCTTTCAAGATCTAGACTCATTTTTACATAGCAGCGTTCCTACATAATGCCTGGGAGCACTGGCTTTTCAAAGCGCAGCTGGCGGTCATTTGTTAGGTAGCAGAGCAATAGCTGGCCTGGAAATCTTGGTTGGCAAGTGATACCTGTCACAAACAGACAGACCTGCTACAATGGCAATGGGCTACCAGTAGTATGTTTTACAGAGTCATTCCTGCAACTCACAGCAACGTCATAGGCGTTTTGCTGTAATGGGTGATCATCCTATTTGGAAGCTTGTCAACTTCAAAGGCTGTGGCCATCAATCTGTAAAATAAAGTTACTTGGTGCTCTTTTACCTCTTCCAGGAGGTGTCACCTGCCTTATCCTGGTGGAAGCTGCCTTTTCTTTCCTGCTTCCATTGTGAGCTCTTAGAAAGCTGGGAACCTAGACTGATAAAGGCAGATCTGATCAGGCCACCCGATGCCTGAATACCATCCTCTGATATTTGTTACCTCATGTTCTTGAAGGAAGGTCCCACTGTGCTGGATGTCCAACTATTCCCAGTTTCCCCAGGCTGGAGTACTCCCTGTCGATGCATGCTGGCATTGGGGTACCCATGGGTGGCATCCCATCAAGCCCTTGAATCACAGCCAAGCAGTGAAGTGATGGCCAACCTAAGTGAAGGAGACTGACTGTGGGTGCCTGTATAGCCCCACAAAATGCCTTGGAGATCAGGTAACCTCCAAGCAAGGAGCAGGCAGCTTGTTGCCCAGATGCACAAAGCTGGAAGCCTTCAAACTATCGTCCTGTCACCATAGTTGGGTCTGCATAATTTCTTTCTTGCTTCTGTCTGCCAACCTATCTCTTGCTGTCTTGGTGGTGCCTGTTGCCTTGTTACTGCTGTTGGCACTGGTGTTTTATTTCTTATCAGTGCTAGGAGCTGCCTGTTTTCTTTCTGTTTTGTACAGATCTAAATCCTACTTTTATCTTCCTTTTATCAGGAGCAAAGCTTGAAGATACTTCTGCCATCAACCTACACTGTGTTTGGCTCCATATTCACTTGTCCTCCATTTTTAACCCATTTTTAACTATGTTTAGTATTTTAAAGCATCAACATTGAGAACATTAACTTTTGAAGTTTTTACAATACAGTTAGTCTTTTATTACAAATTCTCCCTGCTTTTTTCTTTGGGGAAAAAATACCATTAATGGAGAAAGTATGAAAAAACTTAATTTTGCTAAAGTGATATAGTAAAAGTGATATACTATGATAGTCAATAACTGCTGAAACCATTTTTTTTTCTAAAAATAGCCAAGACAGAAGAAAAATGTCAAAAATTATCATTATACAAATGTGCAATCATTGTTTTAAGAAAAAAAATGCATTTAAAAATCATGTTTATAGCGCTAGTATTTTTCAATTTCAGAAAAAAAAATATTTTCTTTGTCACTTTTTGCTTTGAATCTTTGACTTGGAAAAAGAACTTGGAAGATTGTCTCTCAGTATCAGGGGAGGTGTTTTTTTGTTTTGTTTTTTTTTTTTTTCTTCTGAGCCGTTTGCAGAACAAGAAACTCACCCTTCTTGGCAGCTGCCTGAAGACAGATTGAATATTGAGGGAAGCTTACATAAAGAGAAAGCAAGCCCTGGCACAGTGACTGATAAATCCACTCCTGCCTTCTAAAAAACTGCTGAGATGAGGGAAAAGCCACCATCAGAACTGCAGTCCTTGAGAAAGAAAGACAAGCCCTAGATATCTAAGGTTTTCTTTCAACCATCCCTACCTTTGGACTCCAGAATACATATGACAGCTGATATTAGTAACTTTTCTTTAGCTCATTTTACTCATTTCACTTCACTTTTCATAATCGTTTGCCAGTCCTCTCTGTTTTCTGTAGGGGAAAAAAAAAAAAAAAAAAAAAAAAGCTCTTATTTATCATGGTTCTGTAGTCCCTGCCACATTACTATGCCCACATTAGTTTCAACCATAGATGTGATTCTAACATGAAAACAATGACTCTCACCTTCATTTTAGTATCTGTGCTTTATCATTTAGTATCAGTGATTTATTATAATGGATACACATTTTCTGGAACCTTGGTATAAGTAAGCAAAGAAAAATATTTTAAAGTGATTGCATGGCTCAAAACAAACTCTTTTCCTACTAAGCCATTACTTTCCTACAAAGGACAAGATTGAGTGAATATTTGATGAAGGCCTCCATCTACCATTTTGCAAATGGAGGAATCTCTCTCCACTGACAGATTCTACAATAAGATGTCCAACTATTTATTCCCTGTTCAAAGTTGGTTCATTCTTAGAAAAACATCCTAGAAACATCTCACTCTTTCATAAGTGAGCCAAGGAGCTGAGTTTGATGTAGCATTCCTTGGGGATGTGTACCTTCTTGTCCTGTAAGAACCGTAGAAGAATTGTGTTTTAAAATCCTGATGTGTAAAATGAACAATATATTCTGTTTCCTTTCAATGATTTGTTAGCTAAGGATTTCTTATTCCTCATAGATAATTTTTATCTGAATTCCAGCTTTAATCTTTCAGACATATTTTAGACTTTCTTTTTTAAAATCATCTGCTCCTTTTACTTAAAGAGTGGTTATTAGAATGTATTTTATACTGCTTAATTTATTTTTCTTCTTGAAACTGTCTAGAAAAGGAATTGGGGTTTCAGCTTCACCAGCAGATCTAAGGTTAAATGATTAACTGATGTCAGTAATGGAACTTTAAATCCAGCCAGAGGTAATCCAGCCACAATTTTTTGGATTTTTTTTTTGGTTTTGTATTTATTTTATCTTTGATTTTGTTTTTCTTCCTTCTTTTTAAGAGGATTATCAATGAAATGGTAACTGGCAAGAAGAAGTGGTTCAAAGCATCACTGATGTGCTTAAAGAAGCACAATATTCTCAATAAATTCTCTGTATAAGAGAACAAGTGTCTGGAGTTCATCAGCATATGGGTGTTCAGTGTTACTGCCAAGATTAGCACCCACACACATACAGGCTATGTCTACTCTTGTCAAGATATGTCTATTCAAAGAGGCAGGATATAGTAACTCCAGGAAAATTTCATGAGGAGGTGTCAAAACAGCTTCTGTATTGATTTACTTCTTGTTGACTTACAGCAGAGACAGCATGAACTCATACTGCTCAGCACCTAAGCAGGTACATGTGTTTATAGGCAGCCTGGTCATCAGCAGGGAATGAATGTAACTCTGTCATCACCAGACATATGAACTTTTTAATGAGTTTTAACATAAGGTTAATAATCTGGACAGTAACAAACTAAAGAGACAGAATTATAGGAGCAGTCTATAGATAGTCATTTTATCAGTATTTCCATAATATTCAACATACTTTGCAGTAGAAATATAGGGATTTCTAATTTCTTCAACATTGCCCCAATTCAGGAATGCACTAAAATACATTAAACTTAAAAGCAGCTGTTTCATGATTAACTTCATTAAAGCTTGGTACTGAACTACAGCACTAACCTGAATGGGATAGAGGAGCCTCAGTTTATCTTGCAACATCTATTACATTTAAACTCATACTTAGTTTAAAATGCCATTTTCCTTGACAACAGAGCAACATAGTGACAAATCAGTCCCCTGCATAGTTCTTTTGTTTGATTTAGCAAAGAAATAAAATATGCCTAAAGGTGATGTTTTACAAGTGACCACATATCATCTGTCATATACTCATAAAGAGATGTGGATGGATCTGCTTGAAATATAAACTTCCTGCTACATTATTTTCCCCTTTCATACCCCTGCTTTCATGAAACAAAAACACATCAAGTCATGTTACACATATACTACAACATAGACACTGGTTGGAGCTGATAATTTACTGATCAGTTCTGTACAGTCACAGAATCACAGAATCACAGAATCATCTAGGTTGGAAGAGACCTCCAAGATCATCTAGTCCAACCTCTGACCTAACACTAACAAGTCCTCCACTAAACCATATCACTAAGCTCTACATCTAAACGTCTTTTAAAGTCCTCCAGGGATGGTGACTCAACCACTTCCCCGGGCAGCCCGTTCCAATGCCTAACAACCCTTTCGGTAAAGAAGTTCTTCCTAACATCCAACCTAAAACTCCCTTGGCGCAACTTTCGCCCATTCCCCCTTGTCCTGTCACCAGGCACATGGGAGAATAGACCAACCTCCACCTCGCTACAACCTCCTTTAAGGTACCTGTAGAGTGCGATAAGGTCTCCCCTGAGCCTTCTCTTCTCCAGGCTGAACAATCTCAGCTCCCTCAGCCGCTCCTCGCAAGACTTGTTCTCCAGACCCCTCACCAGCTTCGTTGCCCTTCTCCGGACTCGCTCGAGCACCTCCATGTCCTTCTCGTAGCGAGGGGCCCAAAACTGAACACAGTACTCGAGGTGCGGCCTCACCAGAGCCGAGTACAGGGGGACAATCACCTCCCTAGACCTGCTGGCTACACTGCTTCTTATACAAGCCAGGATGCTGTTGGCCTTCTTGGCCACCTGAGCACACTGCTGGCTCATATTCAGCCGACTATCAACCAGTACTCCCAGGTCCTTTTCTGCCAGGCAGCTTTCTAACCACTCATCTCCCAGCCTGTAGTGCTGCTTGGGGTTGTTGTGCCTCAGGTGCAGGACCTGGCACTTGGCCTTGTTGAACTTCATACGGTTGGCCTCAGCCCATCAGTCCAGCCTATCCAGATCCTCCTGCAGAGCCTTCCTACCCTCGAGCAGATTGACACATGCACCTAACTTGGTGTCGCCTGCAAACTTACTGAGGGTGCACTCAATCCCCTCATCCAGCTCATCGATAAAGGTATTAAAGAGAACTGGCCCTAGTACTGAGACCTGGGGGACTCCACTAGTGACCGGCCTCCAACTGGATTTAACTCCATTCACCACGACTTTTTGTGACTGGCTACCCAGCCAGTTTCTAACCCAATGAAGCGTATGCCAGTCCAAGCCACGAGCAGCCAGTTTCTTGAGGAGAATGCTGTGGGAAACAGTGTCAAAAGCCTTACTGAAGTCAAGGTAGACCACATCCACAGCCTTTCCCTCATCCACCAAGCACGTCATTTTGTCATAGAAGGAGATCAGGTTAGTCAAGCAGGACCTGCCTTTCATAAACCCATGCTGACTGGGCCTGATCGCCTGCTTCTGTTTCTTAGGGTATTAGTTGAGGCTCCAGTTTGGCAGATGTTTGTGTTGTTGTGGTATTATAAGCCCAATTCTGGGTCCAGTCTTCTCCCTTTTGTACTAGCCCAACACTGAAAAGGTAGAAGTTTGCCTTCATTGCACCATTGGTGCAGTATTTAGTCACAGGGGACCACAGCACTTATATGTGGAGTGTGGTGTTCATTTCTCCTGTGTAGATAGAGGCATCAGGAGAAGGAAAGGCATGTGCTGAAGCCAGAGTGCACATCTACCTTCCTGAAGTTCTGATTTAGTCAGTGGCATGTAGAGGAGCCCTCAAAATAAAAAAAATAAAAATAAATAATAATAATTAAAAAAGGTAATAGTCAATTTCGACCAGGTAAAAAATAAAAATTAAATAATAATAATAATAATAATAATAAAAAGTGAAGAAAACAAAAAGACATGGGATGTCTTCAACATAATGTTTTTAGGATTTTTCCTTTTACAAATGAATTAATCTAACAAACTAGACACACTTGGGGGAATGTCTATTGACTATTTAATCAAAAAAGACACCTAATCTGAAGAAGTAACACAAAGCCTAATCTGGTAACCAAATGCCAGTTCTGACTTAAAAACATTTTTCCAAAGACTAAAGATATCAATATTTCCACTGTTAATGTAAATAGCAATGTCTAAATCTTCAAAGTGTCCTGGGAGGTTTGGGAGGTTGATCTTGTTAAAGGTCATGAGTTGCACAGAGAAAATCCTGGATCCGACTTTGAAAATGTGATTTGCTCAAAGGAGAGTAGTGCAGATAAAGGGAACACTTATACTGAGCTGTTCCTTTTAAATGTCAATAGAAGTGTGTTTTTTTTTTACACCCTCACCTCTTGTCTTCCTACTTTGTTTCACTCCCTCATATACTTCTCCCTCTCAAATAGTAAACATCTTGAAAGTCCTAGCAAGAAAAATTGAGACAGATAAACTATCCATTAAAATTATGTGGAATGCTTTGATTTTTGCCTAAAAGGAAGAGGAATCAAGCTTTATTCTGTATCAGAAAAAGGCTTATGGGTAAAAAATAAAATTTTAAGGGATGCCTCTGGCTACCCAGCCTGTCATTTCAGGTACTTTCCAACACCCACACATTTTGATCCTTGCAAGTGAAGGAGACAGAAGTCCACATCTTTCTAACACACAGTTGTCTGGCTGAAGTTATACAGAGAAGTACAATTAGCCCTCCTCCTGGGCCCCAGCTATATTTTACAGGCACGCACTTAGGCTAGAAACAGTCCAGCAGGCCCACATAATATCAATGCTGGTCCTTGTGTTCGCCTTGTAAATGTAAAAAGCAATTACTCATAAACAAATATGAAATGAAATCTCAGAGCTTAGAGGAAAGAATGAAAGTAGACAAAAAAAATTCTTTCCATGTTGTATGACAGGCTCTGGTGAAAATATTTCTAGTCTATATCTATGCTTTGCATCAGCTATGTGTTTTTGTTTACTTGGATGCCATAATTATTGTTGGTCTGCTGTTTTCTATTCAAGATTAATTTGATTAGTTTGTGCTATTGATCAGGAAAATGGGAATAGCTAACACAATAAAATATAAATCATTTCTACATTGTGTGTATTTTTAAATTATTTTGCATATTTGTACATGCATGCATGTGTGTGAATATGTTTATATATATGTATATATATATATATATATATAATATTGTAAACAACACTATAAATGGGGGAATGAAAACAACACTATAAACTCATCTCTTGATAAAGTTGTCTTTCCAGAAATTGCCTAGATTGCAATTGTCTGAACATAGCTCACATTTATAACAACAGCAAATTGCAATCATCTGATCGTTCTCAGGTCCTCTTTAGGGATTGCATTTGGAGTTCTTGGGACTAGTGCCAGTGGATATATGCCATATCCAGGAGCCTAAAAAAATATAAGCTACAGAAATAGCTCATTGGTTCACTGGTTGACCCAAGGGATAAGCCCAAGGGAAAATCAAGACATGCTTAGTTAACTATTTGATCACAAGACTGTAGGTGTCTGTGAACTTAAAGCCTGCTCTGAAGCCCATTGACATCAAAACTGAAGTGTCTAGGCTTTGCATAACTAAATAATGACATACCCTGAGCAGCCAGAAAGGGGTGTGGGGTGTGTGTATGGGTGGAATTCTTTTCTCAGAGCAGGAAAAGGGGCTCCCCAAGGATCTGTTGACAGCCCTGAACCAAGTGTGAGCTGCACCTGGAATGGCTGGAGTCTGAAATCAGGTGCTGTTTATTAGCTTTGCCTCATCAAAAAAAGCTTACAGGAGAGCCATTTATTTTGTTTATATTAAACAGTCAACAAATAAAATAAGAAAACATGCTGTTCTGCAGATCAAAATATTACTTATTGCTCTAATAAGCACTTAACTCTTTTTGAGAGAGCAACATGGGCAGACGGGATTTTTTTTCTGCAGTGCTTTAAGTCATTCACTTGATTTGTTGCCATTTACTGCAGTTGTGTAATGGCTATAAAACTGGAAAAAACGTAAAACATAAAAGAAAGGTGTTGAAGTCAGCCTTAAGGTACTAAATTCCTGACAGCAGCTTGTAAAGCAGCGGAGATTTAGGTGCTGGAAGATGATCCTGGGGGTTGTGGTAGGTGACAGAAGGTGCTGAAGTGATGAGGCCATGACATACTGGAATTATGCAACTCTGAAAAAAAAGGATATGGGCACCTTCTGACCCCTCCTCATTCCTGGGAGCACCAATACTCCACAGAAGCTTTTCATGTGACATGAGTGGTCTTCAAGGTCCGAAACTCCTGGTTTGGCTATGCCCAGCACTTCACCTGAATTCAGCGTGAGGCTTGGTCCGATAGGAATTTACAGATCACTTCTATCAGGGACTGAAAACTTTCAAGATATAAAAACATAGATTATCTCTTTAAAAATAAAAATAAAAAAGTTAGTGATTTCCTTTCACACAGCTTTTTTCAGTACAGTCTTAATGCCTCAGCCCCGGAGGCTGAATCTCAGCTCTGTCGTGTACACAGCAAGGAGCTGAGCACTGCATCAAGAAAGGACTTAAAAGGACTCTGCATCACGTGTTTTAAAATGCCTGGTACCTCCCACATTCAGTAGTCTCATTCTAGTGAAGCATATGTTGAGGAAGGAGGAAACCTTGGTTCAGTCCCTCTCCCTCAGACTAAAGAGACTGAGAGTTTTCATGTTATCTTGCAGAAAGATTTCCCACCTGCTTGTCTAGAGACCACCAAGCAACAAAAAGTTCTTATTATTGGATTTAATCCACCACAAAAAATAAAAATAAATACATAAAAATAATAATAAAAATAAATAAATAAAGTGCATGAATCCAAAGAATGGGATTCACTTTCAGTGCTGGTATATATTTAAGTGTTTTCAGAGTGATTTTCATTTTGTGTTCCCAAGGGTCCTTGCTCCATGGATCATTTTGTTTTGAAACACCTGAAATCTTGTGCATGAGGATACAACCCAGAATACAAGCCACATGAGCTGAAGGCCCTCATTACTGGATTCCAGCAACTTAAAGTATGTTTTTTGCCACCATGAGAGTCTGGATGCTAGGCTAGGTAGGCCTACGATTATAATGCAGGGTGGTCATGCCTCTACTCCATTAAAATTCCATCTATAGGTATTATTACAATTCACTTGTGGACTGTATATTTATATACTGTACATATTTATACATATATATATTTATACATATAAATGGAATAGATTAGTTTTATTGTGTCTTGATACTCGATTTCATGAATAGCACAAGCCAGGCTGTGGTCAGATGCCAGGACTGAGGGGAGGGGGAATTATAACCAGTATTTGAAGTGGACTAAGAAGGATATAAACTTTCCCCTTCCTCTGTTAGCGTAGTTGAATGATGTTAGTGATTTCTATCCCACTACCATGAACTACTATGCAATAAACTACTATGCAAACTTGCCTTTAATTTGTTGTGGCAGACTCACTCCTTCCACAAGTTACTCCCTTTCCCACTGCATCAGAGCTTGAGGCAATGCTACACTCTTCGATCCAGAATGGCTCCTTCTTGGTTAAGTCAAAAAGGGTTGGACAGGCATAGAACTATAACTGTAACCCCTAGCAGATGGGGGCTAGTATATGCACTGTATCTTTTGTAAATGTAAGTAGATGCATCTTAATACTGTTTTAACTCTCAGCAGCGATGCAGCTCATCCTCCCAAACAGAATTCTGTGTCATGTAGGCAGAGATTAGATTCAGAAGTTTGCATTATGCAACCTCTCATTTTGGTCACGGAGGGTAGAATGAATTCCCTCAGTCCAACTTACTGGATATCTCTCATATTCCTTGTTTGTGCCAAGTTTCTGCATTTATTTACAATGCCACTGTAAATATATCTGCTGATAACTGACAATCCAGTATTAATAATACCTCTCAATAGGCTTGTTCAGATCAAAGGACATGTTATTTATCTGCCTGAAAAAACATGGGAACTTCAGGGCAGTTTCTTTTTGTAGGACCTGGTCCATCTACCATTAAGTTCAGTCCTAGAGCAGATGCATATGACCAAGAATAAGAAACTAATGCACACAGCTCTACTTAAGTGTCTACTCTAAAGCCTACCAAAGTCAGTGACAGTCTCTCCTGTGAGCTGTGGGTTGAGTTTCAAGTGCCAGCAGTTACTCATGTTACATATAAGCGCCAGAGCAGGGTCTTTAGTGATATGTACGTTGGGTAGTAAGGCCAGTGTTAAGTCTTAGGCTGCCTCCAGAATAACTGAGGTAGAAAAATGAACTGAAGTCAAGGAACAAACTTCTACTTAAAAGGCACTACAGTAGGAGAATGGGAGGGTGAAGGTGGAAGTCTGCACAATATTTTCACTAGTAGTGACCGATGTTTGACTGTCGACACTCTTTTCAGTCAGTTAGTCATGTATTAGCTCATGATCTGTTTGTTCTCTACATGTTCCTGAGGAGAGGAAATGAAGAGAGAGTGTCAGTCTCTTTTCACTGGTAACCAATGATAGGAAAAATGGGAAAGGCACAAAACTGTGCTAGGGGAGGTTTAGACTAGATGTTAGGAAACATTTATTTACCATGAGGGTGGTCAAACACTGGAACCAACTTCCTGTAGAGGTGGTTGATGCTCCATGCTTGTCAGTGTTCAAGAAGCATTTGAACAATGCCTTGAATAATATGCTTTATCTTGTAAGTAGCCCTGAAGTGGTCAGGCAGTTGAACTTGATGATCTTTGTAGGTACCTCCCAACTGAACTACTCTAATTAATTCTAATTCTAATTCTAATAATTATATCTAAAATCAAATCTCCTTTCCACAGAATAAGTAAAATGAAAGACTCAGCAATGCATTGTATCCATTAGTGCTACTCAGTGAGCTCAGTTTACTAAAACTTCTAGCTAAACCTGCCTAAAAATATCCAGATTGTAATAATGACCCTTTTGAAATATTACATTTACTGCATAGCAATATCAGGAGAATAAATTAATAATAAAAAATATACTGAGAATGATGGGCAGTTTTAGCTGATATCTCTAAAGCCAAGGACATTTTATCACCATTTTAATTTATGATTATGGGGTGTTTTAAGAAACTAAACCTAATTCATGATCTGGGTGAGATGAATTACTACGAATATATTCCATTACCCTCTATCACCTATGGTCATACTGGCATTCATAATATGTCATTTAAAACAAAACAAAACAAAACAAAAAAGAGAAAAAATCCTTTCTGTGCTGAAGTACTATAGTGGCTCAGCTAAGAGCCAGAATACCCTAGAAGCACAGAATTAAGATAAACATAACAGGATGACCTCGGTATTTCAAATGATTCAGTATTATAGTGAAGATAAGAAAAGAGTATTTTGTATAATAATATCAGAACATGGAGTAAAACAGTAAATCATTCCTTGGGTAGATAAGCTTACACAAAAGAGAGGGTCTTTGTTACTGTTTTTTTTTTTTTTTTTTTTTTTTTTTTAATTTTAAATTAGTACCTGCCTCCTTTGGCTTTTGCAGTGATGTGTACAGTACTTAGAAAACTGTACCCATCCACATGAATAATCTCTTTAGGTTCGGTCAATTAAAGCAACATAAGAGGTAGGGAATAGGAAGGATCAATTCCAAAGCCAGCAAGGCTCGGAGAGAAGAGATAAGTGAACCTAAGTTACTTATCCTGGCTACAGTATATTAGCCCAGACGAAGAAATTCACACTGCATTGAAGAGGGCAGTGTGCTTCTTGCTGAAATTGTGCAATGGTGGGACCAGCAGGGAACAATTTTAAGCCTCCATCCTGCCAGCTGCTTTACATGGGTGGTCCCTAAGCATGCCTGGTATGTAATTAACCTGAATCCTTGGACAGCATCTGTGGCATACACACTGGTATTGCATGCTACCATTTCACCCTAGCTTCCCTGCAGGTCTAACAAATGAATGTTGTATTACAATTACAGTACAAGAAGTAGCAGCCCGAAGCCAGCCCTACATTTTTCTTCCTCCCTTTAAAAATAAGGAACATGGTTTTCCATTAGCTGCCAATTAAAACAAAATTCAATTTAGAATTAAAAAAAAAAAAAAAAGACCCAAAAGACCCAGCTGTAAAACACTTGCTTCTGTCCTTGAAAATCAATGCCTACAGTGGAAAGTGCACAGATTTGCACCCAGCCATGCTTGTTATGTAGAACATATTTTCATCACGTTCTTTGAAATCTATTAGGCCTTTGATCTAGCAGATTTCTTAACTGATGATCAGTTTTTGCTGTGTAACTAGTATTACTCTACTCAGGTGCTTCTATTTAAGTGCTTAACTAGATCAGGATGTTAGTCTTGCCACACATGGTGCAGGAATATATTTGTTTCTGCATGCAGTTCCAATGACTACAGTCAGTAGGGACACTGAACAGAAGCTAATGTTGCACACAGACAATTATTTGAAAAAAAAAAAAAAAATCCCTTACCTTTCAAGATGAAACAGATTTCGTAAGCCAGAAGGGTTATTTTACTGGTCATTAGCTGCCATAAGACATTCTCTCCAGCAGAAAGTACACTATATATACCGTACAATGTTGACTTTATTATATTCTGGCTCTACTGGTTATATTACCATTTTAACTACATTTACCATCTTTTCTTAATTTAAAAAGAATCTGTTTCTCATAGTGATGCTGACAGATTGGTTGGCATCATGAAGGTGTTTGATATGTTATCATAAAATCCTGTGACTTGTGAAATGATGTGATTTAACCTACAGTTACGTATGCCAATTTCAGTGAGGTCTGATTGACAACAGACACTTGTACAAAAAGTGAGATTCTCTTCCTAATTAGAAACTGTGAAAGCAGCAAAACAGTGACAGTGGACACTGTGTTATTACCTTCACTGTATTGGCTTGGTCTTCCTAATACTTAAGTTACTGGGAAAGTTACTGCTTTGTCAAGGTAGACTCATGAGGCATATCATGTCGATAAAATCCTCTTCTTCCAAAACATGATTTGCAATGGAATTAATGTGTTTTGGCTCTGCATTATGGGATAATGGGATTTTCTTGCTGGGAATTCAGGAGGAATGTTCCTGAAGGACTCTAAGTCTACACAGGGAAAGTTCAGCTCTGCAGACAATGCTTGTTGTCTAGTAATGCTATGTCCAATGTTGGCTTTGATTTTATTGGCTGGAACCAGACTCAGAGAGACAATTTCCAGATGCTGAGCCAAATCTTTTTTCCGTTACTCCAAAGACAAGAGAAGGGGGAATCTACCTATCTACCTCACATCCCACTGATTGCTTAAGCCAAACACTGAGATACAAAGATCAGCCCTCTGCATCTTCCCAAGTTTCATTAGCGACTTAAGCATGTGCTTTGGCACAGGAAGAGCTGGGACTGTTTGCCCATGGCCTCTGAGATTTTATTCCTGACTGAAGTTGAAGTGCTCTGGCAGGCTGCAGCTGCATAGGAGAGAAAAAAAAAAAAAAAAAAAGCGAAAAAAAAAAAAAGTCCACCTCAAAGCATGAGCTTGCTTACACTGCTTTTACTCACCCTTTCCAAACTAGGAGGATGTGCCAGCTATTATGCACATATTTCTGTAATTCTCCGGTCAGCATGTGGATTTACATACTGCAGTGTGTGTGTTGAATGCTGCTTGCTGATGCTGGCTAAGATCACAGCCTTGCCACCAGAGGCACAGATCATACTGCAGCACAGACACAAAGTGCCTGCCCGCATGTGTTGCCTGTTGGCCCTGATGAAGGTATGTCACAGTGATAGCACAGCAAGCAGCTTTCTCCCATGACTTTTCTTCTTAGAGATGATAGTGGGATATCTCCGTGGGGGTGACAGTGCAGTGTAAGGATGCTGGAGCTAGCTTCAGATGAGTTCGCTTGGTACTGACAATAGCTCTGTATGAAACTTCTCTCCTGGGGAAATTATGCAGCTGTCTGCAACACATACATACTCCGTAGAGCTGGGGCTCTCTGTATACCTTGTTTTCTCTCAAAAATTTTCCTTCTGCAATAATTGTGTTTCTTTTTCCCTTTTCCCTTTTTCCTTCTCCCCCCTTCCCTCCTTCCCTTCCCCCCCTTCCCTTCCCCCCCCTTCCCTTCCCCCCCCCCTTCTCTTCCCTCTTCCCTTCCCTCTTCCCCCTTCCCCTCCCTTCCCTTCCCTTCCCTTCCCTTCCCTTCCCTTCCCTTCCCTTCCCTTCCCATCCCTTCCCTTCCCTTCCCTTCCCTTCCCTTCCCCTTTTTCATTTCCTCTTTTCTAAAGGAAGTAACATTTTGTCAAACTTTCCACAGCTAGAGAAAGGAGAGGGCTTCATTGTCCAAAACCTCTTCTTTTTCTCTTCCTCTCCCAGAATTTTCAGTTCACACTTTGAGAAAGATTCATGTCTTCTGAGAAAGAAATGACTGGAGTTTGATTTTCTTTTTTCCTCCATTTTTTTTCTTTCATTTTTCAAGGTGAGAGAAAGTGGTTCTATAAGATAAGCATACCCCCTTATGGCTGGCATGTATCTTTGTTTTCTAGTAGTTTAAGAAGCTCAAATAAAAGCTTCAAGAATCCTTGTCTGGTTTTTATTGCAATATCTTTTTCTTATTACTCTGTCTTGAATCATGTCTCTAATGGAAGAGAAGATATCAAGTACAACTTTATGTACTTTTGTAGAGTCTGCACATCAAAACAAATACTGCATTTTTTTTTTATAATAAGCTGCTGCTGCTTCTCTCTCTCTTTTCTTTTTTTCTTTTTTTTTTTTTTTGCTTTTCTGTTTTTAACTCCTCCTGCCATAGCCATTTGCTGTTATGATGTGACAATTTCTGTGTCTGTTTTGCATGTTGATTTAGTTTAGAGTTGAGTTGTTCTCTTGGATGCTGTCTGCATAATTAATGCCTTCTATCAGTCTCTAGCAGAAGGAAGAAGATCTTTTCTATCTCTGATGGAAATGGTTGAATGGCCCTCTGGGGCCAATTAGATCACCAAATGGCAGTGACATCCTGGAAGAAAACACTATGGTGCACTTTCATCATTCTTTTCAGCAAAGCAGGTTGGAGGATAGACGGAGGGAGAGGGAAGGAAAATGTCAGGGTCTCTGATCAGAGCAATAAATTGGCATATAGACCACATCTTATTTCCCAGTTGAAGATGCTGACATGACATCTCTCACTTTTTCAACCTCATTTCTTTCTGGCTAAGTAAATACATTTCACCACTGTTTTGAAAGTGCAGTGTCTTGATGACAGTCTGAATCTATACCATTTAATTCTAGCATTGCCTGTGTCTCTTGACAGCAAGCAGGCAGAAAATACAGGTTGGGTTAAATGACATTTCCGGCCAATTCCAGTCGTAGTGTTTTTTAATCAGAGCATTTAAGGCAGCATCCAGGGCTGTAGTCAAATTGTTTAGGGCTTTCTTTTCTTATTCTAAAATTTAATATTGTGTAAGAGTGTGATGCTTATTATAGCATTGCTGTTATTCCTGGCTTTAGTGATAAGATGGTTAGTAGAATTATTAGTTGTTTCAACAAAGCCCTAAAATTCAAAACCATTTAAAATTTTAAGTTGAATCCTGAAACCATCAGTGTAGAATTGTGGTAATAATCCTTAAGTGCAATAAGTTTATAAGTAATATGCCTGTCATGTTGTTAAAATGAATGTCTGTGTTGCCTTGACATTTATAAATGCTAAAACCTTTACTTTACCTTGCTATTCAATTCACAGCGGGAGACATTATTTAAAACTGTAACCTTCTCATGCTTATAGATTATTGCTTAATTTTATTAGTCTTTTTATAAAAAGAACCATTCAGTCATCACTATTTCTCCAGTGTCAAGAAGCACAATTGTAAGTTGACGTATGATTGTAAATTATAAGGAGAGCTGGAAAGAAGAGATGAAGTTTATAAACACATGTTTCTGATGCCATTCTTAAACATCAGATTAGGAAGAGTGTCAGTAGAAGAGAGGTGACATTTCATTAAAAAGACAATCCCTGTTTTGTAAGTAACAATCATTTGATTAATTTCATATGAATACAACTTAATTAGCACAACTTAGAAAGCTGTATTGCTTTCAAGTTTTTCTCAGTAGGTAGGCCAAAAATGACCTTCCACATGGCCACTGCACATGATGAAGAACAGACTGTCTTTGTATATAAAGTGCTACCTCTCACACATGCTGCTCACATGTGTGTTCATCACACAAGGAACCATTATAATGCAAGTTAACAGTACTTAGTGGGATATGTGCTTATCCTTCACCTCAGGAGGCTTGGGCTCACTGGAAAACCCCAAACAGTCCTTGTGGACGAGTCAATACTGAGGTCACCAGTGCGGCTTGAATTTAGAGTAATGAGAAAAGTGAGTATATGACAGACCTCATATGGTCATGAGATAGGAGACTACAGGAACCTTAACATGCCTTGCTCCTGTCACTCCATCCTTACTCCATTTCCTACCCATCAAGCTTTCAAGTATCTGCCTGTCAAGCTTGCACTCTTACATCACAAATCCAGTGCGGTGCAACCTTGTTGTTCTCCCACTCTTGTCCCTCTTTATCATTCACTTCGCCAGCTATCAATAAATCAGCAAAATCTAAAGTTGGTTTTTTTGTTTTTTGTTTTTTTTTTTTTTTTCTTGGGGAGAGGGTTAAAATGTGGCAGAACATTCAGGTGACAGGAACGTGCTACAGCTTACAGAAAGAAAAAGATATTGTGGATAGTAGGCAAGACTATCTTAAATATTGAACTAAATGATTTATTGCATGCTGGTTGCACCTCACTGTGTGGGAGTTCCTCTTGGCACAAGCCAAGGAACTAGTAGGAGCACACCTACTCCTTTCTCAATGAGTCCCCTCAGAGGGGCTGCATGTGGCCAGCTCCCATCCCTGTCCAAAGCCACATCAGCCAGGATGCATGTGAAGGGTCCAGGGCTGCAGGATGCACAGCAGAATGGAGTCACAGCTCTAGGTATTTTATTCCAGACTAGGACTCCAAATAAGACAACCTCCGCAAGTTAAGACTGTCTCTGGAACTTTCAACATTTGCAGGTGTCTGTTGAGAGGAATTAAAAAGTTGAGAGAAGTAAAAGCTAGAAGAGAAATCTTAAAAGGATTCTTGGACACAGATGCAGCTCTTATAAGCCATGGGGTCTTGATGACCCTCGGTAAAATCTCTCTTGGTTTCCTCCTGCACTGAACATGAACACCACATGTACTAGTTCCTCACCCAGCATCACAACAAACTGGGACAAAACGTTTTCTGTGCCTTTACAGTTGCCCACATTTGGGATCTCACTGACCATCCTCAAAGCTGCAGAGATGTGCTTGTGGCAACTCTGCCTAAGCACAAAAAGCACCACACAGGAGAAAATTAGGTGGTCCTGACACTCCAGCTGTCCTGGCATGTCACAGCATTTATTTACATTTTTTTTCTGGCAGTCTCCAAGCTTACAAATAGGTGCCTAGGAACTTGGGATGTGTGCAAAATGGACAGAGTGGAGAAAATTACAAGATCAGTGAAGGCAATGGCCGTTGTTTCTATTTTCCAACAGGCAACAACGACATATTCTCACCTCATTATTATTATCTAGGTAATGAATAACCAATACTGCTCTTGCCTCGCTAAATATTGTTCTTTCAAACATCTGTCATGTTACACAGGTATGCACAAAACCACATTCCTACAACAGAATTTTCACTATAGATCTCCCCAAAACCAAAATGTTTAGGTAATTTGCTGTGGATATAAGCGTTAAGAATAATCTCCCTCAAAAGTGAAATCTGTTTCATTAAAAAGTTTTCTTCTGTGTTGGCTGCTCTTTAAACAGATAGAAATATCACTTAAATAGTTAATCCTTTTATGATTTTTTTCACAACGTAGTAGTTTTGGGGTCACTTAAAAATCACTGGAAATGTAACCCCTTGCACTTCCTGTAAAACACTGAACTCTGGATGATAATCAAGACCTCTAGAAAATTGTGGGCTGCATAAAAATTGCAGATTTTGCAATTTTCTGACTGCTGTGTAATTTTCTGGCACACTTAAATATGTGTTTGGTTCAGTGCCAGGCTTCTCCCTCCCCCAGAGACCCTAAAATTAACTAGGAGCTTTGGGAATTTCATCTGTCAAACAGAGACAGAAGTGTCCAATCAGCCTGGAGGAAGCATGGCTGACCAGTGCTGACCCAAATCCCTTTTGAAAGCAGTAAGGAAGGAGACAGAGACAGATGAGGAAAAGTCTAACAGAGAAAAGAGAGGGAGGACAAGATCAGAAAGGGAGAGTGAAAAACTAGGAGAAAGGTTGTAAGAGAAACAGAGCTGCAGAGACATTGGAAGAATGGCTTGTAGTTCCCTTGTAAAGTTTATTTGGTGCAATTTCATCTGGGGATTGGGAATAGGGAATTTGTATACTGAAAAAAAAATAGTTTCTTCTCAGAAAGCTAAAGCAGCATCTGCACTTTTTGTGGTTTGGTTAAGGTAGTGCTGAGGTGATTCAGAAATGCATTAAGTACTGAATTTGCACAGGCAATTTTAAGGTTACAGTGGATTTGTAGCTGCACTCAGCAAAGTTGATGAAAGGTGGGGGAAGATACCTGTACCAGGGACTGCCTTGACACCACATCACATAATGGGAAGAGAAGCCTGGGCATCCCATGCCAGTGCAACACCTTAATCACTGAGACATCCACACTGCACAGCTTATTATTTTTCTATTCTAGTTTTCTTGCCATTTTCTAAAACCTTTAGTAGTTTTGAAGCAGTACAAAATGGTTTACACAGCCTGCCTTTGTCCTATGTATCAGCCTTACTTCCTCCCATTTGTTATGTCATAATTCCCAGCAACCGTACCTTACTGAGAAACAAAAAATCATCAGCCCTTGAAGCTCAGCACTCAGTGCAGAAAATAGCACCTCATGGGACATATTACTATGACTAATCAGTACCAGTGGTACAAGGCTTCTGGTCTTCAGAAGCAGCTTTATGAAAGTTCTGAGGAATAGGGAAATATTTTAAATGAAGAAGCAAAAGAGTTAAAAGGCATGAGGCATATTTGAAACAATCAAGGAATAAGTTTACAGACATATTGCCAATTCTGTACATAGCCTGTGGTCTTGAGATTGGATCCTTTTACCAGGACCACTGTCAGAAGTCTTCGTTGTTATATCAGTGCATTTTACTCAGCATTTGTCCTTACACATTTAATCTCCCATCAGTAAAAATTTTATGTATAGCCATACTCTTCTCAGGTTGAGAAATCACAACCGAGCTTTGAAAAAAAATACATTATGATTACAGGCACAGGCGATTTTGAGATTGTTCCAAAAAGTGACTCATTCATAGTTTAAATAAAGGTTAGTAAATTGAACAAAACATGGAAGATTTTCTCTAATATTGTTATGGGATGTGTGGATAAATCCTCGATTCTGTACTAATATTTATTCTTTCTAGCAGGACTAGTGTGTTCTGAATCAAAAGTGTTGTGCTCTTTTAGAAAACGTGACTAGAAGTTCTATGCCAAATACACCATGTACTCACTCTATAAGCAGAAGAAAATATGATGATCTACCTTTTCTGGAAATTATTCACTCTGAGGTATTATAAAACTTTCTGACCTCACTGGTGTCATGAAAGGTAGTTCTAAATAGGCTTACAGAAATACACAATTATGAAGAAAACTAAATAAGAAAAAAAAAAAAAGAAAAAAAAAAACACTTGAAGGTCATAGAAAAGTAGACAAAGACAAAGAGGAAGTCAGGCAAAAATGCCAGGAGAAGATCACGGGGAATATCATACTCAGATCAGATCATACTGATATGTATGAGTACCACGTGGGAGGAAACAAAGGTGAGGGAACAAAACTCTTCTCAGTAGTGCCCACTGGCAGGAAAAGAGGCAATGGACACAAATTAAAGCACATGATATTCTATCTGAACACAAGAAAACATTTATTGTTTTTATTTATTTTTACTCTGAGCGTGGTCAAACTCTGGAACAGATTGTCCAGAGAGGTTACAGAGTCTCCATCTGTGGATACGTTAAAACCTGACTGGACATAGAATCATAGAATATTTTGGGTTGGACGGGACATTAAAGATCATCTAACTCCAACCCCTCTGCCATGGAAAGGGATGCCACCCGCTGCATCAGGGTGGCCAATGCCCCATCCAGCATGGCCTTGAACACCTCCAGGGATGGGGCATCCACAGCTTCTCTGGGCAACCTGTTCCAGTGCCTCATTACCAGTGAAGAATTTCCTCCTAATGTCTAATCTATATCCATCCTCTTTTAGTTTAAGACCATTCACCCTTGTCCAATCATTATCTATCCAAGTAAAAGTCCTTCTCCATCCTTTTTATGACCTCTTTAAGTATTGTAAGGCCACAATGAGGTCACCCCGGCGCCTTCTCTTCAACATGCTGAACATCACCAACTCTCTCAACCTTTCTTCATAGAAGAGGTGCTCCAGCCCTCTGAACATTTTTGTGGCCCTCCTCTTGACCTGCTCTAACAGGTCCACATCCTTCTTGTGCTGGGGGCTCCAGACCTGCATGCAATACTCCAGGGAGGGATTCACAAGGGTAGAGCAGAGGGGGACAATCACCTCCCTCAACCTGCTGGTCACTCCTCTCTGTTGATGCAGCCCTGGATGCAGTTGGTCTTCTGGTCTGCAAGCATGCACTGCTGGCTCATTCCAAGCCTTTCATCTACCAGAAACCCCAAGTCTCTCTTTGCACAGCTGCTCTCAATATGTTCTTCTCCCAGTCTGTACTCCTGTCTGCACTCCAGGTGCAGCACCTTGCACTTGGACTTGTTGAACCTCATTTGGTTCATAGGGGCCCACTTCTCCAGCCTGTCCAATTCAAGTCCACCAAGGTGATCAAGGGATTGGAGCACCTCTCCTACGAGCAGAGTCTGAGAGAGCTGGGACTGTCCATCCTCAAGAAGAGGAGTCTCAGAGGGGAATCTCATCAATGTCTGTCAATACCTGAAGGGAGAGTGCAAAGAGGATGGAGCCAGGCTCTCTTCAGTAGTGCCTGGTGCCAGGACAAGAGACAACAGGCACAAACCAGAACACAGAAGGTTCTGGCTCAACATCAGAAAACACTTCTTTACTGTGCGGGTGATGGAGGACTGGCACAGGTTGCCCAGAGAGGTTGTGGAGTCTCCCTTCCTGGAGACCTTCAAAAGCTGTCTGGACATGGTACTGGGCAACATCCTCTGTGTGTGCCTGCTTGAGCAGGAATGACTTCCAGAGGGACCTTCCAACTTTAACCATTCTGTAATTCTGTGAAATCCTTTGAGTTTTTGAGATTCAAGTACCCGTGATCTTATATACTTTCCTTATTTTAACACGTTCTCAAATTTGTAAATCTCATGAGGACAAGATCTCATGAGATATTCTGCTATTATGTTTTTCAGTTTGGTTAGACATATGGCACCACATGAACAGCTTCCCTTCCAGTGTTTGATTTCTGTTACTCAGCTATGAAATACACAGTAAAATGACACTTTCTCCAAACTGAAATGCTTAAAAAAGGTTTTATTCTGATTCCAGTTGTACTTTAGGTTCAATCTGGTTTTATTTTCAAGATGGGAAGACTAATGAATTGTAGCATGTGATGATGTACGTAATCCAACATACTTCATCTTTAAAAGATTTCTGTTATTGAAAGACACTGATGCTACACATATGAAGATGAAGATCCCCATGCAAATGGGATCTGTGCTATATCTGATATACTTTATGCTATCTCTGTTATTTTTAACGCAATGGGTAAAGTTCAACAATGCACCACAGGCACCTCCATTCCTTCTTTCCTTGCTTAAGTTTCAAATGACTGAGTCATTTCCAAGAATGAAGTCAGGAAAAGTAAGATTGACTCATTCTTTTAATTTGGGTAGTTGTTTGGTTGAGGTCAGTGAAGATACAATATTCTGCATGTTGCATTGCTCCTGTCACAGTAGTGGGGAAAGGAATCTGTCTGCCTGATGCATATAGCTTGTACTGGCACATGCTCGCTTGCTCTGGAGACAAGGTGCACACTTAGTCTGACACAGACACAGACACAGACAAAGATTTCTAGGTTGGAAGAGACCTCAAGATCATCGAGTCCAACCTCCGACCTAACACTAAGCACTCCACTAAACCATATCGCTAAGCTCTACATCTAAACGTCTTTTAAAGACCTCCAGGGATGGTGACTCCACCACCTCCCTGGGCAGCCCGTTCCAATGCTTAATAACCCTTTCGGTAAAGAAGTACTTCCTAACATCCAACCTAAAACTCCCCTGTCGCAACTTTCGCCCATTCCCCCTCGTCCTGTCACCAGGCACGTGGGAGAACAGACCAATCCCCACCTCACTACAGCCTCCTTTAAGGTAACTGTAGAGAGCGATAAGGTCTCCCCTGAGCCTCCTCTTCTCCAGGCTGAACAATCCCAGCTCCCTCAGCCGCTCCTCATAAGACTTGTTCTCCAGACCCCTCACCAGCTTGGTCGCCCTTCTCTGGACTCGCTCGAGCACGTCCATGTCCTTCCTGTAGCGAGGGGCCCAAAACTGAACACAATACTCGAGGTGCGGCCTCACCAGAGCCGAGTACAGGGGCACAATCACTTCCCTAGACCTGCTGGCCACACTGCTTCTTATACAGGCCAGGATGCTGTTGGCCTTCTTGGCCACCTGAGCACACTGCTGGCTCATATTCAGCCAACTATCAACCAATACTCCCAGGTCCTTCTCTGCCAGGCAGCTTTCTAACCACTCATCTCCCAGCCTGTAACTCTGCTTGGGGTTGTTGCGCCCCAGGTGCAGGACCCGGCACTTGGCCTTGTTGAACTTCATACAGTTGATCTCAGCCCATCGCTCCAGCCTATCCAGATCCTCCTGCAGAGCCTTCCTGCCCTCGAGCAGATCGACACACGCACTTAGCTTGGTGTCATCTGCAAACTTACTGAGGGTGCACTGGACGCCCTCATCCAGATCATCGATAAAGATATTAAAGAGGACCGGCCCCAGTACCGAGCCCTGGGGGACACCACTTGTGACCAGCCTCCAACCAGATTTGACTCCATTCACCACAACTCTCTGGGCCCGGCTATCCAGCCAGTTTCTAACCCAGCGAAGCGTACGCCAGTCCAAGCCCCGCGCAGCCAGTTTCTTGAGGAGAATGTTGTGGGGAACGGTGTCAAAAGCCTTACTGAGGTCAAGGTAAACCACATCCACAGCCCTTCCCTCATCCACCAAGCGCGTCACTTTGTCATAGAAGGAGATCAGGTTCGTCAAGCAGGACCTGCCTTTCGTAAACCCATGCTGACTGGGCCTGATCGCCTGCTTGCCCTGCAAGTGCCGCGTGATGACCCTCAAGATAATCTGCTCCATGAGCTTTCCTGGCACTGAGGTCAAACTGACAGGCCTATAGTTCCCCGGGTCTGCCCTCCGGCCCTTCTTATAGATGGGTGTCACATTGGCTAGCCGCCAGTCAACTGGGACCTCCCCCGATAGCCAGGACTGCCGATAAATGATGGAAAGCGGCTCGGCCAGCTCCTCTGCCAGTTCTTTCAGTACCCTCGGGTGCATCCCATCGGGCCCCATCGACTTGCGCACATCCAAGCTCCTTAGCAGGTCGCCAACCATTTCCTCATGAATAGCGAAGGCCACATCCTGCTCCCCATTCCCTTCCGCCAGCTCAGGGCACTGGGTGTCCAGAGAACAACCGGTATTGCCGCTAAAGACTGAGGCAAAGGCGGCATTAAGCACCTCAGCCTTTTCCTCATCCTTAGTAACCAGGTTTCCCCTCGCATCCAGTAAAGGATGGAGATTCTCCTTAGTCCTCACTAAGAAGATCTAAACTGTAAATTCATGTTTAGTACAGATAGCAAACACTGAATTTAGCTGCATACTTCAATAAGTCCATGAATATCTTTTTCATAGATAAGAAAATACATTTTTGACTTTTGCTCAGCACATACATCCAATGCCAATTTTTGCATCCATACTTCAGAGCATTGTATTGAGAGATCTCAATAAAACAGTTATAAGAATTTCTTAGCGTGGACACAACAATATGCATTTCCTCTATCCTGGTTGCAAAAACACCTAAACCACTTTGTTAAAAATAAATAAGCCTAAGGCACACTTCTGATATTGAAATTTCATCTTGGATGATTAAAATTTAACAAAATTATGAGTACTTGAAACACAGTATTCTGACGGTATTGAAAAATATGACTATATAAAGATATTGTTATGGCTATTAATGACAGAATATGTATGCAAAAATGTACAAGGCATCTGAATTTAATGCTTTCAAAGCAAAAAGCATCAATCATTTTTGAAATAATAGTGATTTTGCTTATGTAAATCACATAAGGTAAGGTCTTGCATATCACACCATCCAGAAAAAAAATTCTGAAATGTTTTTCATTAACATAAAATTTCTATTTAGAAGGTTCTAAAAGAGTATTTTCTCTTTTTAAAGATATTCTGATAAAAATAATAGAAGATGAAAAATAAATGTACATTTAAATATTTCCTCTCATCTAAGCCTGTGGTTCAGTTTTACTAAAACAGGTTTCTAGCCTGTTTAGTCTAGCCTCTAGACTCTTTATTCTTGGCCTCACATTGAGAAGTTGTCGAATTCTCACTTGATAAATGTTCTTGGAGGTCTCTCAGCTTGTTAACAGTGTTGTGCTTCTTCACAGGTCTAGCTTTGCAGTGACTACAGACATCATAGTGGCTTTTAATCTGTGGCTTTAAATCCCATGTCATACTAAAATACTTAGAGAGTATCCATGCACTTCTGAACTTGTGTTTACAGATTTCTCCTTCATCTATAAATTGTCTATCAGAAAGTTTATGGTCCAGCATGGTCTTTCCATGCTGGAACCGTGGAATACAACCCACAAAATCTCTGCTTCAAAGCTCTTTCTAAACAGAGGAATCCTCCTTCTCTTACATGACGTCTCCAAGTACATTTTCCAGGAGTCAGTTTAAACTATACACAAAGGAGCTCCTGCACTAATGGAAACTCTACATATCTCTCCCTGGCCTGCACTGGATGTATGTTTCTATGGTATGTAACTTCATTTTAATTCAAAAGACCAAAAAGAAGATTGGAAGTATATATTTTAGATGTTTGAGAGCAGATGCAGGGAAAATTTTTAGGAAGAATGTGATGGGGATGGTCAAATGGTGTAGCCTAGAATGATTGGTGGAATTGTGTCATCAGCCATGTGCAAAAAAAGGAACATACTTGTGTCTCTGCAAAGCTTAATTTATACAAAACATAGAGGATAATAGATTTCTAAATCTTGCCACTCCATGGGTCTATTTTCAGGGACCATAATTTCTTCATACACTTCTTAACTAACAGAGAAAAAAAAATAGATTAATTGCAATTTGGGTGGAATCCTGTAAGATTTTCACATAAATATAAATGGAGAGGTAAGACTCTCAACCTATTCTGTCCCACTTAACCTCAGTGTTCTTTCCTCCTTTTCAAACAGAGTCCACCTTTCCAGAGGTTCAGAAAGTTCTAGAGAATGTCCATAGTCAATACTCATTTTCAGCTATATTTAAATAAAATGAAGATTTAAATACCAAACAGTGGGATATAGTTTCATATGTAGGCATAGTCCTCCCTGGTCTCATAAATGAATAAAGGTGCACAGAACCATTTATAGTAACTGTATATTTATTACCAAAGCTAAATATCTTGTATTTTGAGTGTATTTCCCAGATCATCTCTGCATTGATTCTCATGTGTTTAGTAAGGTTGTTAGTATTGTAGACAGAAAAACTAAACATAGAAGGAAAAAAAAAAAAACAGATGAAACACAGACATAACTTTTCTTTTGGATTTATATCTATCCATGTTTCTGAGGCCCATAAACTGGACTATTCTCTGCTTTAAAGATTTTTTTTTTCTCTCTCTCTCTCTCTTTTTTTTTTTTTTCTTTTTTCCTGGCCCCTAATATTTCTCTTCCCGAAAGAGCTAAGTGAATATATACTTTCTGCCTTATATTAAATTCCATAAAACCTTTCCCATTGTTAAATGAATTGTAAGCCAGCAAGGTACTGAGCTGGAGGCTACTTTTTCCTGGCAGAGCAGACAATATATTGTTCAGCATACAATTAGCATGCATTCTTTGATTAAATAACTAGATAAGGCTAACTTCTAGGTCTGTAACCTTCTTACTGCCTATTAAAACTTGGAATGAACTGAAATGTCCAATCTCTGAAGTAATATCTTCCAACGGTGAGAATGAGGAAAAAAAAAAAAAAGAAAAAAAGAAAAAAAGAACATTCAGAAGTAAAAGTGGCTTATTTTTTTATGTATGTATGGTTTGATTTTTTTTTTATTTTTTTTTTTACAATGGTGCAATCATATTTTGGTCACTGCTGTGGTTAACATCAGCAATTTTGCTGGGGACATTCAAACCAAACTCAAGGAGAAAGTAAACATAGATAAAAATGCTATACATTACTTTATGATACAAAGCTATACATCATTCATGATATCTTTATAATGCAATACTATTTAGATGTTTCAGTCTGGAAAGAAGCCCAAGTATTTCCAGGCACTCTAAAAGCATACAAAATTATGATCGGGGACGATATTTAAACCACCTACTCTAAATGCCTAATTTAGGCATTGCTACTAATACAGTGTTTAAATTTAAGAGTGAGATGAGTGATCCAGGATATGCAGGCTTGCCAGATCTTGCCTCCACTACAGTCGGTGGGAAAGAAATAACTGTGACTCCTAATTCAAGCTCTGGAGGTGGGATTCATGAGATTCATCTCACCTCACTTCTTGCATACAAAAAGTAGTGGTTTAAATCTGGGCTGGCAGTCTTCCCTTAAACTGAGAGAGGGTGACACCTTTGCAGTGTCTTTCCTGTTGTCACCTGTTTCAGAAAGGAGTGAATTTTCCTCTAGTGTTTCCTCTGTTGCTATTTGGTAAGTTTAGATTTGGACAAGTGAATTCCAGATACATGACCTGACTTTTCTTATGGCGGTCAGTCTAACCAAGAAGTCACAGGTATATCTTGCCACCAGCTCCACAAGGTGCTGAGGCTGGTGCGTGGGAACAGCAAGGTCTGGTTTGTAGGGGCAGGAGAGGAAGGAAGTGGGATGAAAGCCAGGCTATAGGGGCCCTGCCCTACAGCACATGAATGAGGTGAGCAGGGCAGGTTGGTGATGGTCACAAGGGTCCACCAGGAGCCTAGGAGAAGTTCATGATGACAAGGCGTCCAAGGTCTGCTCGGGGAGTCAAACCAGGATTGGAATCAGCAAGGTCCATGATCACAGACATAAGTACTGTAGCTCAAACAAGGCCCAAGGTCGAGGGCTGGAGCTGACACACATCTCTGAGGCAATGGGGAGGTCCCCAGCAGGTGGGGAGGCCCCTTGCACAGCTGCTCATAACTCTTGCCTTCAGCCCTGCCCACAACAACCTGACCTGAGGCTGCATGGTGTCTCTGATGCTAACAGGCCGCACCACAGGGCCTGTCACTATGGGCCAATATTTTACTTACCAGAAGTGCTTTAATAGCTTTCTTCTGATAATGTGGGCCGACGTGGATGAACTTATGCAAGACACACATTACAGATAGAAGTTATTAAATCTTAAGCACCACATATCAAAACAATTTTAAAAGCTGATGAGAATCTAGATGAATGAGCAGATGCAAGAATTTCAAATGATATTTTTAAGCCAGTCACTCGCATTTGTGTTTAAAGAATATTTGTGGTAGTAGTTGAATACTTTCTGTGGAAGTCATAGAATAGTAGGATCGTAGAATCATTAAGGTTGGAAAAGACCTCCAAGATCATCTGGTCCAACCGTCCCCCTACCATCAATATAACCCACTAAACCATGTCCCTAAGTACCATGTCCCTAAGCACCATGTCCAACCTCTCCTTAAACACCCCGACGGATTCCACAACCTCCCTGGGTAACCCATTCCAATGCCTGACTACTCTTTCTGAGAAGAAATGTCTCCTAATTTCTAACTTAAACCTCACCTAGTGGAATTTGAGGCCATTTCTTCTAGTCCTATCACTAGTTATCTGTGAGAAGAGGCCGACCCCAGCTCCACACACCTTCCTTTCAGGCAGTTGTAGAGAGCAATAAGGTCTCCCCTGAGCCTCCTCTTCTCCAGACTAAACAACCTCAGTTCCCTCAGCCACTCCTCACAGGACTTGCATTCCAGAAGTCCTGCCACTTTCACCAAATATTAGGAAAAATTCTGCCTCTGTGAATCATTTGTGACGTTGTCATCATTTTATATGACAGATAAAAGTGCAGAAAAGTGAGAAGTGCAGCAAAGCTAACAAACGTTCCTCAGAGATGTTATGACCAAACAATTTAAGATACACTTTAAATAAATAACATCATCTTTTTTTGACCTGCCTGGCCTTGGACCAGCAGCTGTACTTGTCTAGCTCTGCCTCTGCTCCCATACAGCTCTGCTTGGCTGTGAACATGCAGGAACACAAGGTCAGCTACCCTTTTTCAACAGAGCGGCTGTGGTAATAAACCTGTGGTGAATGTGCCAGCTGAGCAATGTTCCCAAGATCTTATTTTTGTGCTCTGTGGAAATGGTGGGTTGAGATTTTTTCCAGTCAAGACATTCTTCCTCCATTTCTGTTTCTTTTCCAATCTTTTTCTGTCATTTCCTAACAGCTTTTTATAATGTACATTTTTATATTTAAAAAATATTAACACTGATGTAAGCACCTCAATGTGTTGTACTCTTCTGTGCATTCAATACTTCATCAAGATACAACTGAAAAGACTAACTATAAAAATTCACAAAGTACTTGAGTCCAGTTGACCCATTTTGCTCATATGGCTCCAACAAGTGTACTGTCTGTAAGGACCTCACACATAGCAAGTCTGACAGCCATTTAAAAAAAAAAATCTGGATTCTTCATTAGCAGATTTTGGGTAAAATTCATATTTTCTTCCTTAAGATGTCACTAATAACATTTTGTGCTGAGACAGCTTTTGAAAACATATTTTAGATTAGCCACAGTTGACATTTTCTCCTAGTACAAATATATAGGTGACAGTGATTTAAGTGAATTCCAAAGGCTCTTTCCGATCCTTTCTTATCACTGAAGCTGTCACTCATTTGTGCAATGGAGAAACCACATGCTCCAAACGCAGAACTATTATGAGTTGCCGTGATTCCCCTTGTTTTGGTGGAGGTAAAGTAATTTATGCCACCTGCTGCTCCTTGATCCAATATTCTCTGGCTGTAAGGTGGCAACTTTTAACCTTAGACTTACCATAGAATATTTAAGGCTATAAAACTGCTTGGAGCCTCATTGAATTTTAGTAAGCTCAATAGCAGCACAGCTGTCAGCTCCTATAGCTGTAGATTCTGAAGATGATCTGAAGAAGGTCCCTTTTCAGAAACTGAATCTGTTGTCAATTAAAGTAATTAGAAAACAAAAGAAAACTTAGCATATATGGAATGGCACTTGACTGTGGCTCCTGTCTCAGTAGCCACAGCTAACAGAAGTAGGCAGTTAGATACAGCAGTTTATGGTTTGTCCTTCTAGATCTTCTAGAAAATTCTCTTAGAAACACTTGGAGGAACTTTGGGGTGGCTGCTACCATTGGGAAAGGGTGGCTACAGAGTACCAGGATAGTTAGTAAGCTCTAACAACTTCTAATAATCTCTTCCAGCTGTTCTTGACCAAAGGGTGCTGACTCCATATGAATCCTGATTTGGGAGGGTCAAGCAGCCTTCCAAAGAGGTGCTGGAGAGAGGCCTGTATAACTGCTTATGAGGGCTCTGCTGAGAACAGTATACAGGTGCTTGGTGGTGAAAAGCTATAGGGCATGGTCCCCTGCATTTTCTGGAATAGCTCGCTCTCTGGTGTGTTAAAGACCTTCACTCAAACCAAGTTGCTGAGGGAGGATGCAGCTCCAGGGCTGAAGGGTGAGTGAGTCTTCTTGTTGGGCTTCTTGCCTGCAGGAGGTATGCATTGGGGGATTTTCTGTGTATCCAAGTAAAGCAGCTGTGGGAAGAGATCAGCAGACTGCGCAGCACCAGAAATCTTGAAAAAGAGACTGACTGGAGCTTCTCCAAGAGCTTCTAGCTTCAAGACTCTAAGCATTTAACTGCATTAAATGGGGACTAGGTCAAGTCTGTGCTTACCAGAGACTCCCATGATTGTGAAGCTAGAAAACTGACTTCTGGTACCAGGAGGATGACTTCATCTGTAGCTACAGAATAGGTTCAGTGCCCTGGTAGCAGATGAGGGTCTGGGAGCTGTGTCCAAAGAAGCTAATCTGAGAAGCACCAGGAGGAAGCAACAGTATTATCTGTGGAAGACTCCCTGCTGCTGGGGATGGAGGTCACCATCTGCTGATCTGACCTGTTATCTAGGCAGGTTTCCTGTTTGCCATGCATTTGGATCCAAGATGTTGTGGCAAGTTGCCAAGGTTTGTCTGGTCTTCAGTCTATTACCCCCAGCTGCTCTTCCATGTGGGCACCAATGATACTGGCAGGGGAGACCTGGAGTGTGGCAAGTGTGACTATATCTCACCGCAGGTGAAGGCCAAGGACATGGGTGCCCAGGTGGCATCTCCTTGATCCTGCCAGGGAGGAGGAAGGGCTTGATGAGAACTGCAAGGATTCTGTGGGTCAACAAATAATTACACAGTCATTATTAACAATAAAGACTTGCATTTTGCAACCATGGGACTCTCTGGGGACTGAGGAAAAGATGACATCCACCTCGCTAAGTGGAGCGAGTACCAAGTGGCGCAGAACCCTTTGCCTCTCTTCCATCTTTCTTATAAGACCCTTTTAAGTACTGAAAGGTTATAATAAGCTCTCCCCAGAGTCTTCTCTTCTCCAGGCTGAACAACCCCAACTCTCTCAACCTTTCTTTAGGGCTTTCTTTAGGGGAGAGGTGCTCCAGTCTTCTGATCATTTTCCGTGACTATCTCTGGACCCACTCTAACAGATCCTTGTCTCTGTTGTCCTAGAAGCCTCAGAGCTGGATGCAGAACTCTAAGTGGGGTCTCACAAGAGTGGAGTAATCAGCTCCTCTTTGGAGAATCACCTCCTTCAACCTACTAGCTATGCTTCTTTTGATGCAGCCCACCATGTGATTGGCTTTCTGGGCTGCAAGCATCTATTGCTAGGTCATGTCTCATTTTCTACCAATATCCCCACGTCCTTCTCCACAGGGCTGCTCTCAATCCATTCATCAACCAGTCTGTACAGATACGGGCAATTGCCACAACTCAGGTGCAGGAGCTTGCATTTTGTCTTGGTCTTCAAAGGTAAGACTGGCCTTCATGAATCCCAGCTCCCTGTGATAGGTGGGAAGGTCTGGCATAAGGAAGACAGCCTTGGTGGAAGAGGATCAGTTAGGAAACATTTAAACAAACTGAATATACACAAGTCCATCTGCCTTGATGAAATTCACCCATAAGTGCAATGGGAGCTGTCAGGTGTTATTGTGAGGGCACTTTTGATTATTTTTTTTAAAGCCATGTCAACTGAAAGGGGTTCCTGGGGACTGAAAGAGAACAAAGAGTGTTTCTGTCTTCAAGAACCAGGGGATCTGCAGAACCAGGGGGTTTTCAGCCTAACCCTGACCCTTGGAAAGGTGAGAGCACAAATAATGTTGGAAAATATTTCCAAACACAGGAGAATAAGGTTATGGGGAGTCGTCAGCATGGATCTACAACAGCAAAATCATGTCTGACCAACCTGACTCAATGAAATGACTAACTCAAAGGACAAGGGAAGAGCAGTGGATGTTCTTTATCTTGACTTCAGCATAGCATGACACCTTGTCTCACAATATTATTGTTGACAAATATACAAAGTGCTAATTAGATAAGTGGACAGTGAGGTGAGGATATAAGAGACTTATCTGGGTCTCAGTGTGGTACACACTGCAGGAACAGAAAAAGGAAGCACTTGACCCTAGCAGCAAATGGTCTTGAAAAGTTATGGTGAGGTAGGAAAGAAAGGCCTTTAAAACAACAAGGTGCACATGGCATTTTGACCAATTGTGATCAATAAAGATAAATTACTGTTTGGTAAGCTGCTAAACTGTTACAAGGCTTATGTTCTTTGAATATATTAAGTAACATAGCAACTTTTGCAGAAGGATTTAGAAGGAAGAGGCAGTACTTCCATTATTGCTGCATTAGCCCTTTGATAAATGTTTACTCTTGCAGGTGCACATGCTTAATGCTTACCTCTGCTAAGCAACGAAAGGTACTTTAACAAAGGAAGGACAACAGTAATATCTCTTCGCATTTTCCTTCTGCTGTTGTAAGACTAATGTGTAGGGATGTGGTCACCCTTCACCCACAGAAGGAAATGTTCAGAAAAATGAGGAAAAGTGAAGCAGCAAAACTATATACAAAAGGGATTTGGAGGAAAAATCTACTTCTCAGTAGATGTAGCCAGAGGGAATAAAAAATATGTTTTCTGTGGCCTCAGTCACCTTCAGAGGTAAAACTCCATCTAAATTGCCCTCCACCTACATCTCCTACAGTAAAAAGGAGAGTATTTGCCTCCCTCAAGGAGGATTATCTGTTAAAAGGATGGCCAAAGTGGTGGTTTCTTCTGCTTTCTCTTGCCAGTCAAATATTGTATCACACAGAAATAGTCATATTTTACTTGCAAGCTTCTAGAAAGTCTGGTTTTGCCTGTCTTGTGCAGCTCAGCATTTCAAAGAGATGCTGAAATATCCATGAGACCCCAAAATGTAGGACTTGTGAGCAGAAGGCTTGGCATGTCGAAAAGTCTAAGAACAAAGCAGCCAACATCCTTTCTCCAGAGACAAAACACATTTTGTCTGTGACATGCTTAGTCTCCATCTGCTCAGGAGAGGGAAAGTTTCCCATATGGCACTGCAGTGGGCTAGTGAATCACTCTATTGACTCAATCCACAAAATGCACAATTGAATGTTAAGTAACTTAAGTCAGCTTTAATGGGTACGGCATATGTATACTTCACGAATGCAAAATATATAAACTATTATTATGCCACCACTTATTGTGCTAATGATGGTAATACATTGATTACTAATAGATTTCTAACTGTTTATTAATTGGAGTTATCACTCTGTGAATAACTTACACTTTGAATCATCAGTTTAGAATCAAAATTAGAAATGCATCTATTTCTCTCGTATCGCATTAAATTTTACACTTTTTTACTGTTGTTTTCAGTAATATATTGAGTCAAGCACATTAAGCAGCTGAGATATTACTGGTTTAGATCTGATACGAAAATTTGCTTTGCAGTTTTAGAGAAAAGGATTACTGACTCCCCACTAGTCTTATTCATATGTCGAAAGTGACCTATGTGTTTTAACAGAACACTAACTTTTAAATAAACTGTCAAGCTGGGTGCAGTTCATGAGGCAGGACAACTATGAGATGATCTACTGTTGTTGACTGCCATTTGGGTAATTTTACTGATCCATATGGGATGAATCCTTGGTTGTAACATCTTCCCTAACACCATGCTTATAGCATGAAGGAGACTTATATACGTGTTATATAGCTAACCAAGTTTTCATGGCATGAAAATGTGGGATTTCAGAAAAGGATATGTGCCCAAGATGCCATGACCTCTCCTGATGTCTGTGGTTGCTAAGTTATTCTCAGTCTTGCAATGCCATCATGATCCCAGCTAAGGAAACTGCAGGTTAAGAGAAATTTGATGTAGTCTGTGAAAACTCTCAACAGACCCTACCTGACTCCAAAAGGTCCTTTTTTTCCTTTTTCCAAAGAAGTTACAGACACTACTTCAAAGGGCAAAGCCTGTCCCTGTGACATTGTGACGGGCAGAGGTGTGCAGAGGACTCTGTTGTTCACATTGGCTCAAACAAAGCCATGAGACACTCCTGCAGGAAACAGCAGTGGGTTTGTGAGTTTGGGGTTGTGAGTCCAGCTGCGTGAAGTCAGTGCTTTACTCTAGGTCTTTAACAAAAATACAATTGCAGACTTGGGGCTGGGTCAGCATTTTGTGTATGGTTAGTTTGAAGTCCAGAAAAAAATCTGGTGTGATACAGCCAGTTTCAAAATACCTGGAGTATTTGGGAGGCTGGAGCCTTGAGGAATTGGAAGCAAACTGCTTTACCCCTGACTCACAGGCTGATACTAAATATGGGAATTTAGCAAAAAGCAAAAATACCTTCCTTTTTTTCTTTTTTTTTAATTAAATGTGCACTTAAAGGTTTTTTTTTTTTTTGAGATGATTGAAAATGACATAGCTGCTGTGTTTGTCATTTAAAACACTTTTTATTATTTATAAATGATTTTAAATAATTTAGATTAAAATCTTTAATATTAAGCATATAATATAATATTAAACATTTCTATAGGCCTAGAGTGTGCGCAATATAGATGTGTAATCCCCTTGGGCAATATTGTAATGAATATTATGGGGATGTCATTTTTGTTTTTCAATTTATTTATTTATTTTGCCCAGAAATTTGTTTCTTTAATAAATGCATTATAACATTTGAAGTCTTTCTGATCTCAAACTCAGAATTTTATTTTATGTTTACAAATCAACAATATTGAGGCTTTCAATTTTTGACCTTTTCCATTTTTAGAAATAGTGGTAATATATATGTATATATACATAGAAATACTCTGAAGTGCAGAACAGATACATTTATAATATAAATGCACATGTCATTCAAAAGGGAAGAACTTGTACTTTGGCTCATAAACACATTCAGTGATTCTTCCTTTGAAATAAATGTCATACACAATGTAGTTCTTAAAAAAAAAAAAAAAAAAGGCTTTGATGACCCACAAAGAGACAGGAAACAACTTTTTTTTTTTTTAAAGGGTAATGGAAGGAAATGACAGAATGTGGTGGACAAAGTAATTTGATTCCTCCTTCCCCTTCCATGTGTGATTTACTACATTTTTTTTTTTTTTTTAAGTATCACATATGGGTGTTTTTCCTTAACTTAAGGTCCATCTACGGATATTGTTGTCAGTGATAGATTCCCAGAAAGTCTTTGTTCAGAATACCTGACAGTCACCCTTAGATGACTTGGATCCTCCCTGGATTCAGAAGGATTTAGGGGGGCTCCAAAGTGCTGCTCAGCACTAGAAAACGCTTACAATTTCATATCAATTTATGAAGTCAGAAAAACTGAATAAAACATTGAAATAATGAAAACTGTTTGATTCCCCAAATCCATCACATTCCACAAAGCTGTGAGAGTTCTATATTCATATTCTTAAAAATATAAAGTTATGGGACAGAGAAAATGAAATAAACTGACCCTTCCCCCTAACAACTCTAATCCCTTTTAAAGTCCATCTGTTTTTAACCTGCTTTCTCTCTCTGATTACAGATGGGTAGAGATAAAGGAGGATAGTGTTCCTCCAGCATCACGAAGGCTCATGCTTTGGTGACATTTAAGCCGTGCAAAATTATAAACAGAGCTTTAGAGAATTAAAGGGATATTAATGTTTGAAAGTTCTCTTTAAATTAGCATAACCTTTGCTTATGTTCTGATGATTTTTGGGGCTCTGCATCTTATGGACCAGATATGAACACTTTTTTTTTTCTGTGATTGTTTGGCTGTTTTGTTTGTTTTTGTTTTTCTCCTCCTGGCTGGCTTCACGTTTCTGATGTAGCAACCCTTGCTCTCCACTTAAAAAAAAAAAAAAAAAAAAAAAAAATTCAAACACCTGACCTACACTTTAGGAGGCCTGTTTGGTGGGAAGCGAGTGCTGGAATATTTCAGCTTTCAAAACTGTAAAGATTCAGATTTATAGTCAGTCTGTTTATACTCTATCATATCATGTGTGGTAGCATAGGATATCAAAGCAACAAAGCCTATGGGGGCTACCACTATTTCAAATGAAAAATAGTTCTTATGTATGGCATAATGCAGCACAGATGGAAAGTTGTGCTTTTCTGTTTTACTGTTTTTGAACATTACTCAGGCAATAAATACTGGACAAACCAAGCAGTCATTTCTAAGTCTCCACATAACCTATTTTACCAGTATCAGCTGCTATAGTTTTATATTCCCTAGAGAAAAGCTACCTAGGTTCCCAAGTTTTATAAGTCATTTCAATGAGACCTCACAAATAAAAATGGATGGAAAATATAGCCTGGTTTTTAATAACCATAAGGTTAACTTTGCATTTTCACGTGACAGTCAAAGTTCTCACTAGTGCTCTGCAGCGTTTTCATTCTTCAAAGCAGTGTTTATTTAATGGTTATTACTTGCTTATTTCATCTTTTATATTTATTGCATTTTGCATCTTTATTTCAAAGGCACTGCGCAACAGGAATATGCAGTAACCATGTCACTTCTGGTCTGTGCTTCATAAATTGGGAAGTCAGGAAGGGTTTTCTAGCATCTGTGGCAGCAGACGAGCTCTGCCACTGGTTTGTTCAATGCTGTAGATTCCCAAAGCAAAGGTTTGAAAATCCAAATAGCTTAATAATTAAAATAGTACCTAGGAAGCAGGGGACACAGTTATGAGGGATGCCTTCAGCCTTCTCTCTCATCTAAAATACCTAATGTGTCATCAGATGGGAAAGTCTTCCTCCTTCTCTCCACTATCTTCACTTTGGATTAGAGGCTACAGACAAGGGACTAAATCCCTCAGCTGGTCAGCACCTTATTGGATCACTGGGCTGTTGCACTGGCAACATACAAGTTACAGTTTTGGTGGGTACCTGTCCATTGCTGAACTGAAAAAAAAAGAGCTGGAGATAAAAGAGAATTGCTTCTTTCTCTACACGTTTTCTCTACAGTCACATCTGACTGTGGAAAAGCATTTCAAGTTAAGGGCTAAGATATCTTTCAGGAAAAAAACTGGCATCTTCAAAACAAATGCTGAGCAAGATGCCTCTCTCTAGAATGAGACTACACCACACTTTGCACACCAGGGGATAACAGTAGTACCTGCACCTCATCTGCCTCTTCTACAGTAACCTGCCAATTAAATGCATATTTTCCACAATATGGAAAATGAACTTTCTCCAAACTTTTTAGTTCAAACTACATCAACCATATCCAGCAAGGACAAGTTTCCAAATTTTTTCTTCTTTGAAATACTGGGGATGGAGCTGTAATAACAAGAGGATAATAAAAATGGAAAGGCTAAAGAATCCCTTAGAAATATTTGTTTAAACACAAGAAATAATTATTTATGGAACTCTGCTGCAAGAATTTTTATGTAGGTTGGGGGAAAAATATAAATATTTGTAAAGAAAAAAAAAAGGCATAGCATCTTTAGAGAGGATCTCAAGCAAGTTCTTTCATGACACAAGCTGGTCTCTGTCCACCTGGGGTTAGAAGAAAAATGCCCGTTTAGCAGTTTTCATATCACTGCCAATTCTAGCAGTGAGGCCAGTTCTGGGGATGAGTATGAAAGGACTTTTTCAGCATCTGATTACAATCACTCCTATAAAAATACTTTTTTTTTAAAAAAAAATATTTATTTATTGTGAGACGGAAAGTAGTTCTTATGTCATTGTTATATTCTGATGTAATAATGGAAACTTTTTTTAACCAACAGAACTTACAGTGACTCAGTTTGGAGTGGTCAAAGGATAAGTAATTGAATGTGTGTCTTTAGATTGTTTGCTTGTTAGCATGCTTTAAACAATAGATTTTAATTTTTTTCCCTACTTTCCAAACTTTGAATTCCTTTTGGAGTATTTTATTTTTCTTTCATTTATGGTTTTTTTTATTTTTTTTTTAGAATGGTTGGATTTTTTTTCAATTGATTTCCATTATCTAAATTTTAAAACATTACAACCACAAGACAAAAAGTTCAGAAAATATAAATATATACATATATTCAGGAAAATGTGTGTTTGTTTGTTTGTTTTTCTTTGTTTTAACAAGATAGACTGCAGGATTGTACTCTAGGTAATTTCATATCCAAGGCTGCGTGTACAAAACTGACGTTATTTAAAGCCGAAGAGCAGCCCATGGAGAATTAGACACAGCCACAATGGTTACAACTAAACTAATAAACTAAAAAAGGTCAGCACTTGGGCCTGAGTAATGTATGAATACAACCGTTCATACTGTGAAATTTTTGGCATGGTTTTGGTCTCAGCCAATTAGTGCTATCATGGGGACAATCTGCGAGCTGGCTCAGGCCAGGCAATGTTTTCAGTGGGCAGTTTGAACTCAGCCACTCTGTTTTGGGGAGGAAGGGTTATGAGAGTTAAGCTGTGTGGACACGAGCCTTTCTGTATTTTTTGTCCCCAGTAGCAGTGAAGCAGCACTGTCTGCTTTTATTTACCGGCATAAATTCAGTCAGTGGCAACAGGCGTGACTGTAGGTTTTCGGGAAGGAGGAGGCTGAGGTAGCAAACTGCTGTACCAGGAAAACTTAATGTGCTCCAAGGTCCACTAAACCCACTGCTGGACTGAAGATAAAATGCCTGGCACTGCTCTGAGCATGTAAAAATCCAGGAAATTCGGATACATTTCTTGTTCGAAGTTGGAGACGCTTTGGAAAAGGTTCTGATTCCCCAGTGCAGAGGATTGACTCAGTCAGCTCATGTGGACTAAGACATTTTCAAACTTAGCTTTATATTCCCCTTTATTCCATGTTTGAGTCAGAGCATTACTGTTTTGGTTTAATTTAATTAATGTAGAAGAGTGGTTTTATTGTTGTGGTCTGCTATTTTTATCACAATACCAAAAAAAAAAAAAAATCAGTTATTGTTTCCAAGCTCCTGTAGTTTTTACAAGTGAAAAAACTATAAATGGTGTCTGACTTAAATACTTGACATGAATAAGGGAGTCTGAGGCCCTACCCAGTGTGGTATTGAGCAGCCTTGTGAAAGTTGGGCCAGATGGCTTCGTTAGGGATAAACAAAAAGAATGAAGAGAGAGCAAGCAGTAAGAACCATTTAAGGACTAGGGAGACAGGAGAGACTTTGACCTCTGGACCACCTTAGACTGAGGAAAAAAATATTTTTGTTGTCAGGAATCCTTCTGAGACTCAGAAGGAGAAACAATCATGAGAGATACTCTTACCTAGGGCCTTACTATGCCTTTGTGGCTTTTAAAGAGTTCTCACAATAAGATATATATATTTTTTTCCTTTCTGTGTTTCAGCTCCTTCTTTGGGAAAAAATTTGTTTCAGTCTCATCCTTACATCATCCTGCTCTAATGCATCCCAGCTGGAGGGACTTCCCCTTTATAATCATCATTTTCCCCAGTGTGAGGCAGATCTCCTACCCCTTCTTGACCTGCTCTTCTCCAGTCTCATATGAGATTGCAGCCAGCACAAACCTTGGGCACTCCCCAGTCCCCATGTTGATGCTACAATACCTACCTTTTAAGAACCTCAAAGCCTCAGAACAGCAACAGATCTCTGAATTTCTTCATAAGTAAAACAACAAAAAATACAAGAAAAATTCTGCACAATGAATCAAATTCATTTTACTTCTAATTAATAGAACTATTCAGCATAGGCTGGTAAAATTTCTCTCCTTCCAGTACTTAAATACCCCAAGTAAGGACTTTGGGCAGCCATTTATATCCTCTCCAGCTCCAAACCTCGTTTTGAGAGAGGACACCTACAGCTGCTGCAGAGAACAATTCAAAGTTACTGATTTGCATCCTTGCTTCTGTAGTTTAAGCAGAAAAGCCATAAGATAGCATTCAACAATATCCCATTCAGCAGAGACCAGAATTTCCAGAATTACTTCTTACAATTCTGACTCCCAGACCCGAGCATTAGACTCTCAAGGGCTTGTTTCAGCCCTTTCCATGTGTGGGTATAATGTTTTGCTGTTTGGAGGGGTAGTCCCACCAGAAGATCAGGCAACTGCTACAAACCAGAGTGTAAGCTTTCTCTTGAGGATGAGGATGTGAATATCAGCCTTTTCTGATTTTATTTATTTATTTATTAAGCTATACAATAGTGACTCCTACAAATGTCTCATAATTTGGAATCAAAACATCTTCTCAAAAACAGGCAGAAAATGCATCTGCATGCAGATCACCATTCTCTCAGGCATGTTTTTCACTTGCTGGTGTAAAAATATATATATATATTCCCCCACTATTTCTTTGTGGAGGGTGAGGTATGAGCACAGCTGAGGAGAGTCAAGGATGGATCTAACTTAGGAACATGGGGCAGTATCAGTGCATCAGCTCACCCAAGTATGTGATTATTGGTATATAAGCAAGCTACTGCAATGTGAGTGTATACATACATATACATGGCCAAACATTTCTCAGTAGCTCACGTATGATGTTTGAAGATCCATGTATGGCTAAGTTCTCATAGGAGGATTTGTTGCTTGGCTAGAACAAAGAGTTAACCTGTGAAGAGAAATGAAACATCTCCACGTAGACACTCCTGTTGCGCTGTACAAAGCAGTATCTTCCTTACACCTTATGTTGTTTACCTGTGTAGCGGAAGAGATTTTTTTTTTTTTTCCTGATACAGGAATTGCAGTAAACTGGGTGGACAATGGAATAGCAGATGGGATCCACACTTAAAATTTGGCTAAATTTGGGGCTGTGAAAAAGGCTTAGATGGGCTTAGGGCATGGTTCATTCCCTGTAGCAGGGCTCGTGCCAGTGTTGTTACTGCACTGCATGGTGGAAAATGCTGGAAATAAAAAGACAAATCTTTTGAAAAATGGTTTAACGGACTTGATGAGACAGAATAACAGACGGGCCAAGTACACACCATTATGATGGATACGGATAGGCCAATGCTTGCTGACTGCCTGCAGGTCATTCCCAAATCAGTTAGAACAGCTGCAGAGGAAAAAAGAAAAAAAGAGGGAAAAGAAAAAGAAAAAAAAAAAGAGGTTTAAACAAAACAAAACAGATTTTCATCCATTGTAATCACTGCCTTTGCCAGGCTTAGCACTGGAGGCTGGCTTCCTGGAGTGAAAGAAGAAAGACTTCAGATTGCACAAAGGAATATTAATAGGTGCAATAGATGAGTTTAAGAAAGAAAAAGGACTAAGATGAATATAACTTCCTTTTGGTGAGAACAGATGGATCATGGAATAGTCTGAGGAGTAACTAATGGGACGTTGATGCTAAATTGAACAAAAGAGACAATTAGCAGCTGAAGCAAAATCTGGGGAACAGTAAATAATAAGAGCAGGCCAGTTCTACAGAGCACTCAGAAGTTCATTATAAGTAGTACTTTAGCAACTCAAATTTTAATATACCCATATACAAGGAAATGAGTCATGGTTATAGAACAAGACTCCATTTTAGCAATTGGTAACTCTGAGGACGATACAAGGTCACAGTAGTCAACCAACTGAACACCTATATCCACAACTATTAAGTGTGGAGAGAGCTCACAAGAACGTTTGAAATGGAAACAAGAAAAAATATGAAGTGTTAGTGGTGTGGCTCTCCTTGGCATTCACAAGAACACTACTGTCAGTTCTGGCATCTGTGTTAAAGGATATTAGAAAAGGGTGACGAGAGTTATGTTTTTCCTGAACATGTCTGATTCACATATTTTCAACCAGAGGGTGAAAAAGTTTGATTTGTTTAGTATATCCAAGGGAGGGACTTGAGGTTACTTGGTCGCAATGTATAAGTACCAGCTTTGATAAATTGTTTTCCAGTGAAGAAGGCTCTTAATTCCAACTGACAATTTAAAATTTAGTGACTTGAATTAACATGAACTTTTACATAAAAAAACACTTCTTAGAGTAGTTAACTAGCTAGGCATTCCATTCATCACATAACGTCTTCATATAAAGACTGGATGGCTTTCTAAAGAACAGCTGCTGTATCTCAACCAGGAGTTATGGGCTTTATTCAGGTATTACCAAGCAACATTCTCCAGTCTGTTGTGTTGAAGGTCAGAGGTAACAGGGATAGCAATCATTTTCGGCCTTAAAGCAGATCATCATATACACCAGGAAAGCTCCAAGTGCATTGCAAACATACAAGTGGTAGCAATTTCTAAGAATTCTCATCAAAATGTCAGTCCTGCATAATAAATATCTGCCCCCACCGGATTATAAGAATATTTGGAGGGCTTGTTTTCTTTGTTTTGAACCTCAGAGATGCAGAATGAGCATCCAGATTTATCTGGAATAGTTTTCTATTGAAAAGAAGGTGACCTGTGTTTTACCTGCACAGAATGCCACAAGTTTTGTGTCGAATACACTTCCCATATTATTGCATGAATACTTAGACTAGTCCTTGCAGGTTCAGTCTTACGTTGCAGTCTTAAAAACCTTCAGAGAGGGAGGGAAAAAAAAAAAAAAAGGAAACCTGGATCTCTGTCCTTTGTATTTGGTTAGAAGGGAAAAGCATTCTCTTGTCAATCCATCAAGAACCATGATTTACTTATTAGCTGTTAAACCAAGTAATGACATGAGTAGAGGTGATTATATACTTGCAGGTACCAAATGCTCATCATTAAATGTAAGGACATACCTGAGGAGCTGTGTAATCTAAATAGCACCAAGTCCCTATGACTATCCACCTGCCCTATTTCTTTCACATTTTATTATATTTTATTTTTTTTAATAAAGCTCATGCCGGAGGTGCTGCTTAAGAAGCTCAGAGAGGCAGGAGCTATGAGTTCCATCAGCTTTATAATAAATGGGTGTGTAAGAGGAAACCAGCCATAGGGCAAGCATTTGGAAGTGAGGTATTGAGAACACCTGCTCCTCCCTCAGCACACTAGTGATTAAACATTTCACTTAGTGCATGAACTCAAATGTGTTATGTTAAACGGGGGTCAGAAGGCACAATGTAATTACGGGTGTTATTAATATTACAGAGGCCACAATGGATAGAAATCATATTGGGCATGACTATGCGTGAGTGTAAAAGGGAGTAAATCTCCTTGGGGAAGGAATTATATTTTGGGTGGAGATGATAAAGAATGTTTTACTGGAATTCCCCAGTTCTGTAATGGTTATACTTCTCTTTAGGGGAAAAAAAAAAAAAAAAGAAAAAAAAACCTCTAAGTTGTTCTGCTAACTTGTCAGTAAAGCAGTTATATATACATATATATAAAGGAAACTGTTTAAATCAACATTTTTCAGTGTGTCTTGATTTCTAGACATGATCTGAATATTTTTGCGTGAGGCAGCTTGATGCTGAAATGAGTCTCCAATATCCTAAAAAAGTTTTATACCTTTTCTTGAGCAATACCTACCAGGTATTTCTCACCTCGGGGCTGGATCGCATGTGGCTATTTCTGCCTGAAAAAGAATTATGGAGCACACACAGGCTTCAAATCTTGCAACTGGCCTACACTTAAACATCTTTAATAACCCTTAGCCATTTCATGATGGAAAGTTAGTCCATTATTTTTAAAGCATTTTTTGAATTCAAGGAGCAAGGCTTAAAGATGAAACTTCATGTATGTTTTACCACTACAGCTTCACAAGTTGGAGCCAATGTTGCTCAGAAAGCCAAGAGTGGGAGTTCATGTTGTGGTGTAGAAATCTAGATATGGAACCAAGAACAATCAGGTAAACACAGATCCATATTCAGAGAGTGCTGTTTGTCACTCCTTTTTCTGTAATGTAATTAGGATCAAGAATCTTTACGGTTTTATTTGTGCGTACTTTAAACAAAGCCTCTTGAGTCAGATTAGTAAGATCAAACAAATACATTAATTTCAATAATATATTTTTATTTTTATTTAACAAATAAAAGAGCAAAATATAGTAATTTTCACTTCAGTAATTATATGTATGTATACTTTTGAACCTGGGGAAAAAAAATCCTATGTTAAATTTGCAGCCTTCATTCAAGACAGTAAATAGCTTTTTTTTGTTTGTTTGTTTGTTTCACAATCTTTCATCAATTTTTAAAAAAACTATTTCTAATTTAATCTTGGTTTCTATGGGCAAATAATAATTGCCATTAGCCACTTTCCATTGGCTATTGTGAGAATGGCACTATAACATGAGACACATCCTGCAAGAAATTTCACAAAATGTATACCACTTGGAATTTATTTATTTTTTATACAAGATGAATATTATGCAGAAAATATTAGTATTTATAAGTATACTAAGATCTCAAAATAAATTAAAGTGTAGCAAAAAGTAACAACTAAGGGACTCCATAAATAAGGTCGGTAAGTACAGTTGCTCATAGTGCAACAGTAAAGCCAGCAATTCCTTACCAGAACATTTTATTAAAATTCAAAGACAGATAGAAAGTACATTTTTATTCTTCTACCCTTATTTATCTTGAACACAACAAAATTATAATACAGGACAGTTACCATAAGGGGTGAGATGCCTCATTCCTTTTATCTTATAATCTGTTTCTGATTGTAATCAGTAGCAATTACTATACAGAAAGACAGGTATAAAACATGTGATATATTAGACCCCATCCTGAAAGGCTCAAGTCCTGAATCCTTCTATGCCTTACTTAAAAAGAAAGGATATTATGATTAATTGTGAAGTGTTGAGAAAAAGATTTTTTTTTTCTGATTCTTACCGAAGCTTGAATTTAAAAATTCCCTGTGGCAATGTGTCACCCAGTCTAATTGTATAATTTATATTAAATAAAAAATAAAAATAAAAAGGGAAAAAAAAAAAGAATCTTGGTTTTGAAGCTTAGCCTTTTTTAATTATTTAAAAGGTCACTTGATTGTGTATTGTAAGATAGGTTGTGATGCCTACAATCAATCTTTAATGTCTTGCTTTAACTTGCTTAAAATTGTGTATGTTTACCTGTTTGCAATGGAAAATTTCCTTGCCATCTGTCTGCCACAGTTTGGTTTTCCAACAAAAATTTTCAGTTAAAATAGTGAAGCTTTTCTCTTCAGTGGAGAGAGAAAAATACCCTATATATTTTTATATTAATTTATCCATATGTCCTTTTAAACTGGAAACTCCAGATATTGCTTGTCTATTGAGCAGGAACTGGAAAACCGGAAGGTTGTTGTCTTAGTGTCAAAGGTGTGCCTGTATCCCTCCTATCATAATTATATCAGGTGTGGTTGAGTTTTGAATTTCAAGTTTTAAACCAGTAACTCTTAGCTAACTCATGTTCTGTATAGCATAGTGGATAAATTCTTAACATTCCATCCAGAATTAAGGAATTAAGTTGTGCTACAAGGTCATAGTTGCAAAACCTCCCAATATACAGGAGTTATGCAATGCCAGAATGGAGATCACACATACAATTAACAGGCTCCTTGTGCTTACATAGTAGTCTTCAATTCTATAACAATCTATTTTTCTTTCTGGCAACATTTAAAACATGCAGGAAAAGTAAATCAAAACAGAGTAAACATTTAGCTTGTCTTTTCATCCTTGCTAAGGTCAGCAAAGCCCTTTCGTATAACTCCTTCTCTACAGTCTTCTCTCACATTCCCACCATATGAACTTTTTACCTGTTCCTCATACATATAATTGTGCTATCCTCACTAAAAAGAAAAAAAAAAAAAAGGAAAAAAAAATCATAAAATTCATATTGACAACAAATTTTACACTAAAGAGTTTGTCAAATTAGTGTCCGTATTTTCCTCTGAACCAGAGGCAAAACTATTGACACCAAGATGACCTTCACTCCACATTATGTAACAACTATCTTTTTAGATAACCTCTTAATCAACATTGTGTTGTTCTGACAAGAAATTCAAAGTAGGGTTTTATAGCTAATTTTGTCAAGAATTTAGCTGATACCACCAGTGTTCTACCACCATTAGACTGCTAGCCTTTTCAATAAAATACAGACATGATAACTTATTGTGTACAATTAACATGTTCAAAAAAAGAAAATAAATTCACAGATTAATACACCTACTGCCACAAATCTGGCAATCCTCTAAATCAAATATATATTTTCTGACATTTAGTTGAGCTTTCAAATAATGCTGTATCTGTTCTTAGAGCCGTTACAACATCCAATTTACCACAACATAAAACAATAACAGCAACAATAACAAAAACAAACTCCCAGCAAGAGAACACTCCTCTGGAGAAATACATTTTATTTTAGCGTTTCAATTTAGAATTAAATGCTCATATTCACGTATAAACCTATTTCTATGAAAGAAAGACTTCAACAACAGTACACACCTGTGTGTAGTATACCACGACATAATGCTGAAGTCTACATAGAAAATAATCAAGTAATTTTAATTTACACTGGAAAATTATATCTTCAAAGCAATATTATTACAAATTTTCTTTCTACATTAAAAAACAAACAAACAAATAAACAAACAAGAAACCACTCATCTCTAAAATAATCATCACCAGAACTTCCAGTATAAATAGGTAGAAGTAACTTGTTCCTAAAATGTTGTCACCATACGTGGTTGAAAAATGAACTAATATTCCTTTGAATGTTGGAGTGAATTCTCACAGAGGACAAATAAAGGGCTTCAATGCCCCTTTTCCAGTGGGTAAATATGTCTCAGAAAACATCCACCATTCCTGACCTCTCTGTCATGATCTAGGGAGACTCACAGAAAGCATGTGCAAGGCGATCTTGGAAGCTCAAATTCTTAGCTCGATAGTCTGTAAAAAGCCTTGGACTCAATAGGGACATTGTTCTTTTGACCCACTATAATTTAAGGATACAGTTTCATGACCTGTTTAAGCCAATCTGTAACTGTGCTATGTTGAAAGGAGCAGGCCTGTCTCCAGCTCCTGTCCAAGCCACATGTTTGTGCTCCTCCTTTGTAATTAACTGTGGGGGTTGTATAGCTGTGGATCAGAGTCTTTTGCAGAATTAATTGACAGAATGGACATCAGGTGATTCAGAAATATTTGTTTATATATTTTTTTGGTACTGTTCTATCGTGGTTTTGGCCAATCTAGTCTAATTGTTTTTATTGGAAGTGAAACTGCAACTTTAGTATTGACTTTCCTCATTTTGCAGGTGTTGACAACCAGTGTTTTTTAATGCATTAGATATTAGCAGAAATTTAATAACCTCTACACCACTGGTGTTGATACTCTCTTTCCTGAAGTCCAACAAAGTGACAACTAGGTGAGCTAAGGTAATGTACTGATTTTATTTTGATGATGATGATGATGATTATTATTATTTATCAGTCAGGTAAGCTCATTGCTGACTTGCTACACTAACATTGTTTAGGGACTATTTTTCAATTGTGGAAGCTTGTGTAGGGATAAACCATTAATCTGTGGGCCAGAAGGGAGGGTGGAACCAGCCTCCAGAGGAGTTTAGGTTGTTATGGAACTACATTGTTTCTAACAATGTCATTGTCTTTAACCTGTGGAATCTGCTGTTTCTTCATCAAGATGGTGAGGGGAACATATGCCCAGAAGCACATCTGCTGTTGCCAGCAGAATCATTTGGAAATTCCGTTTCTGCAGTACAGCCAATATTGTACACAGCAGAACTGATGAAACCATGTTGTTTCCCTCTCTGAAGATATTATCTTATTTTCAGCCCACTGTTCCTGTACTTGTTCTTGTTTGGCTACTTTTTTGCTTCTTTTGCATCTGGGTTCTCTGCTAAGTCCAGAAGTGCACCAAAGGTACCTAACTTGGATTTCTGTTATATTAGAATATAATGAAGTTCTTAAAATGAACCATGTATCCTCCAAGAAGAAAAACTATGACAGACTATAGTTTCAATTATGAGTACCTTTTTCTACATTCAGCAAATATATATTTTTTTCTTTTTCATTATTCATTCAAATATAGTTACAGTTTCTGGGGCATTTTATTTTCAGAGACAGCTCACAGATTGTGAGGCTGAAATACTGGCCCTGTTGGAGCCTAAGAGAATTTTGTTGTGGTACCTAAATTTAACTTTCACATTCTTTTAATGTATCTAGTAATGACTAGTGCCAAGCAAATTGCAGATGCTTAACAAATATATAGATAATGGAAGCTCACAATACTTATAATTAGGGATCCTGACTGTACGGCTCAGTCATGCTTATTTTTGTAGCTGCTGAACTATTCTGCTCAGATGAATAATCTCATTGAAGCCAGCAAGACTCAGAGGGGTTAAATTTAGCATATCACACATGTCTTTGTAGAGCTGGAGCCACAGCTTGTATTACAGAACATTCCTCATATTCCCCAGGACCAGCATGGAAAAGTGACTTGAACAAACCATTAGATGGCCACAGAAAAATGACTTAAGGATGTGACCCTCACAACCTGATTTCCTGTAGGCTGCAGATGAACAGCAGTGCAGGCACTTAGAATAAAAGCTGTCTGTTTCTCTGGCCTTTGGAAAAAAGAAAGAAAAAAGAAGGAAAAAAAAAAAGGACCATTTTCTTTTACCTTTTTTTTTTGCTAGAAGAGGTAATATCAAAAGGATAATTCTCAGAAAAATATCCATAGGCTTAAACAAGTAAAACATATTGTTTTAGTGGTTTTTGAAGGTCTAGATGATAGAATCGTGAATGAATAGAGAGAAAGAAAAAAGAAAAAAAAAAAAAAAGCTTGCAGCTTGTTTCATTTAGTCCTATTAACAATCTGAAGACAGTGCTATATAAAAATACACTGGTGATAAGTCAGTGTCCTTGTAATATTCATGAAGGTGCTGGCTAGGTTCAGCTGCAGTCTGGTATTTGTACCCAGGAGCTATTTTTCCCCCCTTACTGTTATTCTTGCAACTCTAATGCATGAATCATGAAGTGAGTCTTTTTGCGGAAGCACATTATTATCCACCAACAGCAGCTCCTTACATTTGCCACAACATTCCCTCAAACCACCTATTGTTATGAGGGTGCTGCTGTTGGCTAAATGCTATTATACAAATAACATTAATCATATGTGCCTGCAGTTAATGCTAATTATTATGCTTTCTGCTTCTTTTCACCTTCCCCCTTATTCCTCTAGTCATTCCCAGCAGAGAAGCTGAAACCCCACTGTTTCTGCACCTTTCCTGAAGACCAAAGGAGGAACAGAGCAATCCTTTTGCAAGTAGTGGCACCCATTAAAAATAAATAAAATAAAATAAAATAAAATAAAATAAAATAAAATAAAATAAAATAAAATAAAAAGAGAGATAAGAATCCCTAAAAAAATGTTGTGGGGCAGGAGAATCAATATTTGAAGTAGTATCTTAATTCATTAAAGCACCTAAACTGATATGAGAGCAGCTCCTGGTAGTGGTAATGTGTTGCTACATTGAGATAGACTGATGGGTTTAGAAATTATTGCCAGGGATGGAGAAGAGGGGAGAGTTGATAAACTGCTGATAAACTTGAAGCCCCATTCTCTTCAGAAAACAGTACAAAATTGGTCTCATTGCTAACAGTTCTCAATGTTGGTCAAAATTTGCAGTCCTTGGGCTCATAGTGCAGCTTCAAAGAAAAGGCAAAAAGCTGACAAAAAGGCAAGTAGCAACTCAACACACCTATTCAGCATGAGGTAATTGTCTATGCAGAACCAGGCTCCAGTATTTTCTGGTATACTCATATCTTTCACATTCTCTCTGAGGGAATGGCCTACTAGATCCTTTTCCATAATTAGACACTACTGCATCCTTTGACCCATGTTTTGCTGAAAGTGAGCAGAACTGCTGTTCCTTGTGGCAAGGTGAGTACACTTCTCATAGGGCAGGTGTATTCTGAGTAGATCTACTAGAACTAACACTTGTGGGAAACCCAGACACACAGACACTGAGGGTGTGATTCACAATGTCTAAGTCAAGGTGTCTGCAATAAAGAAAATGCATGAGCTAGTACCTTTTGTCTCCTTTCATAGCAGTTTGTCTGATCCATGTTAGGCATACATTTTTATTTATTTATGGATTAAATGCTAAAGATACTCATATATCTTTGATTGTGAAGTGAGCCCCAGAAACCTACCTTGAGACATTGACATCCTGTAGTATGGATGTCCACAGCGGGCCTCATCTGTGATTTCCAAGCACATTTGAGAGACTGGGAGACTACAACACCTGTCTTGGCCAAGGTCATGATACCCTGGGAAGGCAAACACGAGGTGCCTCAGAACAGTTTCTGCTGAAACTGTAACTACCAGTGGGGTGCTGAAGCAACAGGGAGGGTTTGTGTAGTGCCTTGCTGTCATTAGGCATCCACGTACGTCCTCCAGAGGCTACTGGTGTATGACTTGTTTCCCATTGCTCATCAACATCTCTGCTGGATATGCTACAGCACAGGTGTAGTCACAGGTTAATGCACCCAGCATCCCAGATTATTTCAGTACTTAAAGGGGACTTATATAAAAGATGGAGAGTGACTGTTTGCTCAATCAGATAATGACAGGACAAGGGGGAATGGTATTAAACTAAAGAGGGGAGATTTAGATTAGAGATTAGGAGGAAATTCTTCACTCAGAGGATGGTGAATCAGTGGAACAGGTTGCCCAGAGAAGTTGTGGATGCCCCATCCCTGGAGGTGTTCAAGACCAGGTTAGATGAGGCCCTGAGCAACCTGATCTAGTGGGTGACATCCCTGTCTATGTCAGGAGGTTTGGAGTTTTATGATCTTTAAGGTCCCTTCCAACCCAAGCCATTCTATGAATAAACTTATATGGATAATCTGTGAACATCCTTTCCCCATCTCCCCATCTAATTTTCAAAACAACACAAGGAGTGATTTAAGCTCATTTGAATAAATGAATAAATAAATATATAAAACCACTCATTCCACAATGAGGCTATCCCACCAGCGAGAGGAGAGGAGGGTAATCTGACATTATGGTCATGGTTTAGTTGTGTCTGAGTCATTGGTATGCTCTATGACTTCTCTGTGTGGACAAGCCCTCAGGCACTTCAGTTTCACTCCATATGAAAGTCTTTTGATGTACCTGAAGTTTATTTCTGTTTACCTTTCTTGAAGTACAGTGAACAAGCTGGAAACTCAAATTCCATGTGAATAGCATCAGTTTATAGTCTAGTATTAAAATAAAATCAATACCGTCTTCTCTCCAACTCTTGATGCATTCTCTGCTTCTCGCACACTGAGCAGTTGTTTTCCATAGGTTAACAACTGACCAAGGAGTCAGAGTAAAGTCAGGGATCATTTCTATACATAACATTATTTCTCAAGGGCAGAGAGCTTTGTGAGGGTGGACTGAGGGCAAAGCCCTCTCTTGCTGTCCTGTGCTTTCTGTTTTTTCCTGAAGCCTATCCTTTCCCTGCAAGTCCATCTCTCATGTTGAACATTTGTTCTACGTTCACTCTTTGCTTAGAGAGTTTGTAAAGGAGTGAGGCTTGAAAAAGGGGATATGTATGGAGACAACCAGCTACCTTAATTTCCTTTCTGAAGACAGTTCAGAACTACAGTTTCACACTATTCCCCCCATCAGGTCTATAAGGCCTCTGTCTTTCTGCTCAGCTTTCCATGGGAGGTTGTTGAGGAGTGACAGACACATCACAGCCTGAGCATGACATTTTTTTCCTACATTTCCTTGTCATGTGCAGATGGCATTTGTAGCTCTGATGAAGGCTAGATATCTCCTTGACTCCATTCTTAAAGGTGAGGAATGATGCCAGCTTTCTAAAAGAAACATTCCTCCAAAAATATTCAAGGTAGATTTTAAAAGTTTCTTTTGCTGTTGTTTTTAATTAAGAAACATTTATTAGATATCTGGGTGCTAAAATATGGTTAGGCAACAGTAGTGCCTACTGGAACCAAACTGGTTGGATGTTGATTTTTTAGCCATAGAAGGAAATATTTATTGGTAGAAGTTAGTTGGGGTGACATAGCTGTGAATGAATTAACAGAGCAGAAGAAACAGAGTTGTTTTTTCTTGAACGTCATCCATTCTCACATTCATTTTTCCCACTTCTTAATTAGTGTGAGCTCTGCTCTGTCAGGACCCCGTCTCAGTTTCCTTTACCTGTTACCCTTAGCAGACCCATTCCACTCCCAGTTTACCTGCATTGATTTCCGCAAGTAACTGTGCAATAGGAAACAGGCATTCTTCCAATCAAGACACCGTCTGAAATGATTGTGGTAGTGCCAAGAAAATGCTTGGCACAATCTCATCACAATGCTTTTTACAGACAAGAAGATGTGGGTAATTTCTTCAGATATCTAGTCTATAAATAACAAAGGTTGATATTTATATCTGAAAAGGGGATACTACCCATCTGTATATGTGCAGTCCATTCTCTAGATAAGGACAGAAGTCAACCAGCTCCCACCTTCCCCCCAAAATTCCTTGGTTCCAAGCAGTCTGTTGAAAATAATGGAAGCCAGGCAGGTAATTATTTATTTTACAATCTCCCTTCTCTTCACCTCCAATCCAACATGTTTTTTAATCTGAATTTTACCAGATAATAAATCTATCAATTAGATGTTATACTCCCAAATAAAGGGGTGCAGGCACGAAAGTTGTACACTAAAAATATACCATGAAAAGAAAACTTCTGCTACTATCATGTTTCTAATATTGCTCAAGTTTATATAGCTACACAACACTTTTAAAATTATTTTATATTCAACTAAAAATGTTGTTCATCAAATTAAATTATGAATCAAAATCATTTAAATATCACATAAACTTTCAAAGGAGCTGGAATGATCAAGTGTGTGCCAGATCTCTGCCCTTATTTAATTATTGCACTTGTGATACTTCAAATTTTAATTTACCAAGAGAGAACTATCTTGAGCCACTGTCACCAATATCTGTTCTGCTAAGAGTGGCTTTGCTTTGAAAGACATTCAGCCCAACCTGATCTTCCTTTAAGTGGGAAATATGCAAGATGATTTAATACACATAAACTTTCATCTAGGTGTGATAAAGTCACCAACCTGTTGTGTCCCCCTGCCAAATCTGAATGTTCAATGAAATGCTTAACTTTGCCAACAAGACAGATGACCTTGCCCTGGCTGACAGTCTCCAGCTCCTGAGCAGTGCTAATCCCGTGTAAAAGGTTCTTGCAGGAATCCTCTGTCACAGCTGCTTTGTCTCATCAGCCTAGAAAAGCAGCATGGCAAGCAGTGAATATTAAATAACAAAGAGGCGGCACTAAGGGTAAGCAAGGAAAACAGAGGCTAACCTGTATGGATGGATACTCATGAGCCTGTAGATTTTGTATTAATGGTTTAGTCTGTGCTGGTATAGATATTGGTGTTGGCCCACCAAAGCCCTTGGGGGTCAGAAGATGAAATGTTCTGATGCTTGGTTCATATTTCTGTCAAAAGATGGATGCTCTTAAAGGTATACCTGGTAGAGAAATTGCTCAAGACCTTATGCAGAGGGTCAGATGGCAGCTCCAGCTAGCACAGTACTTCACCACTAGCTGCAGCTGAAAGGACCCTGAAGCCACAGTTAGCCCAGAGAAGTTCTTGCCCAGAATATTTCCCCCATCTGCCAGCAGTGTGAGACTGGCAGAACTTCTGAACTAGAGCAGATGTCTTGGTAATATAGACTTGAACTGATTTAGTTGGCTAGGAAGGCTATGGAAGGTGGCTGTGGCATTGCTGAAGCACTGTCTGAACTGCCAACCTTACTCCTTTGGTGAGTGATTGACTGACCCATGCTGAACTCTCTGGTGTTATTTGTAGCAAATTAGTGACATTCAGTCTGGCTATAGCTTCACAATTACAAGTGTAGCCATACCTCATGTGAGGCTTTGCCAAGGTCCAGAGACAGATTACTTTGTATAGCAATTCTTATAGAAATGCAGCTGAAATTGCAGGGTTCAATAACTTGTTCACTTACAGACCTAATTATGACCATTTACGGTCAATGTTAACTACCTTTTTACAGATTCTTTCAGCAGAAGTGTAGAAATGTCCTGGAATTTTCAGAATGTTGGAAGAGCACGGACAGGACTAGCTTCTTTTTCTTTTCTTTTTCTTTTTTTTTTCTTTTTCTTTTTTTTTCTTTTTTTCTTTTTTTTTCTTTTTTTTTTTCTTTTTTCTTTCCTCACATTACTGCTCATCACTATAAATTTATCATGAGAAATACTACCTTATAGCCAAATGTTAATTCAGAATCAGTGTAAAGCAGATTACTCCATATGTAGAGAGGTGAAAAGAATTTTCCATTTGTCACACTGTGGAATATTGGCAAAGTCAGGACATAAATGGAGAAAGAGAACTTTCCCACTACTTTTTTACTATCTGAATATACTTTGCTGAAGCAGAAGTTTTACATGAGAAGATCTTTGTTCTGTGGAAGCAAGCTTTGGTTGTACTTTCTAAGGGAAGGGCATCCTCCCCTCCCCAAATGCTCCATTAGAGGAAGTGATGGTTTTTCTGAATATGGATTTGGCTGGAACATGGCAGCATGAGATTACTGCTGGGCCAGGCTGCCTTGGAGCACTGTGGTCCTTCTTAAACCTGTCCGATTGTACAAATGGATCATCTGCTGACTAAACAGTACTCTCCTTGTCTTCTAATTTAAATGTTGATAGCTCTTTGCCTTGCTCTACAAAATGAAAACTAAATCTGAAATATGGACACTTTGGACAAAATGAAATTCTTGTTTCTGAGCCAGGAAACAGGACACAAGACTCCACTATCTTCACAATTTCTACCTTGTGTTCTGAAATATAATTTATATGTCTCTTCATTTGCAAAAAAATAATTAAGAAAATAATACTTGGGAAAAGAAGCACATTTGTTCTTTGAAAAGAGCCATATATTCTGGTTAACATGGAATAAAACATATTTTTTTTCTTTTCAAGTGGTGATCAACACCAAAATTAGGAATTAATTTTCTGACTAAATAATAATTAATAATAATAATAGGAATAGTAATAGTAATAATAATAATAGTAAGTTCAGCTTCCTGAAGGCCAAAATAAAAAGTTTTAATTTAAAACATCTTAATATGAAAGGTTACAATAAAATTTTAAAATTAAACTTCTCCGAAATTCTCTTCCCCTCTTGTTTTCTTCCACTCAACTTAGAATAGGTTCATGATCAGTTGGTGAGACACCATCTGACTTTCAATTAATTCAACATGAATTAGAAACATTTTGCCAAGCCCTCTTCACGATATTTCTACAGGTGTAAAAATTCAGTTACATGTCCTGAGGTGTTGTAGTCTTTATGTTCAGTTTGAAATGTGATTTACCTGCCTTCATTTATATAAGTAGGCTTGATATATTTAAGCCAAAATACAGACCGATTTTCAAGAGTAAGGATGATCGTTTCTGAATTTGGAGCATGTGGAGTCAATGTTGTCTAGAACTGATATCTCAGTACACCAAATATATTTATTTTATTGTAAGAGCTAACTAATAACTTCTGCCAGACTGATTGTTATGTAGTTGTCATGTATCGGTGTCAATTTGTCTAGCCAGTGTAGAAACCTGATCCATTTACTTATCACTAGAAGTCTATATTTGTATTGTTCTTATTGCTGGTCTATCGTATCTGATGGTAAATAAAGGGAAGAAGATATGTTTTATTTTTTAAGGGTTAGAAAATTAAATACTTTAATAGTCATATTTTATTTATATGTTTTGAACAAAATATCAGCAAGCAAATTCCAGTATTAAGTACTATGACTGAAAATCTATTCTCCTTTTCCAAAGACTAGAAGTAATTACTAGAAGCAATGTTACTGACTAAAAGCATGTAGATTCTGTGTTCATCATGAAGATACAATATACCATATTTCACATGTGTTGCACTTGAATTTCGACAATCAGCTTCTTTCAAAGACACCCTGACAATTTAAATGGTGAATTATTAAGTCTCTATAACAAGGACAACATTCACTTTCTTTGTACTGCTTTAGCTAGAGTAGAAGACTCTATTAATTATCAGACCAGAAATGGGCTGGGATTTGCTTTGTACACTGCTAAGCAGTTTAACTGGAAGAGATGGGTTATATATGGCACTAAATGACCTTTCTAAAAGCTTGTTTTTCCACCAACTGCTTGTGTTGAAACCAATTGCAGAAGTCATTCAAAATGAGCTGTTTATTGCTTCCTAAATGCATTTACTGCATGCCAGATGTCCATTTCAAAACATTCTGCTGTGTGCCTTTTAACTGACCCTACACCAAGATGTAACTGCCCGTATCCATTATTCTGGAAATGCAGCTCACTTAGCAGTGGGCTGCCAGCCCAGCCAACACTGGGGGAGATTGTCTTCAGTACCACAGAGATTAGGAGGAGCAAGAGCAGCTCCTCAGAGGAGGTGGGTCCATGTCCCACTTGGAACAGTGATTGCAGTCCGGAGTAAACACAGTTGCCAGTGTTATCTAGCAAGCTTGGCTGACAGTAACAGGGAACACATGGCAACACAAACTCCCAGCATGGGCTGCTACCAGGGTCCCTGCAATTGCCTCCACAGTTGTGCTGTAAAGCTACATTTTATCTGGGATGTAGAAAACCATTTTCTAGCAAGCATGTTGCCCTGAGCACTTTTCTTCTGGTTCCTTAAACCATGTGTGCCCCTGGCATTTCTCCTCCTGGCTCTGAGCAGCCATCAGTGACAAATAAATACGTTCACTCTCACTTGATGCATGCCTTTAGGTTTCCAGGCTGGCGTTATCCTTGCAAACACAGTGCTTGCTAGGTGTGAACCAGAAGAGCTTCTTCAGAATGATGAACATGTTGGACCCAACTGGCATCAATAAACCATAAGTATGTCAATGTTAGCTGGAGTACAGCAGTTTCTGATTACAATGTTCCTCAGCAATTTGGTAGGTTTACCATACCTTAACATAGTTACTACAGACTTTCCTTATGTCTTACCTTAATGCTTCTACTTGGTTCTACAAAAAGCACGACTTATATATGAGAGGTAGGTGGACAGTTTGGTCACTTTTCTTTACTATTAAATATTTTTTCTCTATTAGCAAATTAAAAATAAGTTATTTTATTGTTCTCTCCTTGCAGGCAGTTATATATTAACTGCTTCTGCTAACATTGCCTGAGATTTCATATGCTAAATGTTTTTATTCCCTCCATGGTAACCTGCAAATGAGACCTGTTTGGAAATGAAAAATAGACGATACGAAAATAAAATTTCAATTCAAATTAGTATATTAATGTATATATATATACAATAGCAAGAAAATTAAACTCATACTGATCAAAATGTTTTTTGAGTAGCTTCTTTAATATTTAGCAGTTAGGAAGGGAAAAAAAAAACTTTTATATAACTGATTTCAATCCCATGTCAAAATAATATATATATTTTTTTCTACAAATAAATGTAAATATATAACAAGTCACTCTGAAAATTAAAAAAAAAAAAAAAAAATTATCACATGAGCAGAACTTTAGCAAATGCAGGGAAAAAAAATTCTTTAAGGCTGAAGCCTTAAACTTAAAAACTGAAGCTCAAACTACTATGGAAATAGTTTGGGTTTTGATGAACAGAAATTTGACTACAGCTTTTTTCTCTACCCCAGACAATGGTTCTTTAATTGCAGATCAGATGTCGTAAAAACTAAAGATGCCATCTTCTACTTCCTTAGGAGTGCAGTGGTCTAGTTTGGTATAGTAGGGCCATGGGGAGCAACTCTGCAGCTCTGCAAACCTATAAGGTATTAATGTAATGTTTGTTTACCCATTTCAAAATGTTACTGTATTCCTTTCCATACATTCCTTGCTCCTGATAAAAAAAAGAAAAAAAAAAAAAAAAAAAGAAAGAAAGAAAAGCAAACTGAAGTAAAGCATGTGAAAGTAATTAACTACCCCTTCATTTCATTTCTCCTGTTTTTCTTCAATGTAAATTCAGTTAAATCCTGAATTTAGAATTAATCATAGACTAACTGCAAATACTTTGTTCTAAATTCAGTTTCATTTGTGGTTGTACAGAATGAAGAAGAATGAGATGAAGAAGAATGAGCAGAGCAATCATAAAACACATATGCAGGAAGTGATTGCTATGCTATTCATTTTTTCCATTAATATTAGCTATATATCAGGGCTGTTTGTTTGTTTGTTTGTTTGCTTTTATTTTACTTAGAAATAAAAATGTAATACCCATCTGTATCAATGATATCTTAGTTAAAGGTAGCGCACAGAGCCTAGTTTTGGAAAGATGAAAAACTGTTTAAGTGAAATATTCAGAACAAGTTTGCAACTGATTTACCGAATTTTAACTTCCAATTTCTGTTAATCTCAGTAAAGGTGCAAGAACACAATTCATTTGGTAAATTAGCAGTGTTGCAAAGAAAGCAGTTACACCCACAGTGGTAAATCAGTTGTTCCAGACTGCTAAAAGGAACTAAAATTGTCAATCACTCAAATCAGGCTGAAAGGGCTTAATATTGTGCTGGCATGCAAATAAGAGGAACCGTCTGCTGTGAGCAGATCTGTACTGAAAGATTAAGGAAAGTGCAGGAAATGGTTTGGAGCTATCATTAAAATAAAAACCTTGGAATGCATATCAAAAGAACAGGAAAAAAAAAAAAAAAAAAAAAAAAAACAGCGAAAAAGCAGTGATTCCACATGCTTAATGTTGTTGGTTTCATCATGATGGTGAGAGGAGAAGAATCACAGAATCACAGAATGTTTTAGGTTGGAAGGGACATTTGGGGGTCATCTGGTCCAACCCCCCTACTCAAGTGGGGACACCAAAAGAATATATGGTGGATAAGGTGACAGGGAAAAGTTTCATATAGAAGTGCAAATGCAACTGGAAAGGTCTTTCAAAATAGTGACTATCAGCCAGCACTTTGACAGCCTGATGATGCACCGTTAAGACACCTAAACTCAACTCTGTGGCAATCAATGCTTATGCTTAGCTTTAAACATACAGAAGATTTTGCAAAGTGACTAATCCTAAGTGAGAAAAAAAAAAAAAAAAAAAATCTTTACAACTCCAGAACTAATCTGTAATCTCTTTGCATGCTCAAACTACTGAGGTTCCAGCTGAGGCTGGAGGGTTTTATCACTTGATAGTCATTTTGGTCTCATTCAGAGTAACCTATTCTGAGTCTGATCATCATTTCAATTGCAGACGGTTCTCTCATTTTCAGGCCAAACCTGGAATCTGAAATCCTATGTACACCAACAGCAATTACCCTAGCACCTCTGGCATATCCATCATTTAGCTGTCTCCTCATGCTGGGAGCAATAGCAATTATAGTCAGATATGAAACAATCTCCTTAAAGCAACATACTTGGAACAGAAAAATGTCATATAGAGAGGAAATAACAACAACAACAACAACAAGTTAAAATAGTAAAAATCCAGCTTGTCAGACACCTAACTCTATTCCAGGGAGACACCAGTAGTGCCAAGCTTTTAAAGACCCTTGAAATCTCAGCTATTATGACGTTCTTTCAACTCATGAATGTTCTAATTTCCAGCATCTGAGGATGAGGCTTCTAAGGGTCATATAGTTGTGGTTTTTTTTTGTTGTTGTTGTTTTGTTTTTTTTTTTTTTCATCACGTTCATACTGTCTTTGCCAAGACAAAGTTACTGTTTTATCACCCTGACTGCTTCTAGCCCCCAATCATATCAATGAGTCTTCTAATCCGTTAGAAACTGGAGGTAAGAGCCTAACAGAAGTCATCTTTAAGTGTTTTCTGAAGAACTTCTGTGTGAAACTTTCTTTCCATTTGTCTTTAGAACAGTCCCCCATAGTCCACTAGATGCTAATTTTACCCCACAGGCTTGATCATGTAAAGTGGTATTTTCCTCAACTAGTCTTAGATGCCTAAAAATTAGTTGTCAAGCTTACTCGCACAAGGCTTACTTTTATAGTGAACAGACAGAAGCAAGCATCAACAGAGGGTAATGTTTCTCATAGCTTTGGGATCTACCTGAGACTTAGACAACTGCCTTTTAAGTACCCAATGTAGTTGAAATCCATCTCACATGAGCATTAATGAATTCTGTTCCATTTTCATAGCTTTTTCACTTACTATTTGCATATATCTTTAGACACATCTATAATAGTAAAGCAACAAAATATATTTACTATCTGTTGACTCAGATTCAAGATAAAGTCCTACAGGCCTGCCTGAAAATTAATTATTACTGAATTATTAACTTAATTATTTGCTGGTGTCATAAAAACTAACATTGCTACTTTTTATTATATGTAGGTCTCAGTCCTGCTAAGTGTCATGTACTTACAGCTTATTCATTCAGCTGCATTTTACAGTGAGCGGGGCACATGACTTCATTGGTCACAAATATCTTATAAACTGGAAGATTAATTTTAAGATGGTTCCTTGTGAATCAGTTCTGATATATAAAACTCTAAACTGCTCAGATGCTGGTTTTATTCAAGACCTCCCCAAGGTTCATGCCCTTGTAGATGTATGTCTTTTGACATCAGCTGGTGATTTTCTAACTTCTCCTTCAGATAACAGGTCAATAGGCTGCTGCTCCTTTTGTTGTAAATCTGGAAAACTGGCAAATGCTGACAATTGTATTTGGCATTCTGGGATTTAATGCAATTTGAGGGGCTCAGACTCCAGGAGCTGAGAGTAATACCCCAAAACAGAGTGTGTTATGGTCCACTGTGGAACTTATACTCATTACAGAAGTTTTGTGCCTTCATTGTGAATCTGAAATCTTACCTAAAAATTAGGTAGAGATTACCTAAAAATAGGTTTATCCTCTTATCTTTTTTGCTTGTTTGTGTGTTTCATCTACTTAAAACAGATGAGCATGCATGTGGATGTATTAGAGTAATCCAAAAAGTAGAAATACCAGAAAAATCTGTCACATTACTATTATTAAAGTACAAGGAGGTGCAAGCTGGAATTTTAGCTCCATAGTCAGATTCCATCAGAATTCAAATAAGTTTCAAAGTGCTTCACTAGAAATCATCCACTGAAAAGAAGTTGTTGTTAACTGCTGGAGTTGGTGGTTGAATACACAGGCTGTGGAGGTGACTGGGTGAGTGTGTCAGGAGGAGGGATTTCCAGTACTGCTGTCAAGACTCCAGCATTTCTTTTCCTTAGCTTAGAGAACTGTCTTCCACTTTCTCTGTACTTCTAGCTAAATAAATGTCCAAACTGACAGCTCCTGCAATACATCCCTCTCTAACTCTCTACTGGTCTACGTATTCTAGTGAATGTAAGGTGAGAAGGCACATGTATAGTAAGTCTAAAGCAGCTATTGCAAATACTTGGATAAAAATCTTAGTTACATAGCAGACCATTTAATTGCTTCTTTGCAGTATAATCAAGAAGTTGTGGAAGTAATCTGGGAATGCAGTGCATCTTTTGAATATTTATCTGTTGGAGCTGCAGATCCTCATATCCATCAGCAACTTGCCGAGAGATCATGGGATTGTTTACAAGGAAAAATGCTTTTTTCTACCTGAGCATGTGTTTCCCTAAAGCATTGGAAGCTATGCAAGTACTGCTGCTCCAAAGGAGATCTCTGTTAACTCCCTACGACAGCTTTTACTTTGGCAGAAACATCGTTTGGTTGAGGAAGTGAGAGAGAACAATGGAAAACTAAGCAAACATTCTAGGCATCGGGGGAATGAAATATAGAAATATAATTTTTCTGGTAAAGTAAGTGCAAACGACTGAAGATTTATTGATTGCAACCCATATTGCAATGGGCCTTGAGCTAACACTTTAATAAAACTAGGGAAAAAGACAACCAAAAGGAGACCCAGAAATCATAAATCTCAGTGTATGTGCTGAACCATGTGGAGAAAATAATCAGCAAAAAAACAATCAACTCTGTCTCAATTTGGAAGCACAGAAAGTGCCATTTGGGAAGGACAGAGGGGCAGAAAACCCTGGCTTATTCAGCCCAGCCTATTTCAGATGGCAGCCAGCACCAGATGCTTTGGAAAAACATGTAGGAAATTCCACAGCAGGCACATGGGAGGTAATCTGTCTCCGTCTTCTTGCCAGGAAGATCTCATGCTAATCCTTAAAATTTAAGAATATTTTTAAAACCTGAAACATCAGGTTTTATATTGCTCCCAATGTTCCATTTAAGTGTTAACCAGTATAACTGGATAGTCAAATTCTTCTTTGAAACCTGATAAACCTAATTTCTCTTGGCATTTTTTGAGTTGTATTAAATATCCACTTAGTTTTAAGGAATATTGCAGATTTATTGCTCTTGTTTTTGCAATGACCACAGCTAATCAAGTGTTGTCCAAGCAGCTATTTCTCAGAGTTCAAAATACTGTGTATAAGAATAATCAAAAGAAAGAACTCCCCTCGTTTTTCAGGTTGCAGTCCACAAGTCTTGCGCTTGTATTCTCTTGTTTGCCAAAAAGTTATCATCCATTTCTAAGCAGCAGCGAGGTCTGTGCCTCAGACAGACCTTCTTTATAGGATCCAGTTTGACTAAACTGCACCTGGCTTTTGGAGATATAGGATGTATCTAGGGTAGTAAAGTAAAACATCTGGGACTAGAAGTAAGCTCTGGGACTTAATTATTTATATAATTAAATTGCTAGAATGATCTTAGAAACATCTTCCTCCAAGAATAAGTAGCATTCTTCCAAACAGTTCCAAAGAGTTTGCATGATAGCATAGGCCCAGGAGAGAGAAACCTTTATGTCAAGGTTTTAAGGTAAGCTACCCCATTTTGGAGGGTAAGCCAGCTGACTGCAGCATACACCCAGGATGTGCTATGCCAGCCAGCTCCACTAACAGAGGATGGTCCCAAACATGCATGATAAACTGGTATAGATGTAGCCTTGAGAACCCGTTCTCCACAGGTCAGTACACCCTATGCAGTCACAGAATCATAGAATCATTAAGGTTGGAAAAGACCTCCGAGATCATCTGGTCCAACCATCCCCCTACCACCAATGTCACCCACTAAACCATGTCCCTAAGCACCAAGTCCAACCTTTCCTTAAACATCCCCAGGGATGGTGACTGGGGGTGTTTAAGGAAAAACAACTGGGGGTGTTATTAGTTACTGTGTTTAAAGAAACACAGCTGAGAGTGTTATTAGTCAATGGAGGCAAGTGCTTTTGAATGCCCCCTGAGGGACTGTTGGGCCTAAATTGTGCTGACAGGTTCTTTTCTTGGGGATATCTACTGAGCAGACACAAAGCTTTATTTGCCTTAGCACTGGTGCTTTGTTAACATCTGAAACTGCAGTGCAGGTCAGAAGCTCTAGTTTGGAGTGTGGATTCCATGCTCTATTGATTAATTCCAATAAACTGTGTATCTGAAATTTTACTGTTCTATTTTGCCTTTATTTTCAAACACAATTCATTGAAAGGAAAAAAAAAAAAAAAACTAAACTTGAATTTATGGCCTTCATCTTAGCAGAAATGGAAGAATACTTTTTAAATTCTCTTTTCAGAAAGAACCAACATCAGTACCAAAATTGCTTCAAGAGTTGCTTGATGGTGCGGCATCACACAGAGACCTGATGTGATGATTCAGAGCTGGTTCCTTACCAGTGACTTGGTTCCTTTGGTGTTTTTCAGAATCACCATTTCCTAGGGTAAAGTTTCTTCATAAAGTGATGGTCTGTATGTTTTACCAGGAACTGAAACAGCATTTAAAGCTTTCATCACAGAGGTGAGCAGAGATAAAGCTCCATTTTTTCCTCCCTGGGCAGTGCATATTCACTACACTGTTAACAACTAACAAATGGAAATGCTTAAGAAGCAAGAGATGGAGGTTCAGGTCTCCCTCCAGTTCAGTATCTGGCTAGTAATCAGTGGCATTGAGCTGGATTTTGTCTGTCCTCTTTCTGCATGCAGAAATTTTCCATTCCTTGTCCAGAAGCTCAACTTCTCGATGAGAGATGATGGGTGCTCAGATCTAGATTTACACATATTTCATGGATAGGAAAATATAACAGGGGATGCAATTCCCTCTATTTATAAATACACCCTTCTTAACTGTTAAAAAATGTTGGCTACATATAATAAAACTATGTCACAATTAGGGCCACAAATCATGTGAATTGTCAGAAAAACACCAGTGTATGTTGTAAATACCAGATTATTGTTGGAAAAAAGCAAACAAACAAACAAAAAACAGCTCTAAGAAAGGAGAGAAAGAGAGAAAGAGAGAAAGAGAAAGAGAGAAAAAGAGAGAGAGAAAGAGAGAAAGAAAAAGGAAAAAAAAAAAAAAAGAAAAAAAAAAAAAAAAAAAAAAAAGAAAGAAAGAGAAAGAAAAAGAGAAAGAGAGAAAGAGAGAGAAAGAGAGAGAGAGAAAAAGAGAGAAAGAGAGAAAGAAAGAGAGAAAGAGAGAGAGAGAGAGAGAGAGAGAAAGAAAGAAAGAAAGAAAGAAAGAAAGAAAGAAAGAAAGAAAAGAGAAAGAAAGGAAGGAAGGACGGAAGGACGGAAGGAAGGAAGGAAGGAAGGAAGGAAGGAAGTGAGTGTAATAGAAAATAAAACTGAGAAAAGTCCTAAAGCATCAGATTTCTGTCCTCTAAGTTTCCATGCAATATCTCAGACAATTTAAGTGGATTAAGCTATACACTCATAGACTGCAAATAAATTTAGATCTCACTTCTCCGAGAAACCTCCAGCATCAATAACTTGAAATTAATATTACTCTAATTCATAATAAAATATAATAATACTTTAATGACAAATAATGGCAATATAATGACAAATTATGAACATTTATTCTTTCAGAAAGCTTTTTATTTATTTATTTGTTTGTTTTACAGGAGGCACTGTATTCCCAAAGTTAACTGTTAAACTATACATATCAGACAAAAGTGATGACAAAACAAATGCAGAAAAGGCTGTAACCACAACTAGAGGAACAGGGCTGCAGTCCCCTGCTTGGAGCTCTTGTCTTTATGCCTGCTGGGCAGCATGTGGTGAAGCACACAGCATTGCAGTTGTTTGCTGTTAGAGAAATTTTAAGTGGCTATTCCCATCTCTGAATGAGCAGAGTTTCCTTCATGGGGAGAGTTTAGGGGTCAATTAGACAGACTCCTGTAAACTTCTCTGCAGTGGTTTATATTTCCATCTCACTGCTTCACTTGCTTGCCAGAAGCTACCATCCCTATCAAAAAAGTAACGAGGATTTGAGTTCAAATTTAGCAAACTTTTCCTGTTTGCTGGTTGTGTCTTTGTCCAGACCCACTTTCCCAAGCCATGTAAATTCAGATGTTAACCTGGGAATTGGGGTGGCTAGAGCTGCTACCTCTCAAAACCCTCAGACACACAGATGGCGTGGTCAGAAACATCAAAAACAAGTCCTCAAAACTTTTGTTTTACTTTTTTTTTTTTTTCAGCTTGTTTGAAGGCCATTACCCTTCCTGTAAGCAATCCCCAGCTCTAGCAAGCATCAAGTGAATGAACAGTTTCAGACCAGTTCCTGAATCTGATATGTCAGCCTTGGTTGTGCTATAATTGTATTTGCCTCTTAATACCTATTTATACGTTGCATGAGAATGTTGCTTACCCACTGATAATGGATGGTCATGATTCACAAAGGCAAATGTTATATAAGTAGGCAAAAGTTCTGAAAAAGAATGAATGCAATAGAGGTCAATTCTCAAACATTCTGAATGCATCACTTAAAGATGGTGACATTGATTTTTGCTATGTGTATGCCATTATGAGTAATTGGGTCAGGAAGACATTTATGCATCTAATATATTTGTACGACTTTCAGTGATGAAACTAGGAGCTGGGTTCAGATTAGAGTGTTATTGGAAGTGCCTCTCCACCAATTCAACTTCTAAGAACAGCAGAATAAATGTGGCTTAATGCTTTTCAGTAAACCTCATGACATCTTTTTATTGACTCTAAAATTCTAATGATATCCAGGAAATGCAGATTGAGAAAACCTGCTGTGATGTAACAAAACCTATTTCTATAAACCTTAATATCAAATGGAACACATTAGCATTAGTATTTCTAAAGTTTTTATTATAACTAAGATGAAGATTTTTTTTTATTATTTTTATATTCTCTAAGTAGAGTTTTAATGGACCTCTAAAATTCATTAGAGCATTTTAGTCATTCAGTCAAATTACAATTAATATCTTCTGCCTAAGGAACCAAATCCTTGTGGTGGATCATGTTGCAGTAACAGTGTGGTAGGTCTTTCAGCTATGTAAACCATCTGTGCCCTAAGTTCAATGATACAAAAGACTATTGACCAGGTGCACAAAGGAGCGAGACATATTGCTTGACCATGGTAGCCTTGGTTTCCAATTTCCAAAATGGTGTAGTGTCAAAAATGCTAGCAACAAAAGGTGAAAGGCAGGAGGCTTTCAGAGGGGAAGCGAGACCACTGAAAGGAGGTCTCTGTCTTTTCCCAGACAGTCCTATCCTGATTATGATATTATCTTTTTCTTCACCTGAAGCAATTCTCTGAGACTAAAGCCCCTTCTCCCTCCCCCCCAACTCTCATGCATCTGGACTTCGCCTCTTTGCCTGAAAGCAGGATAAAATGTTTTCAAATGTAATAAATTCAGAAAGAAAAGAAAAGAAAAAGTTCCAGAGTAATTAGAAGCTACCCATCAACAACTGGCAATCAGATCTTCAAAATTTTCTAACTGTTTTTGTAAATATTTTTAAGAAAAAAAAAAAAAGAGGAAAGTTTTGAAAATGTTGAAGTATTGCATAAATGATTTGGGTGAGATATTTTGTTTCAACTATTTACAAGCATTGAAAACAGTGTTTTCATTTTGAAACTGAAGAACTTTAAAAAATCCACTTTTTTTTTTAATTTCAGTTACCAAATATGTATATATCTATAAGAACTATAAAAACACTACCACTAGTAGTAGTAGTACCACTACTAATATTATTATTAAATACCTAAAATCCTTTTTCAGTTACTTGATCCTAAATCCAGAGAGCCACTCTTCTGCTTTACTCAGGTCCTACACTGGAAGGCCTCATAGGAGCACTGCTTCAGCTCATTTCCAAACATGAATAAGAAGTCATATTTTACACGTTTTTACTACTCTTCCAAGTAAAATAGATAATAGGATGTGTTGGCCCAAAACTTATGTTTCCACACATGGCTTGTTAATATTTGCTTCAACTATCTCATCTAGTGGAATTTTACCACTATTGTCTTCTCCAAGCTGAAATGCAATTAATCCAGTGAGGAGTATTCATTATCCATGCGTTAGTGCTTCTAGGTAGGGTTTCTTCTGTACATCCTGCTCCTGTCTCAAAGTTCCAAGGCTAAATCTGTCTAAGTGTAAGGGCAAATTGAGAAAAAATACAGCTTTATACATCTATTTCTTTGATACTCCAATTCACCTGTCAGATTTTCTGACTTTTATCTTCACATGTGATATCTTATCCAGGTAACATCAGAATGGCAGTAGAGGCCATTACACCTAGGAAATGCCTTCCATCTAGTGGCACCTATCTTACTGCAGAACATTAAAATGCCATCTGAGGCTGCCAATTTTCCAAACCTCACTTATATTTGTGTCCAAACTTCTCTGAATTAGTAAGTATCCACTTCAAAATGTAATGTCAAAGAAAGTGTGAAACTAGAGAGTAAAGTCAAATTTAGTGCCATTTTAATATTTCTGTGTCAACTGCTCATCTTTGACACAGACAAGAATCCCTTGGCAGTTTCTCAGTCTACTCCCTGATGCTGTTAGTGTCTCACCTCCTTCTGTTGTCAGCCTTTCTTCCTCTCATTTCAATGCTTTTGAGGCATTAAGGCATTGTACCAATGTCTTTGACCCTTTTCCCATTTTGTGTTCAATCACCCAGTCACTGTTCACTTCTTAAAAGAGTCAATTTTATTCTTTATTCAAAAAACACACACAGCCTCTGTCAATGAGAAAACCTGGGTTTGTGGCCAGGGCAGAGCCTGAAACCTCTCTGAGTCATCAACAACCATCTGAGGGGATTATTAATAACAAATTCCTAATATCAACTAATTTCTATTGAAAAGAAGGCCAGTTTTCCTCTTCTGGAAAGGTGTTAAAATATTATTGCTGTTAGCATGCAGAAGACAATTTGTTTATTGCTAATTAACCACCTACAGAGCAGATGCTTAACCTGAACTACATCTTTCAAGGGAATATCCAGAGGCTGAATTTACCTGGCATATTTATAGGTATTAAGTACCTACACATACTACTGAGCAGCAGCAAATTCTTTTAGAAATGCCATGGGTGAAGGAAAATAGTTTGGGGAAACAGAATGTTAATTAGAATCAGGAAGTTCAAGGCCAGATGTTTCATGGCAGGAAATTGTACTGTGTATGTGGTAAGGTGTGACGGCTATGTTCTGTGAATCTATTTGTATAAATGGAAGGATCCTGAGGCTCCTTGTGTGATATTCTGTCCCACCAACAACAGCGAGTCCACCATTTCTAGCTTTGTAAGTGCAGAGTGTTGTCATTCAGGTGGAGTGACCCCAGGTGGGGGATGTTGACAAAAACTTTTTTTTTTTTTTAAATTACTTGGGGTTTTGACATTTAATGAAGACATTGAACCTATAACCTACATTGTAAAATCTCATTGCTAGAACAGGATAGTATTGATACTCAGGAATATAGCTCAATGTGAAGGCTCAACATTCACTTTTCTCCAGCTACAGAACATTAAGATCCTTGCAATTAGGAAGATTTCTCATAATCAAAGGATTTATGGTTCTTTTTAGAACCATAACAATACTGAATACATACATACTACATACATACATATAATACATATTACAATACTGATGTACAACACCAGTGTACCTGACTGAAACCTTTCTTACACCTGCTCCCCTGGTCCATAATTTAGATGGCAGAATGCAAAATAGCCCTGCAAACTGCACTACTCTTCTGTGATATTTCACAAAAGAGAAGAATTCCAATAACAAAGCTCAGTGTCTTGTGTTTATTTGCATGTGTAATTTTGTGCTTCATTGCCCCTAATGTGCTCTTACAAAGTATTATATTCAAACACAGCTATAACTGATTGGAACGCAAACCACTGGTTTTATCACCTCTTGGACATGGATTTCTGTCTTATCCTTAGACAAATGCATATGGAAAGCTTTGCTCACTGCATTGCATATTGCAGCTTATTCCCCAAATGTACAATACATAATTCAGCAGAATCTGGTGTAGTTGTCAGCTTTTCCTCAGAAAGAAACCAGCTGTTTAAAAGACTGAAGCAATAAAGCAATTTTAGAAAAGCTTCCCCTCATGGATTTCCACAGCTCCTCTCAGCTCATATTACTAAGACAGATACAGTAAGAAATTTACAGAAAAATAATGAAATCTGGACATAAAGACAGAGGATGGCAAAATTTCCTGATTTCATTAGAGGCAAGATTTCACTCAAGGTCTCTCAAAAGTCTGTATTTCTGATGATGGAGTTGCCTCTTGCTTATGGCTAAAAGGGATACAGGATACTGAGCACTGAGTGTTTCTGCCTTTACTGATTTTCCCCACTCACTGATTATACTTGTGAAATAGGAGAGAAAGAAGGCAACCTGGTGCTTCTTATGCTAGGTTACACTTTTTGTGTCTAGGGTGTTCTTGTTTCCTCAAGAACATCTGTGTGATGTTGAGTCACTCAAATACAGACCTATAAAAAGCATTTTGTACATCCACAACATCTATACTTAGAAGTCATTTAGGGTACACCTGCACTGCCATACCAGGAAGGAAGCCCTTGTCCCCAAGCCAATCAGAGCGTCTCATGTTTGTACTGTTCAATGAACTCACCTTCTGGGAAGGACATGACGTATTAATGATACAAATGTGACTTATTAATGACACAAATCTTTGGTGGCTATAGCACAGCCCTTTTGTGTCTCTTTGCACACAATCCTTCCCAACTTGCATAACCTTCCACATCTCTGTCCTACCATCATGTGTGGTGGTGCAGTGTTCCATGTGTGCATTGCATGCTGGGACTTCCTGTATTAGGACACTGAATGTGACATAGGCCCAAAGTCCTCCTTTACTAAAATACAACTTTAGTACCTTTGTACTTTTGTACAAATGCTCTCTGGTGCTGCTTCTCCATAGTGTTCACTGTTTAAGCCGCCTAGTGTGGGACCAAGCAAGCCTGTAAATTAAGATGGGTCTCGCCATCTTGGAACAGCTAGTGCATACAAAGATATAGGAATGGATAGATACTTTTCTAGGATATTTTCTCACATTTTTCCTACCAGTCTTTCCATCAAATTAAAGTGTCTTTTAGTACAAAGGTAGTTACATTCCAAGGTGGAACTGAAAAGTTTTCAGCACCTGGCATGAGAAGCAACATATGCAGAATTTTGGATGCAAATGGCCAATCTAAGTCACTCTATCATATTCTCCCCTGTTATCTTACAGGATCATATGATTTTCTACAGAAAGAAGATACTTATGGTGACCACTTCCATCACTGAAGTTCTTGTTTTCAGGATTCCTACAGTTCCACATGGTCTTTGAAAACAGCACCTTCTCTGCAAAGAGTGTTAACAATTACTGGATTCTGGTTCCAATATGTATCATGGTAAATGTTATACTAGCCACATTCGACACCACTATTAGAAATAGGTGCAGTTTAAATAATTTTGAAGGCAAGTACTGGCTTGTAAGACCTTGTAAACGTGTCCCCCATGAGTTGTAGCAGTCCCTTTAGGGTCAATGGCACAGAAGTGCAAAATCTCAGAGGCAAGTGTGCACCTGTGTGCCACTGCTAGCAAAGCAAACCCGAAAGTACACCTCATGACCATCAAATCAGCTGTTAACCACAATGTACACAAACACGATGTATCGGATATAAACAAACTCTTCTGAAATCTTCCTCGCAGAGGAAAATCTAAAATATTGATAGACTTATCTACATTTCCTCCTTCATATAAAGTACAAAAATATTAACTAGGTCCCTCCTGAGTCCTCCTCTCACATCTCCCTATTATGAAATAACACATAGATAAAGTGTAAATTAGTTCTCCCAATCCTCACAGCTATTAAAAAATAAATACATGAGTTTACATCTCTCTTCCCTCACGCAACCTATGCAATAAACCATGCTCTCTAAAGCATCCACTACTCTTGTGAACACTGCCTTTCTCATCCATAACATCTGTGGGGTTACAATAGGGTCAGGCATGAAAAATGAAAGCTTCTATAAGGGCAAACAGTTAAATTCCATAAGCAGGCAACCAATATCTTTCTGCAATAGTTCTTCTCCCATATCTTTGTTACTTATATATGATACACTGAGACGTGGTCCCCATGCCTTAGGGTGTAACCTGTGAAAGAGAAAAACATGCAAGGACCCCAACGTCTGATGGGCACATCACTTAGAATGAACAAACTATCACCAAACCTACATATACTTAAATATATATATATTTGGAATAATTTAAAAGAGAGGCCAATCTGACCTAGAAATAGGTAAGTGATAAACCTTACCAGTGTTTCAAGAAAGGCCTTCTCCTTCTCCCCACTGAGCTGAAACAATGTTTCAATGACACAAAAAAATGAAAAGTTACATATGCCTGTCTGTTCTGTTCAAGGCTGCATTACTGGTAAGTTGATTCATAGGGTAAAGAGATAGCATGTTCTTTGGGGATAGCAGTGGTTAAAGAAAACTCTTCTGGGAAATCAGGAAATAAAGACCCGTCATAAGAAAGGCTGTTGGAATCTTCTGTAGCTTCTTACTCAAGGTTCGAAAGAACCTAAAAGGAAAGGAAGACCATGTACTTCTAAAAACAACTGCCTGTCCATTCTCTTCTGCTTCTTCTAAAATGGGGCAGTGACGCATCCTCTCTACGTGGTCTGTGTTCTGCCACCCAAGCTATGCATCAAGGGGCTTGGGGATATGTATATCATGTGGAGTATATCCACTGGAAAAAATTTGTCTGGATGATGGTGGACAATATGTCAGGGGCTGGGTTACAGCTCGCAGTGGTGGGAAATAGCAGCTAGGGTCAGGACCTCACCTTCAGAAATATCTATTAAATTACTAACAGCAAGTACACCAGCACCTGAAGACACATGGGATACTGCACTGTTTCCATACCCTGCCTCCCTGCAGGGTATTCTCCTTTGGATCAACAGCAAAACTTTGTAATTTTAAGCGTGGCTACCTGGATTACATTATTTATTTGACAGTCCCAGGAGAACTGCTCGGGGAAGGTCACTGCAGTTGTCAGTGGTTCCAAGTATGTATCATATAATGGCCTGATATTACATAATAATGTAATAACAGTATAGACTTACAGACACTGGCCATTAATGGAGATCGCATCTGCATGACATGAGGGAAAAGAGCTCATGGAGAGGATCTGGAGGAGCAGTCTTGGTTGTATCTATATTTCCTTACTTGAGCACCGAGTAAGCTGAAATAGTGGGACTGGGAGCTTGGCAAGAAGCCTTGGCTCACTTTGGCTCAACCTTCACCACTGGGGTGAGGAGCAGAGGAGCTCCATTGTCATCTCTAGTCTCAGAAATCAGACATCTTTTGCAAGCTGGCAAAACGTAGACGTGCAGAACTGTTCCAGCCCAATAGCTAATATTGTTTGTTATATATGTAGCCCATATTTTCTTAAATTTAAAGCAGCTTCACTGGATAATAGGATGACTGTAAGCTGCAGAGCTGGCTTTCCATTTGTCTTCCTTGGCTTGAACCTGACTTTCTCCCTGTGAGTGGAGATAAATTCCCGATCACCTTGTTTCTTGATTTCATGTCTTTTTGTCAACAGATCTTCTCATGAGTGAAAGCCAAGGTGGCTGAGTAAAGCAAAGACAGCTTAGCAACCCATTGAGTCTGTGTAATAAAAGTATTGATTCATAATTTACAGTTTTCTGGGAGCACAGGAGAGTTCAAGGTTTGTGTGGGTAGAGTTAGAAGTCTCTCTAGAGAAGGAAATGAAATGTGGTGACAAATGTATCCAAGTTGCCCTGAGGAATTAGTCTTTAGAGTAACTAACCTCTCTTCTATAGTTTTCCCCAGAGAGATAAGTACTTCGTTTTCCTCTGTCATTTTGGGAGTGAATAAGGATGTCTGTAATGTGTAGATGATGGAAGGTACCTAAACACCAGTGGAACGTGGAATGAGGCAAACAGAAGTGTAGGCTCAGAATTACCCTCCCAGACATGGGGATACAGAAGGTACTGAACTGTTGAAAATATCTTCACCCCTTGGTTATAGCCTAGTGTTTATAGCATTCATATGGCACAAAGAAAAAGAAGTCCTAATCCCTGGCAGAAGGAACTGAAACCAAGTCTACCACACCCTGTATGAGAACTCTGTCTTCACTGAGTCTTTCCTTGAAATAAGCTGAGTTATAGTTTTGTGCAGAATATCACCTGATATTTTTTATGGAGAGACGGGTAAAACCTCACAAGCAACACAGGCAGGGAAGATCCTGACACAACCTAGGGAGTAAACCAAATGTTTGGTGGCATTTAGTTTGTGCGTACATAGGGGCGGAACTTCATGCACCTGGTAAATCATAAGTCAGAAAACTAAGAAACGTACAAACTTCACATTTGGCAACAAGGTTGGAGGACAGTAATGTCACAATTCCCCCTTAGCACTACCTCAGAACCTACATGGGAAGGTAGACAGCACTGAGGGTGTAGCTGCATACATTCCTCTCTTGAGTGCTTCATATGAGCATGAAGCAAATGCAGCCCGAAAAGCCTTGTTGTGGTACAAGGGTGAATGATACCTAGGCCTTTAGCCCTTTAGTCTAGAAATGATGTAAACACTTGGGCAAAGGAATTCTGGGCATAATATATGTTGTTGTTGTTGTTGTTGTTGTTGTTGTTGTTTGTTTGTGATTTTTTTTTCCAGCTACAAAGAGACAACTACAGTAGAAAAGAAAATATGAAGTACTTACCAAGCTGTAGGATTGCTGCAATGGTTAATTAGTTATTGTTTGTGCAATGCTTTATCTGAAGATGTAAAATATCAAGCATTGCTGTTGTTAAGATCTGCTGAGATTCCCATTGTTCTAATCTTTACCCACAACCACTTATAGTGATTAGTTTCTATCAGTCTTCAAAAAAAGATAACCCATTCTGAGATATTGCTGCCAGATTTAATATATCAGTAGTCAGACAGGCTCATCGATTACATCAAAATTAAACAGCTTAACAGAAAAAAAAAAATAGAAGTATCACAATTTAATTTGAATCCATCCAATCAGGCCTTACCTGGAAAAAGACATACAGCTTTAATCTCTGCCAGGACTTTGTCTCTGTTGCTGTTTAGGTTGCTCTTAGTATATAAGGGTATATAAGGGCAAATTTTGCTTTTAGTTGCTCGATGCAATTCTGGTGACTCTAATGGCATTGAAAAGATTACTTAAGAAGAGAATGTGGTTTACAGCTTTACCTTGCTTCCATTAGCATGCCATATAACTTTAATAAAATATAGGGTGAAAGTTCTTTGAGAATGACAAAGCACCTGGACATTCTCACTCTTTTCTCTGCCAGACTGATTTGTTAGCCTCTCTTCATACAAATAATAGAAACGCAAATGATGATGAGTATAGCACAGTCTGTGCTCTCATGATCTACTTATGATCATGTCTGCTGCTTATGTGCTTATGTTAGAATTATCGCTCATGTAAAACTAACAATTTAATGGTGGTTTGTATCACTTCTTTTATATCCATCAATATGATACTGCCAATTTCACCTCTTACATTCAATTTTTGAGATTGTTGACTCGTTTCTTCTAGTTCAGATTCATGATTTGCATACTTATTATATGTGTACACAAATTTTTGGTCTCCTTTGTACTTTGTATAAAGTATGAAACACTCTCTACAGCTCTGGAGAATAGCTTGTATATCTTACCATTCACTTGCTAACATTTCTTTTTCATTAAGTCCTGATTAATCATAGATTCTGTGAAATAAAATTCAGTATCAGAGCATAGCTTACATCTAAAGCTATTCTAAATCAAATCTACAGCAAAGATATCATGTTAATACAGATTCAATGAGGAATTATTAATACTGAAAACTGAAACACACATTTGCAGCAGAAAGTTTCTCTCTTTTTCTCAGTTTTCCTTTCCCCTCTCTTCCATGCTCGGCTTTAAAGAAAAATGCCACAGATGACTTTTCAGCATTTGGCTAGTAGAATCTCATAAAAATGATGTGATTGAAATTTTCCAGACACAGCTTCACTTCAAGATGTAAATAATGTTCTGATACCAATTTCCAGAAGCTCACTAAAAGCATTAAAATTGCAACTTAACTATTCTCTGGGAAAAAAAAAAAAAAAAAAAAAAAAAAAGTTGAAATATAATTCAAGAGAAGATGAACATTATTACTGCCAGCAAGTTCAATCTTGTAAAGCTTCTTCCCTGAAAGACAAGCTTAAGCTTGCCTGAGTATTTCCCCAACCATGATTTATGTTTGAATTTACTATGTGTTGGCAAGATTTTGCAGTCCATTCAGCCTTAGCTCAGGCTCAACTACCAAAGGAAGCAAAATAAATACTGCAGGGTAGGCCCTATATTTACTGGAGGTCAAAACAGTGTGAAAGAATAGGATCATATGTGTTATGTAATTATTTGTTTTGGAATTATTATTTTTGCTTACACCAGCTGACTATTTAGATAAAAAAAAAAGGTAGCCATTTGTACAGCTGGCACACACAAAAGGAAGCTACACAGCCTCATATATCTGACAGCTCTGAGGATTAAGAGAATAATTTGGTTTATTATGACTGTCTGGGTTGCTTGACCCAGCTGAGATGTGAAGAAGTATGTGTTAGGTATTTTATTTTACATAGAAGTTGCTCTGTTTCAGTTAACAGGGCAGCAAATGTGACTCAGTAAGAATATTTGCCACAATTATCTGGAGCAGGGGAAAAGAAGAATAGTGAGAAGAAAAAAATAATTATATATAAAAAAAAGAACACTATTTTTAAAAGAACTGCCATTTTTCTCTGTAATAATTCTTCAAGTCCTAACCCAACCTTTTCTGAATGATTTCAAATTCAGTGTGGTTGCCTATAGAATCACTCACATTTGCCACCCAGGAGCTGAGATTTTCTTGCTTTTGAAGTATAAGCTTATGTTGGTATAGCTTATTCATTTTACTAAGCAGGAACTACTTAGGATCAGATAAGTGAGTTGTTGTTTTTTGTTTGTTTGTTTGGTTTTTTGCTTTGTTTTTGGCAGGGCATGTGTCCTCTCTACAGTGGTAGTTATCCATAATTCTATATAAAGAGGTACACATTTTATGTGCAGACATGCCGAGAGTCAGGAGAAACTTTTAAACCTGTAGAAAAAGAAGTAAAGGTCTAAAATGACTGCTTAATAAAACAGGTGATGATTATTGCCAAATTACATTAGAACCATTTAGAAAACAATCTATTCCAAAAACATCTCTGAACAGCGTCGGAGACATCACAGGTTTATTCTGTACAGAAAACCTCCTGAATCTGTAGAGAAACCTCCCCTTATAAAAATAGTAAATGGTGTTGGGAACGCTTGCTATGCAAAGAAATCTATATGTTTATCAAATTCTTTGAACACCTGGAGAATCTGGAGGATCCATTAGAATCTTGTCTGTTTTCTCTGGTCTTTTCTGCAGCCCAACTGTCTCTAAAGAAGGGACAGGTCAACATCAGCTAAAATAGTTTACTATAGTAGGTTAAAGCTTACCGCTTCCCAGTTGTCCAGAACCATCCCTCAGTTGAAATATAGAAAATAGTGATGTGAGTGTTGGCAGTCCATTTCTGTGTGAAGTAAGACAGATTTTGTTCAACCACTGCTGCAGGATGGATTGTGGGAATCTCTGATGTTCTTTTCTTTCTCTGATATTCTTGTTTTACAGGCAAACTGACTGGGATTTTCATATTCTGTCATTCCTGAACAATGAAAACCCTCAGTGAATTTTCTCATTTTTTACTCCATTTCACACTTCTGGCTATTCTGTCTAACTCAAATGAGCTGCAAGGGAGAACTGAGATATGTGTGATGACATATTAAATCTGTTTTCAAATATGGGGTATTCTGACAGACAGTTGGATGCACTGAGCTTGGTGCTTGACTCTAATGTCCTGATTTTCTGTCACATGCAATCTTTTTTTATTACTTTCACCAGTGCAGTTGAACATCAGCCACTTGTTCTCTTGCCCAGGAGCATTCTGGATCCAGTTTTCACTTGTTCTGTACTGACTAGCGTCACTGATGGGTCAACAATCTACCAGGAACAGGAACATTACACTACTAAATCTCTCCCAGTCTGTGTTTCTACATCTGTTGCTAAAACTGGGAGGTAAATCTTTGGGATTGGTTGCATCCACATTTGCTAAAGATATAAATTCTGGGTACCTCCTGAGCCTAACCTCTTGGGTAGGATTCACCTGATGAATGATAATATTAAGGTCTGCACAAAACTCCCCACAATATCTTCAGAGTATTTAATTTCCGTGGTGCAATTCATCTCAGCTTAAACTACACATCTAAAATAGGTCAGATGACTCAGTGATCTACAAATGGCTATTTCTCTCCACAACTCTAACAAGAGCCTTCTGTCATGAGCTCATCCCCTTTGCAAGATTTCAAAGTAAGACTGATATAAAGCCCCCTGTATGTCTTTGTATCACCGGTATAGAAAGGCTAAACAAACTCTTCCAGAAACTCCATTTGTCCTTGGGTAGGCAACTGGGACCTTTCTAAGAGGGAACTCAAAGCAGCCTGTGATGAGCAGTTGATAAAGTTGCCATCAGATCAGGCACAGAATAGTAGGGCATGTTCACAGGATAAGTGGGTGTTGCTCCAAGTGTTCTGTCGGGCACAGACTGCATCTGAACTTTTCCTGTAGGACCGTGATTCACTGTTCATGGTCAGTCCTGGGGTTGTCCCATCATGTAGGTAATGCAGGCCTCCAGCTGGCCTTTGCTCAGCAGTGTGGACCAGGGCAACACCAACAATCAGGTCTCTGTTGTTTTGTAGGTTCTTCCTATGCAAATATAATGAGGACATTGTACTCAGATAACAATTGTTAGGGATAAGGGGATAATATAGAGTTTCTTATCTTTTCTGCAAACTGTTTATCCCATAAAACTAGTGGGTTTAGCAGAAGTTAAGAAGCAGCTATCATACTGTAAACAATTTATTTTAGTTTACTTCAGATATTTTTTGGGGGGGCAGGAGGGGAAGGGTTCATATTAGCAGAGCGCAAACTTTCACAGTAAGAATTTGAACAAGGTCTATGAACTTATTTCTTGAAGGAGGTATGTTTTATAGTTAATCCTTTCTGAAAGCAAACATCACTAGAATTAAGGAGAGAAAAGGAATAAAAAGTTGGCTTTCAACTGCTCTTGGTAGTTGTTCATTATAAAAAAAAAAAAAAGAGAGAGAAGAAAAAAGAAGGGTCATGTTATCTCAATATTCTTCAGTTACATCTTCAGTTATATCACTGATATTATTCTTATGTCTGCCATTTCACTAATATTCACATGTATTCATTGCTTGGTAATGGCATATCAATACAAAAGGAACAGCCTTTGCCATGGGCTTGTAGTGCTTCAGTCCCTAATAGCACTAAAAGCAAATAAACTTTGAAAACTTAATACAGTAGCAGATAAAGTCTGCTTATCAGATGAATGTGTTTACTGTAGGCATCCTAACTTTTTATTTTACCAGTCTGTATTTGTGGTTTCTGCACTGGACCACCAGCATATTTTCTCTTTGTTTTACTTAAGTTTTCTTTCCCCTTCTAGTGGGCCCAAACATAATTCTTTTTAAGAATCTTCAAGCACCATTCTTCTGAAGTCTGAGATTCAGTATCTGAGTTATATCCTGGGGATTGCAGTGGTATTATATTGTCAACAGGGCTGCAGCTGTTGCTATCACATATAACATATGTTTAAAGTCCTCTAGTTTTGTTGTTGTTGTTGTTGTTTGCTTGTGTGTGTGTGTGTGTGTTTTCCACTAGTTCTTTTCTGTCTTTTAATCATGCAGTTCTTACCCAATTCTTTTCTATTTTTTATTTCTTTTAATGGTTTCTTGGGAAAAGAAGGAAAAAAGAAAAAAGAAAAAAAAAAAAAAAAGAAAAAAAAAAAGGAATTAACTGAATTAACCGGAGCTTCCAAAACAGTGAAAATAGGGATACCAGACCTTTAGCTCAACATAAACTGTCTTTCTTTCCAGCTGTCAGTGCACAAAGATCTACACAAAAAATTCCACCGTCACCATAGTTGTCCTACTGGGAAAATGTAGAAAAGGCTGAATGTTCTTGGATATGAACTGTAGGTAAGGGCTCCAGCTGAAATGCTTAAGATAAAAGTCTGCTACCACACTTAAATGTTGATACTTCAGCTACTCTCTCCTGTGATAGCCTTTTCCCTGGTAGGAAGGAGAAAGAAGACTTCACCCCCTATTGCTTTTCAGTCTAGTGTAGTAAACAGGAAACATAGAATCATCAAATTATAGAATCATAGAATGTTTTGGGTTGGAAGGGACATTAAAGATCATCTAACTCCAACCCCTCTGCCATGGAAAGGGATGCCACCCGCTACATCAGGGTGGCCAAGGCCCCATCCAGCATGGCCTTGAACACCTCCAGGGATGGGGCATCCACAGCTACTCTGGACAACGTGTTCCAGTACCTCACTACCCTTACAGTGAAGAATCTCTTCCTAATGTCTAGTCTAAATCTATCCTCTTTTAGTTTAAGACCATTCCCATGTCTTATCATTATCTACCCAAGTAAAAAGTCCTTCTCCATCCATTTTATGACCCCTTTAAGTATTCAAAGGCCACAATGAGAGCTCCCTGGGGCCTTCTCTTCTCCAGGCTAAAAATTCCCAGCTCTCTCAGCCTTTCTTAATAGGAGAGGTACTCCAGCCCTCTGATCATCTTTGTAGCCCTTGTCTGGAGGGCTACATTTGTCCATGCCATGTCACCAATCAGTGACAAAGAGTTTGTACCTGGGAAATTGCTCATTTTCCAAGGAGAACAACTACAATTGGAAGTGTTCACAAAGCCAAGACATGCTTCCATTAAAATACTAAGCACATGTGAAAGAGGGATTAGAGGACAATAAAATAAGATAAAAACCAGTGAAATTCTTGAACAGCAGCTCACTGCTGTCAAAGCATCTTCATCTTTCTTACAGCAAAGTAGTTTTCAATGTGTGGACTACTACAGAGTAATTCCTTAAGAGTTGTGAAAGCTAACCAAGAAAAAATGACATTTTCATAAATCTTACATTTGTTTTTCAGGGATTCATGCATCAGAAAAATAAGTAATAATAATAATTTTTTAAAGGTCTGTTTGTTGCAAAAATTTAAACCAACTGCTATCCAGAAAACTAAACCATAGAGTAGATGAAGCACTTCTATTGTGATGCACTGAAATGAAGTCTGTGGTCAAATTTCCCTTTATTTTCTCATATGTTTAGTTCTGGTGGCAAGAATTATTTCCTTGGTTTGGAGGACACTTTAGCAGAGGCAAAAATTTAATTATTATTTTACAGAAATGTGATGATAAACTTGAAATCCTACAATCAGATGACTGAATAATAATAAGACAGTAGTGGGGATGTGACTGGAACCCATGACAGCTTGTGAAAAATAAACAAATACTAAAATAACATCTACTTTTCCAAATTCTGGTTTGGGTTAAATTAGGGTAAAAACAGAATAATTGTTTTCTCACAAGGCATGCTAGATCTCAACCTAAATTTATAAACCAGAGTCTCTCTGCATCAGCAAAAATACAAACCAGGAAAGAAACACTGTGACATCTGATCTATTTCTTTTCTCACTATTAGGTAAAATGGCTGGAATTTCACAAAAGAAAATACAGGAACTCTGAAGTGATCCCTGATTTTCCAAAAGTACCAAATGACATTATTTCACAAAGTAGGTGATCAGGAGGGAGGCTTTAATGAACATTAAATTCATTTCTAAAAGGCTGAAAAATGAGCAGTAAATCTTTAAACTTATCATTATCTACCCAAGTAAAAAGTCTTAAAGGACCTTTCTTTAAAGGAACTTTAAAATTATAAGAAGGCTCTTAGAAGCAGAAACACTTACTTTTAAGCTTTCCTGACAGATGAGTAAAAAACTGCACAAATGTGGTTTTATTTTAAAGGAAAGATCTAATCAAAGGTCTAATCTAGAAGGCCACTGCTATGTTTAGATCCCCACAGAATGCAGTTCACCTGGAATACCTACCAATACACTACAACCACAAACAAACAAACAAACAAACAACAACAACAACAACAACAAACAGCCAAGGATAACAATCATTTACTTATTTATTAAAACAAAACAAGATGAAACTAACATGATCTGAACCATCAAGTTTCATACAAAATTAACATGCATTTTTGCTGCTCTCCTCGTTCATCACCTCATCATGGTTAAGAATCATGATGAAATGGTGTAATGACATATATATTGACAAAAGCCATGTAGAAGAAAATGGACATGTTGTAATCAGTCAGTAATTACTATGCATTTTACTTTCATTGCAGTATTGGCGATGGCAAAATCGCACAAGTAAGGTTTTTCAGACAGCAGACTATGTATCCTTATGGCTCTGAAAGTTAGAGTCAGAAAACTAAAATGCATTCTTCAGCAGACTAAGGTGTCTTTGTCTCCCTCTCCTTCTCAGCTTTTCCAAAAAGTTCCTGCCAAATAGGTAAGATAAAACTAATGTTTCTAAAACCACTAACAAGTAATGCTTTAATGTAAGTGTAATAACAGATTCAAACACTTTTGTTTTCTTTTCTTTTCTTTCAAATTTCACTCCTCATGCAAAGTAGTTCACCAGGAGAAATCTTTGAAACAATGGAAAATGAACATAAAGGAGTGATCCTACACTGAGCTTTACTTTTGGCCAAAAATGAAGTTGGTCTTTTCCATCTCTGATTCTTTGAAACTTGGCACTGACTAAGTGCAATCTGTGATTTTTCCTTGCAATTAATATTAATATAATTTCTGCAGTCATGGTAATATAAGAAGTATGTCTTTCCTCCAAGCATGAGGCCTCAAAGTATTGTTTGTATCTTTACTGACATACCCAGCAAATAATCTTTCCAATCAGACCAAGATAGAGCTTGTATGTATAAACTTCAATGGATAGACTGTAATCTGACAGTAGAGTAGGAGCTGATGGATTGAAATAAAACTGATACACAATGTACATGAGGTGGTTTCTGCATGGGTCTAAACCCATGAGGGTCTGTCTGGAAAAGTAGACAGAAAAAAAAAGACTGGTTCAGGAAAGCTATATTTCGTCAAATACTTAAGAGACACAAGAAAATAAGACTGGTCACGCTGAGCCAGAACACGAATCAATGCATTCCAGGAATCTGCTTTTGACTGCCATCAGAAGTGCTCAAGGAAAGGTCAAATCTGACCCTTGCTTTCAGTAGTCACTGATGACCTTGTTCTCTATAAATTTGCCTAGATTTTTAAAAACATTTATTCATTGGGCTTTCACAACATCCTCTGGCAATGAGTTCCCTAATTTAATTATATACTGCATGAAGAAGTACTTCCTTTGGTTTGTTTTCAACCTGCTACCTGATAATTTCATTGACCGTACCTGTTTTTTGACAATGTCAAAACTATTTGCTTTGACGTTTTTACACTGATGCCAGCTGTTCTCAAAACCAGTTTGGACCTGGGCAGGAAATGTATTTCAATACAGACAAAAGGCCCTGGCAGAACTGGGGGGGAGGGGGAGGGGGGGGGAATAATAATAATAAAATTAAAGAGCTTTTTTGGTCCGATAGCAATTTGGGAGAAGAAGGGAGAGGAGATCCGGGGGTACCAGCACAGAATGGGAGGAATTTGGCAAGGTAAAGTGCATTCCAGTTGTAGTTCTGAATTCCCCATCTTGTTGGATTTTGCTTTAATTCTTATTCATTAACATGAGCAATGCCATAGTTTCAGGAATGCTGCCTGATCACTGTGTCCCAGTGACACGGGCTTCTAAAGAGTTGCCTAATATCAGAAAAAAAAACATGATTGAATGCTGTAGTTTCACGTCCGATATGGGTCCAGACAAAAGGAGAAAATTCAAATGTTTTCACTGTCAAAGCAATGTCCAGGCATTTGACAAGATTTATAAAGAAGAACCAAAGGAGAGAGAAAGAGAGGCTAGATTTGTTAGCAGAGCAACAGCATGTGATCAAGTATAGTGCAGACTTATATCTGTATTATGGTAGAGGAAATTTTTTCTCCACTGTGGTTTACCATGAACTTCAATGCAGTTAAACTTTCAACTGACTCTTGTTTGTTTTGAGATATGGTAAGGAAAATGTGCTATAATTTAATGAATTTGCTGCCTGACACATGTTGAGATGTAACATATGACAAGATTTTTCATACTTACTGTTTCCTTTTATAGTTCCTAAGACCATGTATATTGAAATGAACTGCTGAGGACAGCAAATGCTGCTCAAAGAGCTGTTCTATTTGAAATGGAGCTCTTGGTTTTTGCTCAGTCTGCTTTTTAAAATAATTTTGAAAAGAATTTTTTGGATCATTTGGTAATTTTTACTTTGCTTTTCTGTTTGGGATACTTTTCAAAGGACTTCACAGGTGTTCACTGCAAGATCTTTATGTATATTATTGTCTCAGAAATATATAAATGTCAGTGATATGAGCACTTGGGTACAGACAGGACAGCTCAATTTCAACACTGGAAGTTACATGGGAAAGGCTCAGCATGTGTAAAATTACCTGCTGAAAAGTTAAGTGTGTAATTTGTGCTTCTTATTCAAGATGCATACAGTAATTCTTGGAGAAAGACAGGCACCTTTAGAAACAAATTTAGTCTGTTTTAAGTATTAATATTAGGTAGAAATGAACTGCTTTTTAAAATGGCTTTTATTTTATTTTATTTTATTTATTTTATTTTATTTTATTATTTTATTTTATTTTATTGTTTTCTAACGGTATGGTGAACCCTGACCACTAGCTATGGCTGCAGTTAAACATATAAAGGTAGTTAAAGTGACTCTTGCACCTTTCTCTGCTTTCTCCCAACTTTGATTTTCCTCACCAAGGAATCTTAGAAGCTGAGATGTTAGAATGAATCAGATCGTTATACAAGTCCCAAGACAACAGCCTTTATGAATGTCTTCTATATTAAGTGCCTTTTTTGTCATCAGCTCTAAAGGTTAGGAAGCAATCTACAGACAAAGAACTAGATACTAATTTACTTTGCATTTTAAACAAGGAGAAGTTAAACTAGTGGAGGAGTTTCAGTTCTGTCCTTGCGCTGTGGGTCACAGCTTAAAAATCAAGACACATAGCACTTCAAAATCTGCAATCTCTTCTCATGAGTCCATGCTTGAGGTTTTGAAAGGCCTGAATGGTCTGTGACTCACAAAATGGGTGATGTCTGCTCATCATGGTGGAGGTCATGGTAGAAGCCTTCAAGGAGAATACTGAATCGACAACAACCTCTACCTGATTACTCTGCCACTGAAGGACAGACTTTCTCCCAATAAGCTGAGAAAGGCTGTGGAATAGGGAATAGGGAAAGGCTAAACAGGTCTCAAAACACTGAAAAAAATCTTTATTAAATATGTTTCTATTGTATTCTGTTTGGGTGTAGTTTTCTTCTTTTCAAAAAGAAATCACTTAGACGTTACTTTTACAGTGATGTCAATAAGGCAGCCCAATACAGGTGTACCTCTGTTAAAATATAGGGACTATTATCATGGAAACATTGCATTTGCATTTAGCTCTACTCACAAGTCATAATTCCAGGAAACTAATGCAGTATCCTGAAAGAAACCTTTTTGTCTAATGACAAGGCAATATACCTCTAGGGTAGCCTTATTATATTTTTTTCATCACAGATCTGAAATGGTTCCTATTTCTGTAATTCCATCTCTCAAGTGGAAGGCACAGGCTCATTTTGAGGGAAAGCAGTGTAGTCATGTACTCTACACAATTATTTACATTTGATTTCTTTCAGCTCAGGCACAGTCCCCTTCCATTTTCTATCTCCCTGACAAAACCTGGTGTAAGGCGCCTTCTGATTCCCATCTGGGGGAGCAAAAGCTGCTGCACGGACACCGACACACACTCGTCTCCCCTGCATCGCCCACACTTGGCAAATCCTGGAAAACTGCGGGGGGGGGGGGGGGGGGGGGGGGCAGGGGGGGGGGTTGTTGTCTGGAATTGTGCACTGTGTGCTATTAAGAGCAGGACTTTTAATCATCTTAGCATTAAAAATGGATTCTGCAAAGCAATCCCAAAGGGAATTTGTTGTATACATTTTGTTCATTGCTTTGAAGACAGGAATATGATTACTGTAACCAGTCCTTTATGAAGAGTCTAGCAGGAAAAGGGGGGATGGGTACAGAAGGAAGCTACATATAGTGTAATAGTTACAGACTCGAGCAGACTATCAACAGCTGCAAGGTTAATTACAGATCTTACCAAAACATAAAAAAGAAAAAGAAAAAGAAAAAGAAAAAAAGAAAAGAAAAAAAAAAAAGAAAGAAAATGAAAAGAAAGGAAAATCTAAGCTTCAGAAATAAAAGATAAAAAATTCTTTAGAGTAATTATAGGCTGCTGAGGCCTTATGGTAATAATAAAGGAAAACATCTGACTGGATTGATGCTGGAAGAGACAGTGACAAGAGGAATACAGGTTGAAAAAATAATTAAAATCAGCTATCTTGGGTAAGCTGTCATTCAGTCTCAGGAAGAAAAGGAATGCTAATAAAATATTAATCGGGTCTTTTTAAGATTTTTTTTTAATAACATCCTTTTATACACAGGTAGCACTCCAGTTTGTCAGTCAAGAGCACCAGACACAGAAGTACCTACCAGAAAAACAAATAGTAAAAATAGGTAGAAGAGCTTTTGGTCAGTAGTGTTTGACCTCAGAAAGAAACCACCAAGGCGTTAAGGCAGGAGTTATTTGGAGAGAGGTTTGTAGAAAATCACTGAGTCTGCTTTGCTTTTTAGAGAAAATTATAGCAAGGAGAAAAAGTTATTTCAGACTGACAGACACCAAATGTCAGCAATCATGATATAATCAGTGCAGGCTTTATTATATTTAAGTGGTTTGAAAGTCTGCAGATTTCAGACAGCTTCAAAATCTAGAGGAAGAGTGTGTCTAAAGACAGTCTTATGAATATTACATACACATGCTCTGTGTAGTGTCACACATTTTTATGTGCTAAATTCTCTTGCAACTCTCTCTGCAGCTTCTTCTTCAGTGGCCCCTTTGCACTGAATGCCTTCCTTGAGCTGGCTTACAAACCCTCTGCCCTCTTTCTTTCAAGTCTTTACATAAAGCCACTTCTTTGTTTCTGACACAGCCCAGCTCTGTGATGAGCTCCAGAGAAAATATACTCTTTCAGTCCAGAAAATCACTGAAGTTGCTGTGCTCAGACAAGTTCAAGGCAACTGCTAAATATTAAAGAAATGCATTTTTTTTTCCTTCCTTGTAATGTAAACTAGATTTTGCTAGAAAGCTGTATTACCTTAGGAGTGTTTCTCAATGCTATCTGCTTTAAGTGACTGCTGGGACTAGCTTCCCATCAGCCCTTGTCCTCTGCACACATAAAGCTTGCTGAGGATGACATACAGCCCAGACACATGATGTGATATGCAGCCACGCTGCAGCTGCCACAGCCATCACAGCCACCACACACCTCAAAACAGATGCCATTAATTTTAAATCTACACCCACAGCGTGCCCTGTCTTTTAAAAGACCCTTTAACAAACTCATTCTTTCCAAATCAGCAGACTTCCATTTCAGCCATAACTGGTTATATTGACAAGTTTTCCTATGTGATGCAAGGGGAAACTGAGGGAAGTAATTAAAGCCCTGCCCACAGGAACACATCACAGTGTTTGTGATAGTCACTAACAGCAGGTGTGTGTCTGTGGGTGGAAGGGGAAGGGATGCGTATTCATTACTGGGGTAAGTTGCCTTGGATATAACAGATGTTGATAATAATGTTTATTTTAGGGTTGTTTGACAGTTCCCATCTAGCACACAAAACAGCAAACTCCACTCATCTGGAGACTTTCCTTATCTTTGGCTTAGAATGCCTTGTGCACACCAAATACTCTTCTTCTGCACCCCATAACATTTCCACTACCACTAATTAGTGATGCCCCTCAGTCTGTAAAGTGACCCAGAGAAACAATTCTGCTGACTCAGTGTGGTGGGTCTCATCCCCAGCCCATGAGGATGAGGATCTCCTGGGACAGCCCTGGGAGCAGCCAGAGGGGGTATTATTTTTGGACAGGGTTCCCCACCTGCCATTTTTCATCTGCACTCCTCCAAAGATGCACAGACTTTTAGTCACATCACCTAACCATAATGAAAGCAACAGGAATAGAATGGAAGTTATCGGGGGCAAAATACTATTGATTTTCCTTTAAAATGTCTAATGTGAAATTTCAGTTTCAGCTGATGATGCTCAGCAAAATTGCAGATATTGCAGTCAGAGCATTTTAGTGACCTCAGAAGATGTTTACATACATCTGCTCTATACTTCAGATTTTTTAAAATATTTTTCTTTAATGTCTGAAGCAAAAGATTGCACAGAATTTGACAAAAATGTATATGGGTTTTCTGAAAATGTTGATGAAATGGCCCCATTTATTTTTAAAGGTAGAGAATTACTATTTGAAACATAAAATATAACAAAATTGTTCCAGGGAAGCTAAGCATGGTTTGAAGGACTGAGCACGCATATCTAGGCAGCCCCTTGCAGCTGCTCTCCAGAGCTGGACTCCAGTAGGGCAGAGCTCTGGCCCCACAGAAGCAGGTATGACACCGGGATGGTTCGAGTGGCTCCTCCAGCTTTGGTCACGTGTTGCACTCGTCTATTTGGAGTTGACACGTGGTTCTTCTTCATAACATAGTGAAGGAATGGAGGTGCCATCCAGCTGCAGGTGCCTGTCGGTGGCCTTCTGCAGAGTGGTTTGTGGTGGTCTCCATTTCTGAGTGCACCAAAAGCTACCTGTGCTCAGCAGACCACTATCTACTACTTAGAGGTAGCAAAAATTATCAATAAAGGTCACAGGGAACCAAATTTGAAAAAAGATTCTACTGAAAAATGTATTTGTATTCCAGGTCTATTGTGTGATTTGGAAACAGATAGTGGTGGAAGATCCTTCCAAACAGAGATAGTAGTTTGGTCAAATTATGTGGAAGGCTGTGATTGCTTTGATTTCTCAAACCTATGATGTGGTGAAGGCTTACACAAAAGCTGTCAGACTGAATCAAAACAGTTCAATGTCTTACTTGGGGTCCTTCCAGTAATCTAGGCCATTTCCTCCTGTGTCATATATAGGTGTTAAATAAATAAATAAATAAATAAATAAATCAAGTAAGAGATTCTCAGAGAAGCTGCTTCCAGGGTCAGGAACTCAGATGCCTCTTATTGAACGTTGTATATCCTTTGAAGCACAGATTAAATACTTTCCAGAATTAGTAGATTTTAAATAGCATTTACTGTAATGATGATAAACAGATTTTAAATAGCATTTACTGCAAAGATGATAAACAAACAACTGACACAATACTTAGGTAAGCATGTCTAAGATTTTTAAAATGACAGTTGTAAAACAGTATTTATGCCATTGTATAAACTGACATCCAGGTATAACCTGTACTGTAGACAAAGCTCCAGAATATTCTTGTCATTTTTTTGTAAATGTACCTCTATAATTTAGAATTCTGCTCAGCTTAATTGCTAGAGATATGAGAAGCTCAAATATTGCTTCACAATGATTTACAGTGATGTTAGAAAGATCACAATAAAGCATAACATTACTATGATTATCTAAGCAATTAAGAAAGATGATGTTTTAAAATCACCTTGTAAATAGTGAACATATATCATCTGAGTATCCACATCTCAAAGTGTTTTTTTTTTTTTTTTTTTTTTTTTTTTTTCTGTGAATTTGATTAACAAGAAGTGCTGGACTTTGCAGAGAGGATTTATCTCTCCATGTGCAGATGTTTACAGGTCAGAGATCTGCATCTTAACTATTCACCCTTAGCCACTCTTGAGGCAATGGAAACGAGTCAGCTCTCTTAAAGAATGACTGACCTGAACCTTAAGCAGGCAACTACAGTAGATCAAATTAATTGGTCCCTTAAATATTTATTTTTCTTCTATGAATTTAAAGGGAACCTAGGTAATATAGCTCAGATGTAGACATGTACATTGCACATATACATTGGACAGTGACCATCTGAAAATAACCGATACACATCCCAACACTGTTCCCCCAGATACCTCCATGGTGATGAGGTTCACAGCTGCAAACTCTGTGAAAGCTTGCAGTTATTGGTGGGATTGTGTCTATTAGATATCTATAAAAATATACTTTAAACTGTGCAAATGAATGCAAAATGCAATATTTACTTAGTGAATCTCACAAAAGCAATACTTCACAGACCTTAAACCTGCAGCAATAATTGTACTATGGTAGCTGAAAGTAGAAACCTGCTCCAAATCAGGAGATGTTCTAATCAAATTGAAACATGTCAAAGCTCAATACTATCTGGTGACCTAAGATGTACACAATGGCTTGAGGCTGCCTGAGAAGAGACTATGTGGATTTGCCAGTTTTTTGATGTCTTCCTTTGCATAATATAAAATATGCCTGTAGGTTTTCTTACTTAAGTGAACCTAAAGTGTCAGCAATGTAATTACTGAAAACATCTATGGATCTAGGAAAGTTTTGTTGCAGTAAGTTGGGAAGTGGACTGCAATCTCTGTGACACTGTGACATATATATGACTCTTCTATGCTTTTTATCCAAAATTTTGAAAGGTATAATTAAAAGGTAAAAAGCAGTTTCTGATTTATAGCAGGGAAAATGTATTGTGTAGTGACAAGGTCAACATCAGTACCTCAGTCTTCAAAATCATCGATCCATACTATTTAATTCGGCACTACTGGGAAGTTGTGCTACCCTGATCTTCTGGTCTTTTAGGCTGTCAAAATTGCTGGGGTACCTCTGGCTTCTGTGTGGGAATGTTTGGGCCTCATCCTGCTGCAGACTTGCAGCACAGACTCAGCCAAGTCCAAGCTCCAGTGTACAGGTAAGCAACTGCACCTTCTGTAATCTAAGGTGATCTAAGATTTAAGCCTGGCAGAGCAAAGGAGATCCTGATTTAATACTCTCTGATGTTCACGTGTAGAAGAAAATTATTATACTCAGATACATTTTTAAAATATCAATCAACTAGACACATTAAGCACCGGTACATTTATCAGGCTTCCACTGAACCCTCAGTCGGAAGAGGTTTTAAAAACAGATGAGAACAAATTCTGGTGCAACTAAATTCAGTGGCATTTCTGTCCTTTTTGATGAGGTCAAGTTTTCAGCTGTGATCCAGAAAAGCATTAAAACACCACAAGTAGCTGTGATATTTGTATAGCAGACAGAACTTGCACACATTAAATGTGTCAGAAGTGATGCCACCAATCTATTTTATAGCTGCTTAGATAATACAAATGACTCTCAGAAAAATTTAGAAAGATGCATGCTCAAAATGTCATGCCTTTATCCCTATTAGTAATTATCTCATGTAAAATTCTTTCACACAATGTAGACACAGTTTAAGTTTAAACTTTAAGCAGGCACACTTTGTAGATTTTATTCGCTGTAATGTACTTGTAAGGCTTAACATTTACAGAAGCCGTAACAAGTCATGCATGAGTTTCACCACTTCTGTCATTTTCCATCAGTCATTGCAGCTATTGATTGTCCCTTCTTTAAGCTATGCACTTTATTTTCAAATGGAAAGATATTTATATTTCGTGTGGCATTTCATTTTTTAAACAGGCAATCAATGTATGATTCCAAATTGTATATTCTGGATGTAGTAGCAAAGCCACAAAGCTTAATAAATCTGAAGCACAGAGCTCTGAAAGGTAAATGTAGGAAGGAAAATCTTACATATACAAACCTGGAGGAAGCAGATGAGAGACAAGAAATCTCTCTAAGGATTATCTCCTTGACCCTAGCATCTGGAAAACTGGGAGGAAAAAATCTTGAACCATCTACAGAATCAGGAAGTTTCCAGTGCCATCTAGGATGTTCCTGAGACATGGCATAGAGAGCCTGTAATTTACCAGACGTATTTCCTGCCTCTCCTGAGACACTCGTTAAGGATACAAAATACTAATTACACTATTAATGAAGCCAGATGGGAGGTGATGTGATCACTGCCCAGTCCCTGCCTTGCCTAAAACTCTCCTCACCTAGGATGTAGACACAAGACATATTTACAGTACAGAACAAAGCACTGTGAAGGAAGTTTGCAATAAGATGTGTCTGCCATTCAGATTAGTACTTTTCACCAGACTGCTTCACTTCTCTAAGAAAAGTGTTTAACAGCCTGGCAGGAGGACTCTACTCTGGAAATTACTCTGTCTGTAAGACTTGAGCAAACTGTCATAGCCTAGAGAGCTGAGCTGTGGTCGTCCACCTTGTTAATGCATCTCAGTGGAGAGCAAACTTCTCACCTTGCCATCCAAGAGTAAGGAAGTCAGTCTTTTTTTTTTTTTTAATTGCTGTAGTCTATAAAGAGTACTCCTCCCTTTATGACTTTTTGATGCAATTTCTCTTCCAATAGCAAGAGACACATTTCACCTCAGAAATCAATGCCATTACTTTGCTGATGGCATATATTTCAAGTTTCTCTTTAAGAGATTGATAAGAAAGATCTTTCCTTTGTGAATGAAAGTGCCAGGGGATTTCTAGGTATTTGTGTCCAAGCCAAGACACATGCCTATCTTATGTGTGATGGCTGCTCCAATGATTTTAACTAATGGTTGATCTCAAAAGAAAATTGTGTAATAGACTGGCATGCATGTGTGTGCATGAGAGAGAGAATGTGTGAACTTTTGTGTGGTGACTTCTTTGTATGCTAGAGCTTGTAAAGCAAACAAAAGTGAACACTGTATAATGCAAGAACAGGTCAAGTTATTCATTACCAAGATAATAATAATAATAATAATAATAAATAATAATTTAAAAGAGAGAGAGAGAAAACATAGTTTCACTATAGAAAACACACACACAAAAGGTGCCAATGCCTTCTAAAGGGCCTTTGCTTTCACTTATGGGCTCTTTCTTAATGCTTTACTGAAGTCACCCCTTGCCTATACCTGCACTCTTGGGTCAGCCAACAAAATTGCTGCAGAGGGCTGCTGTGTGGGCACACAACTGCACAAGAGCTCTGGAGAGCATTCATTTAAACCTTAGCAGAAAAAAGAAAAAAAAAAAAAAGTTGAAATTAATGACAAGTTCTTACATGTTACCTTTCAATTACATATTTTCTTCCAGGAACCAGTAATGTCTGTCTCTCTTGTATTATACGATTACTATATGCCACAGTTAAGAGAGACAGCAAAGAAAGATTTTAGCAAGTTTTGTAAAGTTCAAGTAGGGAAAGATTCCATTAATCACAAAATAAGAGTTACCCCTGCTTATGTGGAGCTATGTTGTTAACATATTTTCACTTTTTTTTTTCTACTTACAGAAGTGTTCAAGGAGTAAAAAAGATTTTTAAGTTACTCAGCCAACACTGGTTGTGCTAGCTTTGATTAGGCTTCTCAGTACAAGAGGGACACAGAACTACAGGAGTGAGTCCAGAGGAGGGCTATGAAGATGATGAGAAGACTGGAGCACCTGTCATATGAGGACAGACTGAGAGAGATGGGCCTGTTTAGCCTGGAAAAGAGAAGACTGAGGGGAGACCTCATCAGTGTGTATAAATATCTGAGGGGAGGGTGTCAAGAGGACGGAGACGGTCTCTTTTTAGTTGTGCCCAGAGACAGGACAAGAGGCAATGGGCACAAACTGAAGCACAGGAAGTTCCATCTGAATATGAGGGGGCACCTCTTTACTATGAGGGTGACAGAGCGCTGGAACAGGTCACCCAAAGAGGCTGTGGAGTCTCCTTCTCTGGAGATATTCAAAACCCACCTGGATGCCATCCTGTGCAATGTGCTCTAGGTCATCCTGCTCAGCAGGGGGGTTGGACTTCAGAGGTTCCCTCCAATCTTGGCCATTCTGTGATTATGTGATTTTCTTCACTAGCAAATCTCTTGGTACATGAGGTCTTCACTATGGTGTTCCTGGTGTTTCCCCAGTGTGATCTCTCCAGCCCTTTTAGTGATGACCCAAACTGACATTATGCCAGAATGAACTGCAAAGAGCAAAGATAATTTGCCAAAAATCTCATCAGAAACACTGCAAACACAACTGAGCTTAAAGCATATTTAATTTGCAAACTCTGTAGGAAGAAACTGGAAAACTGCCCATGGAAATGCCAGCAGGACTGTCTGGGGCCATTGCTGCCTTCCCAGAAGTCATGTGTAAATTATGTCAAGCAGAGATGAAATGCTGGCACTTCTCCTCCCAATGCACCTAAGTTGACGCTAAGAACAGAGAGAACTGGATAGTGGAGCAAAACATGGAGGTGCGGGGTCCTGCAGCTCCTTGGGCACTAACCTGAAGCGAAGGACATGAGCACAACAGTCCCACACGGAAGAGGAAATATGGGAGTTACTTCAGTTCTTCCAGCTATGCCTACACTCACACTGGGTGGCCATCACATCTCAGATTTATTCTTTCCCAGCACTGGGAACATGTGTGGCACAAGCTTATCTGGGGAAAGCATGAAGCAGGACCAAACATAGCAACCTTGCAGTCCCTATGGGAAATCTAAAAAAAAAAAAAATCTGGTCTGCTCTATTAAATATTGAAACACACAAGTCATCTCCTGCCTGTGTTCTGCTTGTTTCACCAACAAAAGTCTCTACAAATGCCTAAGAGATAATACATTAATACTTGGAATGGGAACAGTGTCAGAAAGGCTCCTGCTTTTAAGATGCTGAACTGACATCCTACTCATAATGCTTGCAAGTTTTAGTCTGAAATCTACTGGCAAATAATTCCTGCAGAGAAAAAAAGGTAAAAGCAGTAACTGTTTATTATTTTCCTTATTATGGAACTGTTTAATTCTAACAGTGAATTCTTATTATGGTGTGATGAGTTTATTGTAGATTATATAGACTGTCTGAAGTAGTCCCCCTGGCCCTCCCACAACATGCTTTGGTCCAAAAGATAGCAAGGGAGTAAATTTGGTTGCCTTTCTTAGAAATGTTCCAAGATATGGAGTTTCAGAATCATTCTCATTTTAATAAGATTGCTATTTTCTTTTAAAATAACACTTCTTATTTTTGAAACTCCTCAAAGTGCCAGTCATGTCTACCACTTGTCTGTCCCTGCTCAGAGCTTAATGAAAAAGTCTAGAAACTCTTTGTATGAAAATTTCATGCCTCCAGGTGCTCAATTGATTATTCATGAAGCTTTTGGAGCTGTCACCATGGGAGCCAATTGGCTACAACTTATTTAGCATATTAATGACCTATATGAGTTAGTGCAAGAGGAGACATATCATGCCACCTGGAATGCAAGTGGCAAGCTGCTGCTGACTCAATCAGCTCTGCAATGGGAAATAAGAAATTGGAAACATTTTATACAGAAACAGCAAAGCTCTTACATGTCCAAATGCATTCGCTCAAATTAGCATGCAGACCTTCAATAGCTTGTTTTCATAACATGTTCCTTTTATCCTCTGTGCGTTTGGCCTCATTACCAGCTATCTTCTACTGCCAGAGCACATGCCCCTGAAAAGGTTTAATAGGTGAGTCATGTGATTTGTTAGACATTACATCAGAATGATTTAATACACCGAGGGCAAGGCTGTATGTCAGGTCCAGCTGCTGTTACTGCTGCTACAGTTTGTGTAGCAGGTAAGTTGATGGTCTCCAGAAAGCAGCTAGATAATGATAACAATTAATTTTACAGCAGTGAGAGAGTGAATTCAGCTGAGCTAAGCACCTTTTTTATTTCCCCCCATTCACTGCTGCGCTGTTACACCCAGTCAGCAGGTGAAGCGGTTGCTTTCCCATTTTGACAAAACTACAGTGTTAAAGCAAAATAAAGAAATCATGGAGGGGGAGGCAACAACCATCTCCTGGCACCACCAGAAGGACTGCAGGGTGTTGTAAGGCCATGCTGTGCCTCTCCTAGTCACCATAGTCACCACGCCCTAAGCAGCCCTACTGAAGTCATGGAGGGAAGAGCTACAGGTCAGGGTCAGTCCCAACAGCACTGTCTGACCTTTATGTATTCGAGATACAGAAGCTATATTGCTAAAGATTTATTAAAATGGTTTGAGGCCACCTTTGGGGATGTAAGAAATTTGTTATATGGTGCATGGCTCCAGCTGGCTGATGGGGATTTAGGGCTCTTATTCTCATTCTGCAGGACCCTGAGTCCTCGAGTGAGGGCAGGGTGATGGATGAGAGTGATATATACACATAGCTGAGGAAAAACAGTCTCAGCAAAAGTAGCAAAACACTTCAGCACATGCTCAACTTAATTTTACTTCCTTCACAGTTTCTGAATATTTTCCCTGATCTAGTATGTCGATTGCTTAAAGATAATGGTTTATTTTTGCAGTTAATTCATTCAGTAATTAAAACAAGTAGGAAGCAAGTCTGGTGCTCAGGGAGATGTGCTACATTCCCACTTAACATGTGTACCCTGCTAAGAAAACACATGACCTAATAGTCATGTAGGCTCTTCCTTGTGACTCCAGTTTAGTCATAATAATCATTTGGTCATGAAAGACCAGTATAGAGAACCACAAGCCAAATTATGACCACAGCTAGGAGGCAAACAGGAAGAGGCAAATGTGGGGCTATTCAGACTGATAAAGGTGACAGAATCACAGAATCACAGAATGGCTGAGGTTGGCAGGGACCTCTGAAGGCCATCAGATCCAGCCCCTTGCTCAAACAGGGCCAAATAGATCAGGTTGCCCAGAACTATGTCCAGATACATGTGGGAGAAAAATCAACCACCCACTGGAGCTCTGAGTGTTTCTTTACCCTATGAACCAGTAAAAAAGACTTTAATCACAGACACTAGAGAAATGGCTACTCCCAGACATTTGCCAGAACTAGTTGGACACCCGTTTCCTAATATTAGTAAAGATCCATTTTTCTACAATGGCTTAAGTGAGCTTTTATTTCACATTTAGATATCTAATTTTTAGACCTTTGGCATATGCATAGATCCTTTCTAGGGACCTAATAAAATTTTGGATTTCAAATCTTGAATTTTACTTATCCAGAACTAGGCAGCTACCTTTACAGGCAAAGTTTCTGATTTATTTGGCACAGGCAATCCCTCAGAGAGAAATAAATGCACACATACAGACACCACAAAGAGTCAGATTCTTGGGCTCTCATGTTTCTAAATTTTCCTGCACACATCTTTGTGCAGTGAGAGAAAGATTAAAATCTCCCTTCTGGATTTTGAAGGTTTTATACCATTGGCCAGGAATCTGGATACTTGCTGTACTAGTAGGTTAGATGTGTATGACCAGGCTGCCAGCAGATACAGCAGACCATGTGCACTGGGCTCTGTGGTCACATACATTTTATCCAAAGCCACTGGGAAAAAATGCAGCCACTGTAAACCAATGGTCCATCTGACTGGCCACTGTTTCTTCAATTGGTAGGGTGGCTTGCACTCAGAAAGAAGTTCAGGGGCAAAGAACAGGCACAGAAACAACAAAAAGGCCTCAGCCCTTTGTTTTAGCAACATCATTAGTGCCCTGCTAGATTGAAAACACTTGCTGGGGATACTGGAACACCATGCCAAGGTGTAAGCCCCTATAGCCCAGGCTCTTAAATCAGTTCAAGCTGTATTCATGGTGACTGTTATTCGTCCCCCTGCAATGAGTTATTAGTGACCTACTTGGAGATCAACTGATGGAAGTGAAGCACAAAAATTTTTGGATGTTAGAAGGCATATGGATTAGGAGTTTGAACTGATGTAGCTAACCATGTTTTGTAGTTATTTTAAATGAACCAATGCTGGATTATTTGGTGTTTTTAATTGCTGTTGTTTGAACTTATGTAAAGCCTGCATGTAATCATATTTCTGAATCCCCAGAACTGACTTTGTTCCAGGAGAATAAAAGCTTCCATTTTAATGCTTATTTGGACCTGAGGGAAGATGAATTTAATTTATATATTGTCCAAATGAGAAGCATTTTGTCTTTTTCTTGTGGTCTTTCAAGTAGGGGTTAGTAATAGCTACAGGTACTGTGTAGAATCAAACTGAGGAAATGTAATGATTTAAGAACTTAAAATAAATGCATAAAATGTTCTATGATGGTACTGATGGAAGTATGCTGCTCAATATTGAAATATTAGCCTGGCAAATAGCCCTTTATATCCAAATAAATTCTGATTGCCTATTCACAGCCTGGATTTACATGAGGTCTTCATTATAAAATGAATAGCTGTTAATTTGTTGCATCTCCAAGTAAAGTTCCAGTAAATTGTATTTAAAGGAGGGAAAAGAAGGCCTTGTTATGAAACAGTCACCAGCTGGCCATACTATTGAAAATGCTATTTTCTTCTCTCTTTTTTTTTTTTTTTCTTTTTTGAAATTCTAATTTTTGTAAGTAGATTTAACTCTGAGCTTGTAATGATGCATATAAAGATGTATGGACACTGCATGGATTTGCATACTCAGGGTTTTTGGTTGAAGCTGTCTATAGCAGAGATACTCCTCTTAAATTTGTACAATATATTGCATAACATGATCCTGATTGTGAATATTGTTGCATTGTCACCATAAACGTAATAATTAAGATGAAATTGTTTAGAAACAAAGCACCTTGAGACTAAATATTGCCCTGTAGCAAGGGCTTTTGGACTCTTGGATGTTTTGCTTTTTAAATTTCTCTGTCTAACTTTCCACATTAAACCAGTGTACCATGGGGCCTAATTTAACAGTACAGAGAGCTGTTGAAAGGGGCTGTCAGCTCCCCATCACCCTCTACATGCAGACCTCTTTGTCTTGCTCTTGTGTTGGGAAGATGGGCTTCTACCCCTCTTTGTGCCAGTACTGCCATCTGTAAGGCCTTTTACTGAGCCAATGCAATTCACTAATTTAGCAGAAAATAGCTCAACACACAGAGACAGGAGAAAAAACATTTTTCCATGGCACTGAGCCATTCAACTATCACTGAACTATACTTCAGAAAACTCACCTTGGCATTGAAATGAAATCATCATTATCTTAACTCCTTAATCCTGAACCAATATACTTCTGTCATGTTACCAAGAGATAGTGTTGCCAAATGGTGTATGCTTGCTATCAAAGAGGGTGTTTTATTTACTTGTCTTAATATCTTCTGTTATTTCAGTTAGGGAGACAACATCATAATGCATGCTTCAACCTGCAGCTGCTAAAAGGTTTGCATCTCGGTTGACAGTAGGATTTCCTCAAGATTCAGGTGATACATTCTAGTAAATATCTGGGCTGAAGTTATGGGGATGGGGAGCAGTGTATTATCTGGGCCTCATGTGAACAAAGACAAAAATTAGTAAAAGTAAAAATTAGATTTGTATTTAGTAGAGGACTCCAGCCACAAATGCTTAATAGCCAAGGAGACTGTTTAACTACAGTCTGCAGTAGCTGTCTTGTCTAGCAAGATCTTGTCCTTAAATAATTTATTTTCAGAAATACATTTTCTAGATTTAGATTTACGTCATGACTTTTACTCTTTCATATAACCTTCAGTATGTGCCCTTTTTGTGGTTTAACCCAGCAGGCAGCTCAGCACCACACAGCCATTCACTTACACCCCCCAGTGGGATGGGAGACAGAATCAGAAAATGGTAAAACTCATGGGCTGAGGTAAAGACTATTTAACAGAACAGAAAAGGAAGGGATAATAATAATAATAATAATAATAATAATAATAATAATAATAATAATAATAATAAAAGAATGTATCAAACAAGTGATACACAATGCAATTGCTTATCACCCTCTGACCAATGCACAGCCAGAACTCAAGTAGTGGCCCCACCCCTTCCCAGCCAACTTCCCCCATATTTATTTTTCAGCCTGATGTCATATGGTATGTGACATCTCTTTGGCCAGTTTGGGTCAGTTGTCCTGTCTCTTTCCCTTCCAAGTTCCTTCTGCACCCCCAGCCTGCTTGCTGTCAAGGCAGCATGAGAAGGTGAAAAGTCTTTGACTTAGTGTAAGTACTGCTCAACAGCAACTAAAACATAAGCGTGTTATCAACATTGTTTTTCTCCTGAATCCAAAATATGTCCACTGTGAAGAAAATTAACTATCCCAGACGAAACCAGAACAGCCCTTCTCATGTTTTCTTACAGTTGCTGGAGAGCTGGAGGGTGAGATTTCTCTGGAAGGAAATTTTTGATGCCTTTGTAATAAAAGCTGTGTTGCAAGAAATGTTTTTTAGCATTTACTCGTGTCATTACAGTTGGTAAATTCTTTCAAGGCTGGTGGAAAAGTGCATCTTGAGTAAAGGACTTCAAGAGGATGCATGTAGTACAAACCTTACTCAGGTCATTTTCTGGGCAAAGGTTGACATTGAAGAATGCAGGAGAAACAGGACATCAGGCTGAATGAGGTAAGAAGTGTGGTGGGAGCAAATAGAAGTTTGATAAGCAAAATCAGAGGAAGAAAAGCTCTCACCCAGCCTGTACACCTAAGGAGGACTGGTGGAGATAGCAATAAGGTCAAGACAGGGAGTGAAGACAGGAATTCCTTCTCTGCCTCTGTGAAATTTAGGTGATAACAAGGAAAAGTCAGAAAACAGCTGAGAACTTGGACTGGTTAACAAGAATAGGTAAAGATTTGTGAGTTGTGGGACTGAAGGTAATAACTGCAACTATGTGAGTGTTTAAGATCAACCTTTGAAAGAAAGAGATGGAAGAGGAGAGTTTGCCAAGACTATCATTTATGTTAGCGGAAATTTTACAGTTTGCAATTTTGCTGTCAGTGATAGAAAGCCTTGTGTCAGCCTTACCATACTAGGCTTCTGCTGTAATGAGTTTATCACCCATACAAGGTTTATCATTCTAATGAGTTTATCATGCATAGTAAATTTATCATCTGCAGTGTTTGGTCAAAGCATTCATAAAGCCTGGTAAAGATACATCAAGAGGATATCAGTTTAATCCTTTTAAAACAATCATACACATTAATCTTTAGATGAATGCAAACATGCTCAAAACATTTTTTTTCCCAGAGGGGTGTCTCTTGGCAAATATGGGAGGTGTCATATCAACTACCTTTACCTGTACCCCCCACCAGTAATGCACAACACCTAAAAGAAAGTGTAACAATACCAAAAAGGGCAGAAACCTCAATTGCTCAAAACCTGTCTTTCCGCTCCTGGTCTGTGCCAACTCCATTTCGTTCCATGGTCTCACATATACTGTCAAATAGCTTAACTTATCATTGTTTATCTTTGAGACAATCTCAAGCACAACCAAGCTGTCAGTTGTAAGCTCTGACATGACCTCATGCTAGAAGCCTGATATCAAGTTATCCATGACAGGAGATGACGTTTGATACATCCTGGCTGGGGTTTATATCCCTGTTCCATGACTCATCTCTGCCCAGCTGCGCATGTGGGTACCTTGCACAGCCAAAGTAGCATGAAGGAGACTTGCTACAGGCAGCAATGTAGCCTGCTACGTCAAGTCTCAAGAGCTGCTCTTAACGCTATTACTGCTGCAATAGTCAATCTTTATTTTATTATCTACTTTCTTTTGTCAAGGTTTGGAAGCTTTATGAACACAGGTGGCCGAATTCATCTGTTGTGTAACTCCCTGGATCCCAATTTGGCCCACAAACTTGTGTACATTAAAATATCCAAGATGAACTTCTTTTGGTGAAGACATTTTTACCCATAAATATAGAGCATAAAAATAAAGCTAGTTCATCATTTCATCTCCTATATCCTCCCCAGTGCCTTTTGTGTGTGTGTGTGTGTGAAAATAGAAGGTTTCAGCAATACACTTCCTTTATTAGATAAATAACAATTTAAAGGCAACAAAACTTTTTAAATGATTTTTATTGTTTAGCTAAAATCTAAATTGCACTGTCAAGAGGCGAGATTTATTTATTTATTTATTTATTTATTTATTTATCTGTTTGTTTTGTTTCTAAGACCTACATATTTATGAATAATTATACAAAACCAGATTCATTCATAATGTAAAACATAACCAAGTATGAATGTCCATACCAGCCTGGTCTGGTTCTTGGTCTCGTTTGTGGTCTACTTGTATGAAACCAATGGTTCTGTCTTTGGTTATTCCAGGGCTATTTTTGACTCATGAACTAAGCATCCAACTGTAATTCTGCAATTGTTAGCTTTTATTGTAAGGTCTGCATTACCATCCAAAATTGCTTGCTAGCTTTATAAGGACACTACCTTTTTCCACATATTTATGTTCTATCATTTTTAATAAACAACAGTGCACTAGGTGTAATTTCATATAGACAATTTGCACAAAGCCTTTAAAATACTTGGGAATTGCTCAGCATGCAAGAATTCAGAGTAAATAGGTTACCCAAATAACTATTTTGCAGTTTGGGCCCCCAATATGCAATCATTTACATCTCACCAATCTATACCCATTTTTCAGTTGGAAATTTCTCTGCAAGTAATAATCTGCAAGTGATGTTTACAGCAGATAAAAACAGTTGAAAAAAAAATGAAAGAAAGAGCAAAAATGAAAATAATAGTTGGTAGAAATGAGAGAGAACAGTATAATTACTTGTATTTCCACAGCATCGTGTCTTCCCAGAATTCAAGCTGTGAATAATAGCTTTAGTGCAAGGGCAAAACAGAGAAGCCCCTAGGAAAAAGGATACAGATAGTATTTTTTTAACCTTCCTGGGGAGCCTTACTCCATGAAGATTTAAAGCTTTTTAATCTTCAGCAAGACATGTTGGCTGGAAAGCAGTACATTTCAAAATGAAAATGCATTAATTAATGTCTCTTGGAAGAGGACAATCTGAAATATCTTTCTCTGTGGGAGTAACTTGCAAGCTGATTATGTGGGCTGATAGATATTCCATCAGAGAATGCTAAGAGAATATTAAGGTTGTACGGTTAAGCAAACGGAAGTTAGGAAACACCACATTGTAGGATTCATGTGCATCCTTAACTCTGCCTCTGATGCGTATGCAGTATAATATATTCATTACATATAATCTCTCAGATGCTGCTATAAATATACACCATGTTCCCTGATCTTAGATTTTACACACATCATAGCATGCATTAAGTACTGTGTACAACTCTCCACCATAGCCTATTAAAACCTTGTATAAGTAAAGTACATAATAAAATTTGTCTTGAGCAACTAGTGCAGATTAAATATTATATTTATGATATAGAAAACGGTAGACATTTGTTTCAATAAATTATCTTGTAAGCTTGAAAGACTGCAATCTACACGGGTGCATGCAAATTGGCCATGTAGTTAGTGTCTTCATTTCCTGCAAAGATGGGGAGGACTTACTGTGTTTCTGCTTGATAAGACACAGTACAGGTACTGTGTCAGACTGAAGCTTTGGCCATTACTATGCCAAGCAGGAAAACTCATGGGAAGGGCTTCCTATATCCCCTCATGGGGAGTCAGTCCATCACTTTGTTCTTCCTGATCCAATAGGGTTTCATTTATCTAAAGAGTGGAAGAGAAAGTTTCTGGTTTAATGTGACCAAAGTTGGAGAAGAGGTGCATTTAATAACATGTAAGAGTGGGGCATTTGAACACATATGCTATGTGACATTTGGAATGAAGGAGTAAAGGGAGTTTGTGAAGTTTAAATGGTATTTGTAATGAAAACAAAGCACATAATTAGTAAGGTTAAGGATCAGAGGATCCAGAGAGAGTTGAGGTTTTACAAAACCCTCAAAATTTATAAAAAACATGTTTTTTTCCATTTAATTGACTCAGAATGCAATGAAAGCATGTTTCTCTAATTAAATAAATGTCTTGTGGTATGCAGAAATAAATACCAATGATTCTTAAATCAGGGTCTTTGAGTCTGGACAGAGTAGTTTTTCTAGTTGGATTTTAACAGTGTTTTTTTTTTTTCAACATTGTTTTTGTTTTAGTGAGCCCTTCACTTTGTTCTACTCCTCATGCCCCTCTCCATTCAAATTCAGGTCTAGGTGATTTTATTCCAAAACCAGCTCTGCACTTGGTGGCAAAATGAAGGATCAGTTCTTTCCTCCATCTCTGCTTATTCTTTCTCTGAGAGAACAGACCTCCTCCACAGTCCTCTCCAGAAGGTTGCTGTAAGGAGCATGCCAGGGAAAAGAGGGAGTGGACCTGGGCTTGTCCCCACTCTCTGCCTGAGCAACGTTGGTTGATGAGAATGGCACTATCTCTTGTTGAGTCCTCACTGACAGTTTCTTACTCCATGACATGGGCAAATGCTACGTATGCTCAAAGTGGGCAAATGCTACACACGAGGTGAGCAAATGCTACACACACTAGCCCTTGTTCTCATGGGGGACTTCAACTTACCAGATGTCTGCTGGAAATACAATACAGCAGAGAGGGAACAGTCTAGGAGGTTTCTAGTGTGTGGAAGATAACTTCCTGACACAGCTGGTGAGTGAGCCAACTAGTGACGGTGCCCTTCCAGATCTATTGCTTGTTAACAGAGAAGGACTTGTTGGTGATGTGAAGGTTGGAGGCCATCTTGGGCACAGCAGTCATGAATTAATAGAGTTTTGATTACTGGAAAAGTAAGGGGTGGGGTTAGCAGAACTGCCACCCTGGACTTCTGGAGGGCAGTCTTCATCCTGTTTAGGAGACTGGTTGGCAGAATCTTTTGGGAGGTAGTCCTGAAGGGCAGAGGAATCCAGGAAGGCTGGACGCTCTTCAAGAAAGAAATCTTAAAGGCACAAGAGCAGGCCTTCCCCACATGCCAAAAGATGAGCTGGCATAGAAGAAGACTGGCCTGGCTGAACAGAAAGCTCAGACTAGAGCTCAGGAAGAAAAAAAAAAGGTCCATGAAAAGGTCCATGAGCTTTGGAAGAAGGGGCAGACCACTCAGGAGGACTACGAAGATATTGTGAGGCTGTGCAGGGACAAAATTAGAAGGGCCAAAGCCCAACTGAAGCTCAATCTGACTACTGCTGTTAAAGACGATTTAAAAAAAAAAAAAAAAAAAGTTTTTATAAATAGAAAAAACAGACAAGTTGGACAAAAGAGAATCTTCATCCTTTATGGGATGTAGAGGGAAACATAATGACAAGAGATAGGGAAAAGGCTCAGGTACTTAATACATTATTTGCCTCAGTTTTAGTTCTCCAGGTATCCAGTTGTTCTCCAGGTACCCAGCCCTTTGAGATGGTAGATAGGGACAGGGAGCAGAATGAAGCCCTCATAATCCACAAGGAAATGGTTAGCAATCTGCTACTCCACTTGGATGTATGCAAGTCTATGGGGCCAGATGAGATCCACCTGAGGGTACTGAGGGAGCTGGCAGAAGTGCTTGTTAAGCCACTTTCCATCATTTATCAGCAATCCTGGCTATCAGGGGAAGTCCCAGCCAACTGGAGGCTAGCAAATGTGACACCCATCTACAGAAAGGAATGGAAGGAGGATACGGGAAACTACAGGCCTGTCAGTCTGACCTTGGTGCTGGGGAAGTTCATGGAGCAGATTATCTTGAGTGCCATCACACAACACTTGTAGGACAACCAGGTGATTGGGCCCAGTCAACATGGGTTAATCCTGCTTCATGAATCTAATCTCCTTCTACAACAAGGTGACATGCTCAGTTAATGAGGGAAAGGCTGTGGATGTGGTCTACCTAAACTTCAGTAAGGCTTTTGACACTGTTTCCAAAATCGTTCACCTGGAGAAGCTAGTTGCTCAAGGAGTGGATGAGTGTACTCTTCATTGGTTTAAAAACTGGCTGTGTGATGAGGCCCAAAGAGTCATGGTGAATGGAGTTAAATCCAGCTGGAGAACCCAGGGCACAGTATGGGGGCCAGATCTCTTCAGTATCTCTTCAGTATCTTTATCAACAATCTGGATGAGGGCCTTGAGTGCACCCTCAGTACATTTGCAGATGACACTAAGTTAGGGGTGAGTGTTGATCTGCTCAAGGGTAGGAGGGCTGTACAGAGGGATCTGGATAGGCTGGACTGATGGGCTGAGGCCAACTGAATGAAGATCAACAAGGCTAAGTGCCAGGTCCTGCACCTGGGTCACAGCAACTCCATGCTGTGCTACAGGCTGAGGGAAGAGTGGCTGGAAAGCTGCCCAGAGTAAAGGAACCTGGGGACACTGATCGATAACTGGCTGAATATGAACCAGCAGTGTGCTCAGGTGGCCAAGAAGGCCAACAGCATCCTGGCTTGTATCAGAAATAGCGTGGCCAGCAGGACTAGGGAAGTGATCGTCCCTCTGTACTCAGCTCTGATGAGGCTGCACATTGAATACTGTGTTCAGGCTTGGACCTCTCATTACAAAAAGGACATTGAGGTGCTGGAGCATGACCAAAGAAGGGCAATGAAACTGGTTAAGGGTCTAGAAAATAAGTCTTATGAGGAGCGGCTGAGGGAGCTGGGGTTGTTTAGTCTGGAGAAAAGGAGGCTCAGTGAGACTTTACCACACTCTACAGTTACCTTAAAGGAAGCTACAGCGAGGTGGGTATCAGGCTCTTCTCACAAGCACCAAGAGATAACACAAGGAAATGGCCTCAAGTTGCACCAGGGGAGGTTTAGTTGGGGTATTAGGAGAAATTTCTTCGCTGAAAGGGTTGTGAAGTATTGGAACAGGCTGCCCAGGGAAGTGGTTGAGTCACCATCCCTGGAGGTCTTCAAGAAACATGTAGATTTAGAATTTAGTACCATGGTTTAGTGGTGGACTTTAGCACTAATTTAAAGGTTGGACTAGATTATCCTAGAGGTCTTTTCCAACCTAAATGATTCTATGATTCTGTGATAAAGCCAGGAGACTTTCCCCATTCAAAGCTAAAATCTGAGAAAGATTTGGCTCTTGTGCCAAAATGACCCTAGCCACAGCAAGATATGCACCCCTCACAAAATAAAATAAAATAAAATAAAAATAAAATAAAATAAAATAAAATATAAGTAAAATAAAATAAAATAAAATAAATAATTAAAATAAAATAAAATAACTGAGGTCACAAGAGCTGATGAGTTTTATCAGTGTTTTCCCCACAAAACTCCCCTGCTTATTTCATGGGCTTTATCTTTTCAGATGTTTTGATTCCTTTTAGCACCAGAAACAAAAAGCTTCTTCAAAATACTGTCTTACACAGTGTTCTTTTTCTGTTCTTAAAAACTCTCATCTTCAAAGTGATTCCTGGACAATCACATGGTTGCTAGTTCAAACAGTGATTGCTTGTTTGCTGTACCCCTCTTCTGTGTGAATGCTATTAATTCAGCTTCTGGTCACTATAGGGAATTTTAACAGATTCTTCTATGTTTAAGGAAAGATGGCTTTAATCAGCAGATTCAATAAGTTTTATCCTAAGATACAATATTATTTTCCTTTGCAGAACTAACCAGTTCTGTGATCAGTGCAGCAAGATGGGAGCCAGTGACTTATAATATCTCCCCTCCCTCCTCTTTTCCTACAGAGGAGCTAGGAATATTTTCAATTTATTGTGGAGAATATCTTTTTATTCAGAAGAGTGCATAAGTGCAGTACTGGAAAGGTCTGCTTTCACCATTGAATGGGGTCCCCAACAAACTCAGGCTACTATGTAATGTGTATGAAACCCAGAAGGGTGCTTTGCAATTTTTCCATTTTGCTCATTACTATCTTCAAACTTCAAAAATGTTCACTGCACCTTCACCTTTAAAAAATAAGATTTAGAATGATTTGACTGAAGGTAGGGTCCTAAAAGATTTTAGCAATGCCCTTTGCCTGCACCCTTTTTGTAGTATGATGTCAGGTGTCATCTATTTAAGCACCTGCAGTGGATCTGAGTGAATCTACACTTGTCTACCTCATCTGTCTCTGCAGTCAATGGAGGGAGGTAGGTGCTTTTAGGGTGTGAGTAATCTCAGTCTGAGCAACTGTGAAGTAGAACAGTTCAAACCTGATTGATCATCTTACATAGTTACACAGCATAGAAAAATCAGGTCAGGTACTAGACACTAGTTTTCACAGGATCTGAATGACTACTGCAGCAACAGCTAAATTACAAATAATAAGAAAGAAAGAAGAATCCAAGCTTGAAGTTACCTTAAATGTCATTTTAACCTCTGCTTTAAATTCTAGTTGAGTTTGACTTAGAAGATTTTCTTTATTTGTACTCTCATGTTCATGGTGATTTTAATTACTTCCTGGTTGATATTGTTCCAGTATACACCAAAAACGTTTCTGAGGACTAGTTATATTGCTATGCAAGGTGAAGAGTTTTTTACAACAACACACTGAAACCAAAGATCTACATCATTTCAGTACATGCTTTAAGGATATATATTTTAACACAGATGTAAAAAAATCCAATTTATCAAATGAAGTTTAAGGAAAGCTAATGAAACATAAGAAAGAAATATATATGTATACATATATATATATATTTTCTAACTTATTTGTGTTCATGGTCATCATCTAGGTTTTTTTCACCCTTGCAGTTCTGACAGATGTTGAGTCTCCATTAAAAGGCATCCAGTCTGGACGCCTACCAGGGCAACCTGCTCTAAGGAACCTTATTTGGCAGGGGGGTTGGACCCGATGCTCTCTTGAGGTCCCTTCCAACCCTTACAATTCTGTGAAAAGGTTCACTGCCAGTAACGATCTTAGTTCCAACTGGTCTTCTTCATAGGTTCATCCTCCATACATATCGTGAAAGCTTTATTTGCAGTAACTCACTCTATGGCTCCTTGTTGCACTTATTATAGACAAGTTCTCCCAGATTGTGCTTAAATGAGTACCCTTCTAGGTTAACAGAAGCCCAAGCAAAAAGAAACAGAGGAAAAAAAAGTCTTTTTTTTTTTTTTTTTCCCTTTTTTTCTTAATTACATACAATAGTTTATTAATTTCAAATTTGAAGTTATTTAATGGATTACTATTTATCTGTTATTTTTTCCCTTTGATCTGGAAAGTACTTTAGCTTAAAAAAAATACTATCCTATTGCCCTTATTTCTCTAGCTACCTCCAACGTCCATAAAATATTTATTTTCTTTATGATTAAATGCAGGTTTTCCTCAGGATCCAGAAAACCAAGCACCATTTATATCACAACCACAGAATATACAAATCACTGTGGTATTGTTTATTAATTTCAAAATATGGAGATATTGCTCTTCAAACATGCCTGAAAAGACTATTTTTGTAATAGTAAGATGGCAAAAAGTTTAGAGTTAGCATGCAGTGGAAGCTAGAAAAAAAATAATAATAACCTTAGAACTAATAGAGAAAACTAATAATAATTAAAAAAGTAATGTGACAGTCCCAGCATTTCTGTCAAAAATGTAGCATATTTGTCTAATATTGTAATTATACTTCATCATAGTAGAAGAAGTTGCTAAAGAATAAACTGTGCAATGTTTGCTATTGCAAACCTTGACTGCCTTCTACCCCCAAGCGTCTAGGTTAAACCCAAATTAGAACTCACAGAATCACAGAATCACAGAATCATAGAATCAAAGAATCATAAAATCATAGAATGGCTTGGGTTGGAAGGGACTTAAAGATCATCTAACTCCAACACCCCTGCCATAGACAGGGATGCCACACACTGGATCAGGTTGCTAAAAACCCCATCCAGCCTGGCCTTGAACACCTCCAGGGATGAGGCATTCACACATTCTCTTGGCAACCTATTCCTGTGCCTCACTACTTTCTTACAGTGAAGAATTTCCTCCTAATGTCTAATCTAAATCTATCCTCTTTTACTTTAAGACCATTCCCCTTTGTGCTATCATTATCTACCGAAGTAAAGAGTCCTTCTCTAACCTTTTTATAAGCCCCCTTTAAATACTGAAATGCTGCGACAAGGTCTCCCTGGAGCCTTCTCTTCTCCAGGCTGACCAGCCCCAGTTCTCTCTGCCTTTCTTCATAGGAGAGGTGCTCCAGAGCTCTGATCATCTTTGTAACCTTAACTCCCTCTGTGCCTTTGGCTTTTTAGGGCTCTAATAGAGTTTAGGTACTGTCTGGGGGGATCTGTACCTGGTGACATAACAAGTCGCATGCTTGGTGCAATCATTGCAAGAAAGAAGACCACTATGGCAGGTTTAATGACTTCTTTATGTTGATTTTACGTCAGAGATGCTGACATTTGTTGTTTCTTTGCTGTTTTTTGATAACAAGTATGATGTGTGCACATACATATACATAGGATAGACACAAGTAACACAAAATATATTTAGACCTGCTGGGAAGGAAAAAAAAAATAATAAAAAGAATCAATGAAACTCTTGCCAGAATTTCTACAATGTTTAGAGAGAATTTTACAAGTCTTAGGTGACTTTTCTTTGATTCCAAAATACTTATCCTCATCATGCTTAGACTCAGTCTCCATCCCATATTCTCCAAACATTCATAAATAAATCCTACTTATGATACAATTCCTGTAAACTGTCCTTTTCATATGGTTCTCCTTTACGGTTTCAGCTTTGTTGTCAGGTATTCTACACCTAAGCTAAAAGCCTATGTTGCTTAAGTGGCTCCTTAGACTGGAGGTAACATCCCCTACAGGTCTCTGGGCAACAATCCACCTCTTGTTTCTAAGCTCTCATCATCTGGATTGGTGCAATCATTTTTGCAGTATATGACAATTTCTCAAAGAGTGAGCAAAAAGGCAAACATGTAAGGGCCCTCCAGTATTCCAATACAATCAAAACACTGTCACCAAGGAAATGGAGATTATGGATTGATACAGCTACATGTAGAAATAGATCGGTTTTCAGTTTCAGTTAGTTTTACCAAAAAAGTTTAACCGGGAACTCTGAAGTGTGGCATCTTCTGAAAAGGAAATTCTGTGGCTTTTTAGGCTTATTAGTTCAGAAAACTGTTTATTTTGAGTAAAGAAAGCTCTATGACCAACTTTAGCACATAAATAGTTAGGGTGATATTTGACAGTTCAATAACCTGCACTGTGACAACTATGGAGCTGGGAGTGGAGAGGACAGGGCAGTATGCACCCTCAATTTCTGATCTGTTTTGTTTTTTTCTCTTTCTTTAGTTCTCCTGTGATTCTTTTGGCACTGGGTGCTTTGTAGGCTGGAGATGTTAAATCTCTCTTGCCATTGGTTAATATTCACGCTTTGGGCCCCTTGTGCCTATTTGCCTGGGAGGAGGATGGATCAGGTCCCATACATCACTCAACACTTTTTGCTTAGAATTTGCTCTAGTTTCCTTCTTTAGGAAGTGATATGGTTTTGGTATTCACTTAGTGTCACATTCTAAATAGGCTGTTCATTGTCAGTGTATGTTTGCTATACATTAAAATTTTGAAATTTAAATTCTCAGTGGAAAAAGACTGAAGAACTTATTTTATTTTTTCTTTCAGTCTTTGGTTCTCGAAATACGTCACTAACAACATAAAGGGCTGAAAACAATTGTTAATGCATTATCTTTTGGTTCAACTTGTAAATTCCAAGAGTTAGATTTTTTTTTAATTTAATGACCATGATTCTCACTCAAATATATTTGCTGCTGAAGGGTAGAAATTGCCAGGAAAAGACACAAATCTCTCTAATTCTCATGATGCTGTCTGTGTTCTGCCCATTGCCTATGCCATAAATTACTAAAGCCAATTAAGAATTGTCCTAGATATTGTTATTTTATTTCTATGGGATCTGTTCTGTCATATTGAACCCCTACTACATTGCTTCATCTTCTAGTGAGAGTTGAAGATAGATGATGCAAAATCTGGTTGACTCACTTCATCTATTTTTTTTTTCTTATTTTTTAATCGATTTCCAGCTTAGATCTTTGGGTGGGTTTGTACCAGGCAATGGAAAGGAAATCTAGCTCTGTTTTCTTTTTTGCTGTCCTTCTAATACATTATTCACTATGTCACTATGAAGCAAATTTTCTAAAGTTAGGGGCACAACACAACTTCCGGAGATTAACTTGTGCTGGCGTAAAGTGTTTGGCATGAGTACTGGGTCAGCCTTCATATGTGATTGGTGGACAGGTGGCTCCAGAGCTCAGCACAGCAGACACTGCACCAGTGCAGGAATTCAGGCTTTCAAACTGGTATCTAACCTGATTCCATGTCCCTGAACTGCTGCCATACCACAGACAACAATATGGATGTTACCTAAGATGTACATTTCTTGATCTTTTCCTCTTCCTGTACATGCATCCACATATTTCTGAAAGTTAATATCTTACAGAAAAGTATGAAGGCTCTGTAAGTCTGCAGTTCATCACAGAATAACTTATAGGAAAAGGATGTGTGTGTCAAAAACATCCGTCTAAACCTTGTTATCTCCTGTTAAAAATAAGTAAGTCTCAGAAGGCACTGAGAACTAGGACGAAATAATGCATTTATTTTCTTTAAATCTTTTTCTCTCCCCATTTTCCCCATGCATTTTTTTTTCCTAAATTGTTTTCTCTCTAATGATAATGTCATTTCTGCAAGGCTTTTTGCACTTCTCCAGCTTAAGCATCTCAGTGGTTGATGAAGTCAGTCAGAACTGAATTGCTTAAAGTCAGAGATACTGTTTTTGAACCAGTGCCACCATCTATTTATAAAGCAATATGGAAAATGTCACAATAACCTTAAAGACATTTTTCCCTCTCTCATGTTTGTAGGATGATTAAATAGGATTTAGTTTGTGAAAGTGGTCAGAAGGTAATGTTTCCTCTCACAACTAACTTTCCAAGTTCTCTTTCTGTTTTCTCACAGAAAGAGATACATCATCATTCTCTGTGTCTGGGCTGCAAGACATACACATTTTCTGTCTTGAACAGAAAAAACACAGAGAGTCAATACAAGTATTAAATTCCTCATTGATCTCCCCCTGCACATAGGAAGGTACACACTGTCTCCAAAGTATTTTGAGTAGGGAGAATTTTGCCTCAGTCGATCCTGTCTGCAGGTAAATGATATAAGTCAACAGGTTTATTTTTAAGGATTATCTACACGTTTCATGTTTCCCAGGATCAGGTTTTCTGGGGGAGTTCATTCTGTCCAGCTCTCTAAGGATGCTAAAGAGGAGTGTAGGGGGAGAGGTTTATAGAGTGTTCCTCTCATAGATGGCTGCTCTTTCACTGGAGCTGGCATTCTGCTTTTTAAAGAGAAGCAGTAATGAACTTCTTGAATAGTTAGACATCTCTGCCAGGTAAATTAGTGCAAACGCTTATTCCTAATAAAAACAACTGTAGCAAGGACTATCAAGACCTTGTAGTTCAGTTTCCTAAGGGAGAAGGTCACCGATGGAAGAGACTATGCATAAGCCAAGTATGAACTGGGTGATGTGACTTCACTGTGTATATGTAAGAGGGAATTGACTTATACACTTATAAGCCTCAGTCCAAAAAAAAAAAAAAAAAAAAAATAGACCATTCAGGTCTATTGTATTTTCTCTAGGACTCCTTTAGAAGCCTGACATCAGGGAGCAATGCTGTTGAGAGCACTGATTCTAATCAAAGAGCTAAGGGAAAAAGGGATTTCCACAAATAATTTCTACCAAGGACTGCTCTGAACACAAACAGCAGCATCAGTGGGCACTTCCCTGTACTCAATTGTTTATCACAAGGTAGGAAAAAGAAAGAGAGATGTCCTTGACGACCTCTGAAAAATAAGCTTTTTCATAATTATTACTATTGTATTTTATTTGGTATTTATGACTGTATTTTTACTGGAACAGCTGTCAGAATCTCAGCTGAGCTCAGGCCTCAGTGTGCTGCAGGCTAATTCAATGTATAAAATGCTTGAGGACTGCTTGAAGTTCTCCCCTGTCTGAAGGAGTTGTTGCTGGCCTTTGGCTCTGATGGTAACTTTTGGATGTATTCTTAGCCTTCCACTGGTTCAATGCACAGCTTGCATGTGGTTGGAAAAGAAAAAGGCAATGATGGCCTAAACAAATAGGGAAAGTCAAAAAAATTTCAGAAGGAAAAAGAAAATAGAGAAGTGACTTGCCTAAAATCATGATGCCAGTTGGAGCTAGAATTAAAAATCTCTTTCCCTTGTCTGCAAATAAATTTAGAGCATTGTCAGAGTCCTGGGAAGATTAAACAGAAAGCTCCATGTACTACACATTTCTCTCTCTTTCTATATATTCTTTCTTAAAGCCGCATAGGTGTTCTGTCATTGGTTTGCAAAGGCTCATCTCTCATTGATTTGTAAAGTTAATACAGTAGCTTGAAGGAAGACTGCACAGGAAAAGATAGATAAAGCTGGTTGACCTCAGCCTTGGGCCAGATGATGTGTACTATTCAGCATTATATCTTTCCTGTTTGAGAAGTCCAGAAGCCCATTAGGCTCAGACTAAAAGCTCTTAAGAGCGGTTAAAAATATATATATATATATATATATATTAATTAAAAGCTTGAAATTGAGGCAGATAAATGAATGTGTGTAGAAACTGAAAGAATGAGGACAATGTTAATCTACGGTGGCACTTCACTGAAACCCAGAGAGATATATTGAAGGCAAATTGGACCCAAAATATTTACATTGGGAAACATTTAGCTTCTTTTATTTTTTTGCCTGAATAAAAGTTTTCAGTGAATTGTAAAACATTTTTTTTTTCAGCAAAACTAATGTAAATGGTAACAGTAGCTATCCTTTACTAACTTTACAACTCTTTATGTTGAGTTTCTCAGAATCTTCAGAGAGATGTTAGATGCTTTTGCAATGTCTTTGTTCTCTTATGGGAAAATAATTATAGTACAATTTCTTCTCATTCAGATTTTAAATCCTGATTAGAGGCATGCAATCTGACCTTCAAGTAAAATATATAATTTTATACATTCATCTTTCTAAATTACAACAAATTTTCCAATTTTTATTTTGTGGACTGTGTAGTTACAGCAATCAGCTTATCTGCTCTTCACTTCAGCATATGCTGTAGTGCCTTAAGTGATGAATGTCATTTTAATCAAAAGGCTTGGAGAAATCTTCTGATCTAATGTAACACTTCAGCTTAGAAAACATGTTGCCTCAAGAAAGCAGTAAGAATTCAGAGACTTTATTTTAGGGCTTCTTCAAAACAGGTTTTAGATTTTAAAAGTCTGTCATTTATTTGGACAAAGAGGATGTAAGAACACCTCAAACTAGGTTCTAGTTAAAATCATAGCTTTGATTTTTATTTTTTTATTTTTTTCTTCATGATGAGACGAGCTCTTAAAAATACTAATGCTACTCCCTCATTGTTTCCAAAAAAATAACGGAAATTGAAATGAAGATCTATGCATGACCATACATTCCTGACCCCATTGGTGTATGGGAGGTTTGGATACAAAGCATTGCATTTTTTTAAAAAAGTAAATAAAAATTACATCAGAATTAGTTAGTAGTTAGTACATTTATGGTAGAAGGTTCTCTCAGGCCTCAACTCTGAAGGCAGGAGAAGGAAAAGGGGAGTGCGGTGAAATAGTCTCCAGCTTATTCTGTCTAAACATTTGGGGAAGGCTAGATGAGGTTGTAACATATTGAACATTTCCCTAAAGGGAACACCCTTTAGGTGTTTAGGCTCAATAAGGTTCTAGATTTACCCAGGCAGGTAGAAAAGATAACATTTGGATATATTTTTCAGGCTTTCTTCACTCTGTATGTTATGAGCACATATATCAGTTGATTATTTTCAAAAATATACGAAGACCGTATACAGTTAAAAAACAAAATACTGAGAATATAACTGTAATCTGGTTTGTTATGAACCTAATACACAGTTATTTCTTAGAAACCACCTCTCCCTGGTAGAAGAATTGGTTAATATATTGTACTCACAAATTGGAATTTGTTGGGTTGTGTTATTGACTATCCAAACTTATAAGTACCTATAGATTCAATTAGGAGTTTATTTACATACAAAGGTAAAGTCCAAGAAAATGAAAATAATGTATATATATATATATATATTATATATATAAAACAAATTAAAAGATAAAGACTTTTAACAGTATATTGTAGCATGGGAGTTAAAACTAATTCAAGGGGTGATTAAGGTTATGATCTCACAAAGCTGGCCCAATGTACAAAAGACAGTGAAATTCCTAAAAATTCTTCTAAAATCTTTGGAGAATCCAAATTCTAGGTAGAAGACACAAACTCTTTCAGTCATGCAGAGTGTTGAGGTGTTTTCCTCTATTTTTTTTCTTTTAAAAAGTCTTAGGTCTCTGTAACATGGGATTTTAAAACAAGGTGGAAGTTGCAGTGTGAAACACTGAGGAGCATATTTTCTGCTGACATGTTTCCACTGAAACCAGTTGAATTCCACCAACAGATTTTGGCTCTGAAAGTCAGGAAATGCCAAACTTAGGTTGAATGTAGGGCAACATGACAGTATTTTTGCAATGCAGAAAGCACACTTGTTTTCATTCTCAAACAGCTTGAGTAAGCTGCTGAGGAATTTGAAAGAGTTCACTCAGCACTACTTCCAGCTCCCCAGATAGCCAAAGAATATCTTATGATAATACAAAAGTCACCAGTGTGCCTGTTCTTAAGTGAGTACATTACTGAATGAAAGTAGATTTATACTATCTAAGAAGGATGGACTGAGAAAATAATCTCCATGTTTTCTACAGGCATATGCATACACATTCATCAATATCTTTCTGCAGCTAATTCATTTCTCCATTTCATGAACTGGCGTCATTGCCTTTAAGTCAGTAACCTTAAGCTCAGAGACTTGCAGCTCCTTAGAAATCAACATATTGTGGCAATATAAAAGATGTCTTCATAATAACAGCTTTTTAGAGACAGGAAACAGCTAGAAATATGAAAATCAATAAAGCAGAATGTTGAGGTTTGGGGCAGTTTCCACTGGAATCTGAGAACACCACTACAAGCATTTCTTCCTCTTGTTGTTTCAAGTTCCTTTCTTTGTTTTTGGTATTTTAGAATATTTTCTTAATCTTCTTTTCCATGTGAACACTCTGAGACAAAATGTCATCAGTAAAAGCTAGTGAGGTTTTCTAAAGCCTTTAAAAAAATACTATTGATGCATTTGGTTATTGCTGTATATTTTGTCTCTAATATGTCCACTTTGCTATCCAAAACCATTCCTACAGTCATAACTGAGGTTATGAGTACTTACACTCCCCTTTTTAAAAAGGGTAAAAAGGAGGACCCAGGGAACTACAGACCAGTGAGCCTCACCTCTATGCCTGGCAAGATTATGGAAAAGATCCTCCTGGAATCAGTGTCGAGGCACATGCAAGACAAGGATGTGATCTGAGACAGCCAGCATGGTTTCACCAAGGATAAATCGTGCCTGACCAATCTGGTGGCTTTCCACAATGGATTGACTGCATCATTTGACAAAGAAAGGCCGATTGATGTCATCTACCTGGACTTCTGCAAGGCCTTTGACACAGTCCCACAGAACATCCTGGTCTCCAAATTGGAGAGAGATGCATTTGATGGGTGGACTATTCAGTGGATAAGAAATTGGCTTGAAGGTCACACCCTGATCATCAATGATCAAGTGGTGATCAATGGATCTCTGTCCAAGTGGAGGCCAGTGACAAGTGGTGTACCACAGGGGTCTGTCCTCAGCCCAGTACTGTTTAATATCTTCATCAGTGACATAGACAGTGGGATTGAGTGCATCCTCAGCAAGTTTTCAGATGACACCAAGCTGAGTGGTGCAGTTGATATGATAGAAGGAAGTGATGCCATCCAAAGGGACCTGGACAGGCTTGAGAAGTGGGCCCACATGAACCTAATGAGGTTCAACAAGTCTAAATGCAGGGTTTCTACAGCACCTGGTCTGGGGAAATCCTGGACATGAGCAGAGACTGGGAGAAGAACTCATTGAGACCAGCCCTGCAGAGAAGGACTTGGGGATTCTGATGGATGAAAAGCTCAACATGAGCCAACAGTGTGTGCTTGCAGCCCAGAAGGCCAACTGCATCATGGGCTGCATTAAAAATAGGAGTGGCTAGCAGGTCGAGGGAGGTGATTGTCCCCCTCTACTCAGCCCTGGTGAGGCCCCACCTGGAGTACTGCATCCAGGTCTGGAGTCCACAGCACAAGAAGGATGAGGAGCTGTTAGAGTGGGTCCAGAGGAGAGCCACAAAGATGATTAGAGGGCTGGAGCACCTCTCCTGTGAAGAAAGGCTGAGAGAGTTGGGGTTGGTCAGCCTGGAGAAGAGAAGGTTCTAGGGTGACCTTATTGCAGCTTTTCAATACTTAAAGAGGGCTTATAAAAAAGATGGAGATCAACTTTTTGCCCAGTCAGATAATGATAGGACAAGGGGAAATGGTTTTAAACTAAAAGAGGGGAGATTTAGATTAGAGGTTAGGAGGAAATTCTTCACTCAGAGGGTGGTGAGGCACTGGCACAGGTTGCGCATCGAGCATGTGGATGCGCCATCCCTGGAGGTGTTCAAGATCAGGTTAGATGAGACCCTGAGCAACCTGATCTAGTGGGTGACATCCCTGTCTATAGCGGGGGGGGGGGGGGGGCGGGCAGTAGATGATCTTTAAGATCCCTTCCAACCTGAGGCATTCTATGATTCTATGACTGTATAACAAAATAATTCAATACCAGAACAATATAGTTGTAGTTTTAAGGCAGCATAAACCTCTTGGATGTGTTCTGCCAAAAGTGCCATGAAACCAAAATATGAAACGGGTTGCTGAAATGTAACTTTAAGACTGACTACCTGAGCTACAGTCCCACTTCTGGACTATAGAAAGACACATTTTCAGACACATGCTCCTGATGTATTGTCACCTGCAGTGAGGATAAAGAAGCTCCCTGCCCCACAGAACATACAAAGGGCATAGGCAGGAGAAAGGCTGGAGTCCAGCACAAAAGCCTTCTATTAAGATGCTGAAAAGTAAAGAATAAAAATTTGTTCCTCAATGTAGTGTGAGTGAAGGAGACAGAATTGCTTTCCAGCAATTAATTAAACAATACCTATTGAGAATGTGGAGGGAGAGAAGAACTTGTGTGAAAAAGGAGACATTAATTTACAACAGCTGTTTAAACTACTTATGGCAAAATCCCATAAGCTGCTCAGTGAAGAACCTTGGCTTTTAGTACTGCAGGTAAAACGTCTCCTCAGTGAAATTTCTCATTTATAAGGATGTGTTAAGACCTTCTTTATGATTCCTTCTCAGAATTCTCTCCCCAGTCTAGTGTGAAATCATTTTTTTCATTCGTGATCTTCCTTGCTGTTATCCTTTCATCTATGTGAGCCTGAACATAATTAGAAGAACAGATTCATTTGTGTCATTTAATAATTTACGTAATTTAATTGCATTCCCACTTGAATTTCTTTTTATTTAGAATTTATATTTACAACAGCTAGCTAGCAGTATCCATTTCTCATCTTTATTTTATTGATACACGGGCACCTATTGCCAACAGGTACTATTATACCTCTATAAAATAGCATGTGGAAGCGAGCAAGAGCTAGGTGTAGTAATAAAAGTATAGGTCTTTTCAAGACCAGAGTAATGTGGCATTGTCTTGTATTTTAGATGGTCAGCAAAAATATTCCATTTTCTTCTAATCTCTTCTCCTTAACAATCTGTATAATTAAGGGAAATCAGTATTAGTAATTGGTAATTAACATTCTGAAATTCACAAAATATATTTAAATCTCAACCAAAAATATAGTCCTTGTCAACAGAGTTTTCTTCTCTGCTTAATAGTTTAGTCAAAAGCTAAAAAGCCAAAGAAAAGCTAAGAAGTTCCTTCCAGTTTTGTCCTCTTCCGCCTGAGCTGTGATGCATAACCACACTTTTTTTTTTTTTTTGGCAAGGTATAAGCCCCAGTTTCTCCTTTCACCAAGGCATACAAGTCCTTTTCTTGGTGCCCAGATGAGTGTGATGGGGCTCTTGTGGACTGGGAGCATGGACAATTATTTTGGATACTCATTACTCAGATATCATTGCTCATAGATTATTTCTCCTTCTGAAGACAATTGGTGCACCATGTGTAACTAATTATAATTTTATTAATTTTTCATATCAAATTTTCTGAAAGGAGATTAGTATTCCCAAAGGAAAATGGGATGGCAGTAATAGAATGAATACAAAACACACATATTTCTCTCAGGTCATATTTCTCTCACAGTCATGTGTTTTTCTGTACATTCAAAACTTCATCTGGCAGTTTAAATCAGCAGTCTAAGAATCTGATTTTTCTACCAAATTCTTTAGATTCAGAGTCTTGGAAAAAAAAAAAAAAAAAGAAAACTAGGATTTCCATTCCTACAAGTTCGTCCCATGGGAAGGCTAGTAGTTCTGACTGCAGAACAAAAAATACAATTTGTGACTATGCAAGGCATTACTTGAGAGACTTGTGGAAGTATTCCTTCTTGTAAAAGCAAAAGAGAGAAAGAGGTACACGTTAAGGTTAACAGGGTGAATATACTTTGGTTCCCTCTATAGTCAGAAGAGAGAGAAAAAACACTGTTGAGATGATTCTGGGCAGAAACTTAGCTTAACTAATCGGACTCTCGCTTCAGAGGAGCCTTTCCCATTCACAACACAGAAAATCTCAGATAACCAGCCTCCTGGTTAGAGCACCTTTCCGTAATTAAACTTTTGTGGTAAGAAGGCCTACAGGATGCTCTTCTATATTCTTTGTAGTGGGTTTTGATTTTTGTAAAAACATATCTTTTGCTCAGATGCCCCGAATTATGATGTAAAGGGCAGGAGAAGACGCTCAAGAATTCTTCTCTTTTGAATTTCACTACGCATTGGAATTTGTATATACAAATATTTTTATTCTATTCTCTGCTCATAAACAATGACAGATAATACCATTATAATAACTGCAGGTCCTGATTCTTAACTATTTTTCACTGTCTTAAGCCAAAATATTTTTTTCCTAAATTTAATAAAGCTTCAGTGGTGCTGAGCCAGTATTAATTATATCAAAAACAAATTAGTGGTCTGTCAAAGTAATAGAGATAAAATTCTCTCTTATTTTTTTTCAATGGACAAACCAGATGGCCAAAAAAAAAAAAATCTTCTGTCAGGGTTTCTGCTAGTCACTGATAATAAGCATTTTACTGATATTTTGTCAAAACATCCAGTTTAAGATGTCTCCTAGGAATAACTGATGAATTATGACTGAACTGTTTGTTTCACTCTTGAAGGACAGCATTTATAACTGTTTTTTTAACATCATTTTATCATATTTGTATCACATTATCACATTCATCACATTTTATAAGTTTTTCAGTCACTTTTTTGCAAGTGCAGTTAATGTCCCTAGCCCAAGCTGCAGCTCAAATAGATCCCAGTGGTCTCCAAGGGAAGTGTGGCTCCACTTGGAAGCCTGGACCATGCTGAGGTCGTTTCTGAACTGAGCCCAGGATCAGGTGAGAGCAGCAGATGGACATCCATGCTATGGGCTGCAATTCTTTTCTAGGAGAACTTAGGGCATAGGGAGAAAACGTGGTTATACTCTTAGGTTTAATCTTGAGATTAATTTAGGGCTGAGAAGAGTCCCTGACTAGAAGGTCTATGCATACCATACCTTATTTAATGGAGCTGGCCAAAATATATTCTTAACTATGGTATTACCTAAAGTGACTCAAAATTAGAAAAATAAAAGTTGAAACATGTGTGAATGGATTGTTTGAAAAAAAAATCAAAACAAATTGAAAGTTAGGCATACTAATATAAAAATGAAATAAAATAGAATAAAAATTAAATAAACAAACCCTAATTTTATCTCTTGTTTTGGTGGTTTTATTCTTTTAGAACAAAGATAAAAATAGGCACAGGAAATCATTTTGAATTGAGACTAGGAAACTTTACATTTCAGTATGTAACAGTCGATTTGCAGGCTTTGTTTACAGAATATGGAGTTGCATAATTTATTTTAAATGTTATTTTTTCCTCCAATCAATCCACTGAAGTGACTTTCACCAGCAGCAAAAGTTCCTAATTTCATAGAAGTTCCAGAAGATGTTATCAGCTGAGACAAAGGTATAAGAATGGAAAGAGTGAACTCTTGCATTTCCAACTTCCTGGGAAGCACCAGTGACTCCATACTGAGGCAAAGCAAACTGGGTGGTAAAGGAGGAAAGGTTCCCCAGGACACCGGGGAACCAGATCTTAATGTTTCAGTATCTGGCTTGTAGCCCAGCCAAAGACAAGAGAGCCAATTTAGAAACCTCCTTCCTTCCTCAGCCCCTTCTGCTCACCACCCACACCAGTGCATTATGTTTGAGAAGAACCAACAGCAAAATGCTGAGAGCCTCATTTGAAAGTATATGGGCTTTTTCAGGGGTGGAGGGTGTTAGGAAGCTCCCTGCCTTTCTGCTCTCTTTGCCCCTCCATGGGAGGCTGTGATTTGCCTGTTATAATATTACGTGTTGGACAATAAGCCCCGTGCCTGCAAACGTGACTTTTCCCATAATCTTTACATTTTCTCTGTACTCGCACTTGCTCTGTGGAGGATCACCTCCATTTACTGTGGCACATATAGAGTAAATATATCCATAATTTCAGTTCTATGAAAGAAATAGAGCACTGAAAAAAGTGCATTTCCATGGGATAACTACATTTCTCCACCAGATCAAATTGTTCTGACTTCAGATTCAAACATTACATGCTGGCACTACCTAACATCCAGAGATAAAAGTTGATCTGTAAGAGATAGACATAATTATTTTTTTCTTATTGATTATACAATTATCTAGAAATACACCACCACAAAATTCTACAGGTTTAATCTAAGCTATATTGGAGGTTTATTACTATTGCAGTCAATCTGTAGTACAGTCAGTCAGAGTAAGCATCTAATCAGAAAATGATATCTCCTTTCACAGCAGTTAGTGATCCAGGTAGGTTTGTGAGTGTATAAGTGTGAAAGTTTTCCCATTTGGTTTAAGAGGGCCAAATGTTGCTGTTGGATATGTGTTTTTTCTATCAATATGTGCATTTTTGCATATATTTAATATTTCTGTCAAGAGCTCTAAAGAGATTGATTTTCAAGGCCTACACGCTTAAATTATTATGTTACACCATAAAAAGTTCTTTAAAAAATGCTACCTTTCTAAGCCTCAAAGCCACTCACTGCATATGAGCTGTTGAAATAATAAGTTAAAAAACAAAACAAAACAAAAAAGATACAAAAAAAAAAAGAGAGCCAGAAGTGTAAATGAGCAGTTAAGTAGCTTGCTCAAGGATTTACCAAAGCTAGGAAATTAGTCTGTATAAGGAGATTCTAGAATGACCAGACCTGACTATGAATTATTATATATCAGAACAAGCACAATTTATTTGGAGTTAATTTATTTTAGATTTAATAGCAAAACATGTTTTAAAATAAGTGCATCCAACTCACAGGATTACTAGAAAAGCTATTGCCTTTTAAGTTACTCTGCCTTACTCTGAATTTATTTCTCTCCATAGATAAACTGGTAATGAAATCAGCAGAGTTCCAGCAACTTTGGATCACTCCCTAACAGACACGTGATCCCAGAATTAGTTCAAATTCTTGCTCCTTTCAGATCTACTGGCTTTATTTTTATGTTGACTAAAATTTTAAATTAAAATTCTAGTGGTACTTCAACATATGTACAGCCTGCTTTCCATGTGGACTCAACATACACGTCTATGGTACTCTTATTGCAGATGTTCAGAATTTACTGCACACTAGCTAATAGGTTCTAAGTCCTACGCCCAGTGTGGGTGACATACCTGTAGCATGGTGGCAACACCATATCTGTGTTGAGCCTTAATGTGAGCAGTAAATGTGGGGGAAAGTGAATTCAGTGTGCTCAGAGCATGGGTAGCAACCCTGCCAGTCCTAAGGAGACCAAAGAATGACTGAGCTGGCACCTGACACCTCTCAAACTAATGGCTAGAGAGAAGGGAGATATTCACAAAAACAATACCATTAACAGATCTTAGATTCAATAGGAAGAAAATATTTTTCTTAAACTTCTTAAAGTTCTCTTAAAGTTTAATTTGAGAACCATACTTTCTCTGAGCTAATAAGAGCTGATTGAATGGAGAGGAAGGCAACGTAAAAAATGAAAACAGTCAAACAGTAACAGGAACAAGCATAGAGACAGGATATTTGAATTTGTTTATTTGTTTTGTGATTGCCTGTGAAGGGTACTGTTCTCACTGTAGTCTCATCTCACATGGATATGAAAGTGGAATTTAATCAATTAAAAAGGGGAAAGCTGATTTTAAAATTATTCAGAGCTAAACAGCAAGTCCTTTTTCTTCCCATGTTTATTATTTTCAGTCAATATGTAGTTTGATAATAGTAGTTAATAATGAGTTTTACTTCCTCACTGGTAGCTATATGTAGAAAAAGGTAAAGCCATAACAGTTGTTCGAGGAGCTACCAGATCTAGTTTTGGGTTCTGGAAAACACAAGCTTTTTGATTTTCTAGACATGAGCAGTCACGAGCGTAGATGATACTTTCTCACAAGACTTTTACTCTTTCTCCTGTTATCTGATAAAGTTAGGAAGCCAGCAGCCAGCTCTTTGCTTGCTTGATAAGGGACAAAGAAGCAGGAAGGTAAATAACTCTAAGACAACTGGAAGAATTGGTTGGGACTGTCACAGCAAGCACCCGAAAGGCAGTGAAGGGTCTGACTGAAGGGGAAGTACCAAGAGACCCCATACAACCCTAGAGTACAGAACATGACTAGCCAGGGCAGCCTGACATATCAAAGTGAAGGTGTGAGCTGAGCAGTGCAATGAAGGAGGAAGTGGATTAATTATGTTTCTGTGCTGGAAAAAGATTTGCAGACATGGGTTCATAAATGCATCTCCTCATTTTAACATTTTGCTTAACTTTTAAGTTTTTTCCTTTTCAAGAAAATGAAGAAGTGTGAATTACAGCTGAAACTTGTAGAGTAGAGGTGCTTGTAGCAGTTAAGTAATCTCTTTTTGTTTTATCATTGTTTTTCTATCCAAATGTGCAAATTGAATTTAGCTGGAGGAGATAAATATTGAAGAGGTCAGTATGGGAGTTTACTGTTGCTGTAGCATCTTTCTGATGTGTTGTTAAATAAATAAATAAATAAATAAATAAATTTTGCTTTATGAGCAAGGAGTTATTTTATGTTGTGCCCAGCATGAAACTCTCAGTAAGAGAAAAAGTACCATTCATATAAGTGCAGTATCAAGAATTGGAGTGAACGAGCAATAGAGACAGGCTCTAATCACCAAAAACAAACTAACATACAAACATAAAGAAATCCAATTTGCACAAGCAGGAAACAAAGAACCAAATGCTCTACTCTGCCCTGGTGAGGCCCCACCTGGAGTACTGCATCCAGGTCTGGGACCTGCAGCACAAGAAGGATGTGGATCTGTTAGAGTGGGTTCAGAGAAGGTCCACAAAGTTGATCAGAGGGCTAGAGCACGTTTCCTATGAAGAAAGGCTGAGAGAGTTGGGGATGTTCAGCCCAAAGGGAAGGCTCTAGGGTGACCTTATTGCAGCTTTTCAATACTTAAAGGGGGCTTATAAAAAAGATGGAGATCAACTTTTTGCTCAGTCAGATAATGACAAGACAAGGGGAATGGTTTTAAACTAAAAGAGGGGAAATTTAGATTAGAGGTTAGGAGGAAATTCTTCACTCAAAGGGTGGTGAGGCACTGGCACTGTTTGCCTGGAGAAGCTGTGGGTGCCCCATCCCTGGAAGTGTTCAAGACCAGGTTAGATGAGACCCTGAGCAACCTGATCTAGTGGGTGACATCCCTGCCTATGGCAGGGGAGTGGCACTAGATGATCTTTAAGATCCCTTCCAACCCAAAACATTCTATGTTTCTATGATTGAAATAACAGAAAATTAAATCGTAAGTAAGGCACCATCCTCAACTTCACTGTCTGGGCCGTAAAGGCTGAGGGCTGGCGGAAAAGTCTCAGAAATCCACTGATGTGAAGTCATCAGCCCAAACCATTTGCTATTGCAAGCATGACCAGGGACAATTTTAGCCAGAAAGGAGCTGCTGAGCATGCTCTCTGAGATGGAGCAACTCCATCAGTTCCCCTTCATGTGCAGTGCAGGAACCACCCTCAGACAGCATTAGGCTTCTCAGCCACCGCAGACTGCACTTGAGTGACTTCAATTCCAGTCTGTGAAGCTCCAGTGCTGTGAGATGTGGATGAGAAGAGTCCCTGACTAGAAAGCACCCAAGAATGTCACTCCCAGTTATAAATATACTGAGCAGTAGACACGTCAAAGCACAGTATAGATGGTTCAGTGGAACTGAAAGCAAATTTTATCAACATGGCACCATCCTGCTGCATCACACCTGGGATGCTTGAGGCAGTGAAAGAAGGGGAAGAGCTGGATTGCTCCAAGATTTCCAAGACTGATTATCCAAAGAGATTACGCCTGCTTATTCATATTTTTATTTAGCCCGACAGATTAAAACAATACAAATAAATAATATCTATTTATTTTTAAAAAGCATATCATGACATAAGAAGGACTGGTCAAAGAAGACAAGAAATACATATGTTACACAATGATGAATATCTAACCAAAGATATATTTGGGAGAGTGAGAATATGCAAAGGGTATGGTGCTGGATAGCAAGGACAATGAACATGTTGTCAGTCTGTGGAGCAGGGATTTTTCATTTATTTCTCACTTATGATAAGTTCTGTTGAGAAGATACTGTTTCATTGTTCAATTGTGTGCAAGCTTAGCAGTGAAATGTAAAAAGTTTCATATTTAAATTGTCTTTATATTTTGGATAGAATGCTGGATTTTTTCTCAGTGTCCCAGGGGTACCATAGCAGAGAGTTTTTCTCTCCAAAATCCAGTGATCTCTGAGTCCTCTCACTGACATGAGAGGATGTCTTATTTTCCACACTTTCTACTCCAGTATGTTAATCTATGATTTTCAGGCTGCATTTCAGTTTGAAAAAGCGTGCTGCAATCAAGATGCAAAATAAATTACCCCGTAAAAATTCAGTCACGATACTACTTTTCATTCCAGGCTTGGGACTGGAGTTACATGGCATTCACCCACTCCCTATTGTACTTATGGCCACCTCACTCTGGAAGAAGTGCTGTAAGAATGTCCTCCAGGCAATTCTGAGGCGGCGGGGGGGGGGGGGGGGGGGGGGTGGAATCTGCAGTAGAGTGTTTGAAGAAACTTAAAGACTTAAAGATGAGGAAAAATAATGAAAGGATTTTGTGGTCCATCTCTTCATTTTCCCGCACAGAACAGAGGATATTACATTTTACTATAAAATAAAAACACTCTCTACAATAAAATTTTAGTGTACAACTGTAAATTTGGATAAATAAAAACAAGAAGTGCATAAATAAATGTTTCATAAAAGAATAAGCTGACTGTACACATTCTGTAATAGTCTACAGCCACATGTTAGCATTGCCTTAAGCTATCCCTGCTGTTCTATAAACATCGAAGATTTTCCAGGTAATCCTATAAAATGTAGCTACTATATTTGGTAAAAGAAAAAAAAAATATATATATATGTATATTCTCTGAAATGTTGGAATAAACTAAAATTAGGTATGATTCAATTTTGTAAATATTATTGTGTCTTTTTTATTATTTATTTTTCTGGGAAAAAATATATTTTTTCTATTCCTCTATGTACTTCATTCTTACTTGAACAAGAGAATAAAAGGGTAACTATAGAAGATATTTTACATTTCCAGTTACTTTTTGTTTGAAAACAACTGCTCAACTAGATCAAAATAGCTATTATCCCAGTTTAGTCAAGATTTACTTTCAAAACCTAACTCCAAACATTTTAGTTTTCTACAGAACAAGCTGTTATATATAAAAACTTGCATATAAATACCTTTCAGTAAAAAATATAAAAAATAAAAAGTTTTAATCACCCCCAAAGTACATTGTAATACCTCTTTACAATGCAAATGGAAGCTGTTCAAGCCTAGGAAATACGAAATCATGAGGACATGTGATTTCTCCAATCATTGCAAATAATATAACATAAAGTGCCAGTCTGAATCAAGCAGAAAGATCAGCTCATAGAAATAAAAATTTGGTAGCCTTTCTTCAGTCACTAAGTAAGCATATTTTGAGAAAAAAAAATCTTGAAGAGCATAAAGTGCTATAGAATGAAAGTTTTATAACTTGACATCAGTAACATCAACTATACTTTATGCAATCTGTCTCTTTTGAGAATAGATAGAGAATCAGAATTTGGAAATGGGTTGAAATAACCACAGGTGTAGCTTTCACTTATTAGAGAAGTAGCTATGAAGTGTATACCGCATATGTGGATATTCAGTAAGGCACAGTTAAGATGGTGTCTGACCAAAGTTATCTGTTCTATCATATGACAATTTGGACATAGTGTAATCAAGGCAAATTTCCACCCTGCAGCAAAAATCTGATTTCAGTGAAGCATCACAAAGGACTGGCAGTAAAGATCTTCTATCACCAGTGGTGGTATTTGCAATCTCCACTCAGCAATCTCCATTTTGTGTTTTGTGCATTTCCCTTCTAAGTTTGTGTGATGTTTCATATTCAGTGGTACATTAGCATGTGGAAAGGTTTCAAAACATCCTTTTTTTTTCTCTCACGTTTGTTTTTCTTTCCAGACTGTATGTCATTCTGTGCTTTCCAGCCTAGCTTTTAACTTTATCCCCATCTGCCTGTAATGTTTAAGTTTCTTCTCCATCTGCCATGGCTGACAATTTCTCTGTTCATAATTGCTTTCACAATGACCAGAACAAGGAAAATATATTAATATCAATACCATATTTCCCTTCACAGGTGATGTGGGTACTGGAAAGATGTTTTCTGTTCTTACCTACTGATGGCTCACACATTATGTATTTATTCTTGCCCTGCCTATATTAGCAAGGGAATAATATCTGGTTTATTCTACTCTTCTGTTCCTCTTTCCTAAAATTAGCTATCAGTTGTTATCTTCTGGTGGGAATGATAGAGGTTAATATAGATATTATCTGACCTTTTAGGCCTATTCTCTAATTTTGCATAATTAACTTTTTGTCTTGGAATTTATCTTTGCCTTTTTCCCTAAAACATTGCACTTTTGTAATTCATTATACATTTTACTAGCTCTCCTCTGAACCTTCTTATTATCATCCTTGTTTCTGTCTGCTTAGGGACATCAACAGTCTTGTTCTGATCCCAACCATACAGTGAATCTTCTGACTACATTGGTTTCTCGTGGACATAACTTACCAACACCAGACACCTCATTGCATCCTAGCTGGTTCACCACTGACACCTCAGCTGCTCATATGCTCGTCCCTCAGTCGTATATACAGATCCAACCTAAGTGATCACTGTATGCAAATGTCCTTCAAGTGCTCAAAAACCTCTTAGCAACCTTGCAGATCCATGCAAGAAAAGAAACTGAAGTTACCCAGAGGTAGTTTGTGTTGCTTTTGACAATGTGGAAGGGTTGAATTTTCAGTGCCTATCCACCTGCTCTAATTCTGACTTCATTCAAATAACTAAGGACAAGGAAGTACAAGCTTTCTCAAATGCAGGTCTCAGAGTGTAATTACCCCTTGAGCCATGGCAGAAAAATATGGGGAAAATATTTTTCTTTTAAACTGCAGCTTTAAAGATGGAACACATTTTCAGTGCATGGAAATGTCTTTTAACCTAGCTCTGCTGGGTATAAAATGAACTTTATTTTGAGTGACAGTCTGCTATTTTCTTCTCAGAATCTTCAGTCTAACTCTATTTCATGGTGTGTCGACTCTCTATATGATTACTCCAATATTCAGGTGCAGAGAAGTAAATGTTTCATGAAAGTGATGTCCCTGTCAGTAGTGTGCATATCATCTGGCCCCCTGAGCTGTCAGTGAACAGATTGTAGAATTACCATTAGAATACAGGAGCCCATAGCTGCAGGCAGTAAATGGAGAGCCGGTAAGCATATGTCACCAGCGTGATATTTTAGCTTCGTATGAATTTGTAAAGTGGAAATAAGCCAGCAGTACCACAGCAACTGCTAACTGCTCTGACTATCCATGTTTCCACATTACACCATATGTTCACAAAATTTGCAGCAAAAGGAATAAAAACTGCTTTCCACTTTTGTGAAATATAACTTTATGGGATGGGGCTTAAAATTTCATTAGTCTAATGCTTTAGATCTTGTGTGTTTAGCTTGATGAAATTTACTTTTTAGGATATCACAGAATTTCTGTGGATGTCTACCTAGGAAATTACATTTAGCTGCCAGCAGGATAAAAATAAGGCACATCTGGTTTGTTCCTCTAGGGAGGAAGGTGCTAGATGCACTTGGATTTCAAAGTCAAATTATATTTTTAATCATATTCAAGATGCAGTTGGATAGCAGTCCATCCATGCAGGCAGATGCAGAGTTCAGTGTTGGCTATCACTTTTTTTTATTAACCTTGGTGAATTTTGTCTGTTGAATTTGCTATGACTGTTTTGAATTGAAAAGAAAGACCAGGATTAGTGAAGAGGTATTTTTACCTTAAATGTCAATCCTTTATTTTAAAATGTTCAGATTTTCATCCAATCATAATTGTTAATTTTTCAAATTATAGGAAAGCACAGTAATGCCAACCATTAAAAATGATAAATTGTTAATGTTACTTTCTATAACACATTATACATTTTCCTATTAGTAGTATCATTTATAGTGAAGAAAACCCAGACACCCTCTAGCTCCCTAGTGTTGAATAGTAATTGATCAAAATCCTGGTATTTGGTTGCATACTAAAATCTGAATTACATTCTGCAAGTGGCTGTGCATCTCCATCTACACTGGTGTAGAGAGAGTGAAGTGGGAAGGACTTGGCATCTGGGAACATCAGGCTTTTAAGATCTGAAATAGATTCAGATCCTAAAACAAGATGGGGTAAATCTGGGATCTAGAGGCCAGCCAGATCCTGACCATTTTTCCTAGGAGAATAAATCAAATGAAGACTCCTTCACCCAAGATCTTACCTGGGATTTTGACAAGATTTTATTATTAGACAGTAAGACAACCTTTGTCTGTTCTGTGCTCTGCCACAGAATGTTAGCCTTTGGTCACTAATGCCCAGTTGCAATATATGATTATTCATCACCCATTGTCTTGTAGAGGCTAACAGATAACATAAACACAACTGTAATCTTTAATAACAACTCAACCAATTAATAAATGTATGGCTATTTTCTGTGTTGAAACTTGATAAATAGAAGTAGTGACATTAGAGAACTTTCAGTCTTGTTAGCTGACAATGTCATACACCACAGAGACACTTAACACATATACGAAAAATAGAAATATGCTTAATTATTCCCTTTATGTCCTTGGTCAAAAGAAAACTTTAAAAAAAAAAAAAAAGCAGTCAAATTTCACGACCTTCTGAGCATCATAGAAGAGCCATTTATTTAATAAAGCATTTGGACAAGTTCAGATTCTATTTCTTGAAGGTGAAAAAAAAAAGTTCTGTGTTGTTCTGATTTATTGGCTAGCTGAGTTACTTTGTTCTCTCTTTGTGATTATTGTTATGTTGTTTGGTGGCCATCATTTGGAATTGTAAATCTAATTAATTTTATGGGCACGTAGGGCATTTCAAAGAGTATTTTCATATTGCTCAACTATAGATAAATAAATGTATAAGAATAAAACAAGACTAATATTACGTTACAAACAAGAGAAACTGAAACACTAAAAAGATGAAATAATATACAATACAAAATGCTCAATCATTGATTGCCCTGTGAAGGAATATTCTTATTGAAATTTGGAATTTCTTTAGCTTTTTTTTTTTTTTAATGTTTATATATATATATATGTATATATATATTCTTTTTGTCTATGTGTGTGCACTCAGGTCCGTGATCTATGACTGCACCAAATTTCAAGGTTCTACTCAATGGCATTGTGAAAAATCATCAACGTACCTACAGCATACTTGCTTGCTTTCAGCAATTTTCTTGGTTACAATCAGTTAAAGAGATCTGGTGACCTTTATTCACCTTAATTTTTCCAAACTGAAGGCTTGCTGCATGTTAGTATAAACAGAAGGGAACTGGTTCACAAAGCATGGCTAACAAATTGACAGTTCAAATTTGATGAAATAACTGAAAGGTCACCTTTCAATGTTAGGATAGTTTACCCCTTCTTAGCTTATAATGGTTGCATAAATTAATATATCAGATCTCGAGATCCTAACTTAGAATATGGAAACTAATCACTATGAAAAATCCCTCATTAACATCTATATTGTACAGAGGACAAATAATGTGTGCCTAGTTGTGGTTTCCTTCTTGGCTACAGTTTCAAAGTAAACAACAACTTTGAAAATTATATATATATATATATATATATATATATATGTGTGCTTTGCTAATCAGAGCGAATTTGTGGTGTTGGTTTTAGTTAAATATCATAGAATTATAGAATCATTAAGTTTGGAAAAGTCCTCCAAGATTACCTGGTCCAACCACCATCATTAGTGCTTTTAGCTTTCTTCTGTGACACCTGGCAGAAAAACCATTTACTCAGAAAATTATGTAATACAAGAGTGGACTGTTGCATTTCACCACTTTTTGCAGTGGAACCTTAATGAAGAAAGAGACTTTTTCAGTGCATAGGATAACATGAATGAAGCTGTCTATAACATTTGAATTTTGAATATTAAAATATGTTGTTATTATTACACACTTATATAATGTGTTTATAAGTGGTGGGTTAGTGAGATTTTTTCAATCTTTTTGAATGTGTATAAATATATATATTCAAGGTAAAGAATCACAAGGTTTCTTTTTATTATCCTCTAATATTTGAAGTACTCATGACAGACATTACACAAAACCCTAGCTGCTATTGGACTATTGGTTTGTCACCTGGTAAGACATCAGTTGTCATCGCTACCAACAGAGACAATAACATGCCAGTCTCAAAGGCATTTGTTTGCATACAACTCCAGTTTAAAATATGACCTCTCTGATATGATGTTTCTCTCTGTATATATAATTATTATGCACAGAGGACAGAAATCTTGACAATACTTTTTGATCAGCCTGACAATAGCCAGTCATATCTTTACATTATCTTATTTTGACACATTTCTATTGCCTTCTTCCGGTTTAGACATTTTATCCACACTAAAATTAAAATCTCTTCTTCGTTAATGCTCATAGGGTTCAAACTTCAACTTTGATAAGTATGAATATAATGTGATTTATTTCACCAGAACACTTAAAGAGGAACTCTTATTTTATTGCTGAAACAGAGATATTTGAGGAACTTGATATAATTCTTCAATGTATATTGTTTAAAATACATATATTTTAAATATATAAATAATATATAAAATATATATATACACTAAGAGATTCAGTTAGCAAAATCTTCCATTTTCACCATTTCAAAATGCAAACTGCTTTCTTTTTTGTTTTAGACTAATTCTTATTCACCCACATTTATTTTAACTCAAATTCCCCCCGTATAATTTTTAGAAGAGATGGATTTGGTGTATACATTTTGGTGTATCTATAACTTTTAACTGAATTTTATTTTTGATTTATCCAAATCCCTGAATCAATAATCTACCTAGCTCTGCAAGTGAGAAAAATATTGAGAATAAAACCATCAATAGGCAGACCTACAGTCTTGTACTGGGGCCAGGGGTGGGGGCAGTAGGGTGTATGAGAGGAGAATAGGAGGAGCTGAAGGGAGGTTTGATGTGAATGGCACCACCTAGAAAGTGGAAGGAAATAGAAATTGTTTATTTGGACTTCCCTTTGCAACTGTGCAATGCTTCTTTCTGTCCCTAAAGTGACATCTGGAATAATTTCCTTCATTGGTTCTGCCATTGAACAAGTTCTTTGCATGCAACATAACTTCAAGTGGTTTTGATTCCGCTTAATCCTCCAGTCCATGCCTCAGAAGCCTGCAAACATCTGAATATTTCTTTCCTCTCCAAGTGTGTACTCAGTTCCTCGTCCTGAAGCAAGCAGTAAGTTCAGGGGTGTCTTTCTGAGTAGATTAAGCATGGGCTGTCTCCTGCTGAACTAGTGTCTTTTTGCAAGCAATGGAAACACCAAAACAGAGCAGGATATGGACACATAAATAAAAGTTCCAACAGCAACAAGTTACATTCCTTGGAATGTCTGCCAAATGTTCATTGAGATGTTCCTGAAACCAGACCACTCATGTAACTCCAGCATCACTGAGGCTCACAAGGGTTCAGACAGCATGCTGCTCTCTGTCCCATGGAAGCCTGGAACAGGGTCCTGCACTAAAACAAACTAAAGGAGAGAATTGTAGACATGGTATTACTTCACTATCCAGAAACAAATCTGAAATGATGAAAAGAACCAGACTCTGCTGGGCAAGATGAGTGGCCTGCCTGCCTGCTTTCCTTCCTTCCTTTCATCCTTCCTTCCTTCTTTCTATTCTTTTCTTTCCTTCTTTTTCTGTCTTTTGTTCTTTCATTCTTTTGTTCTTTCATTTTTTTTGTTCTTTCTTAATGTCTTTTTATTGAGGCTTTTTTTTTTTTTTTTTTTTTTTAAACTTGGGCACTTTTCTTAGGTGAACTTCAGCTTAAACCTGTGCTGGTTTTTAATTATGCCAGCACAAATAAAACACTTTGCAAACATCTGTTTCTGTTTGTGTTTGTATACACTATAAAGCAATTCTTTGAAAAAGAAATCTGTAGAAGAATTAGCTACCCAGGCTGAGGCCTCATTTGCCAAGTTCTATCTGGGATTTAATCCTATAGCTGTGTAATAAATCTTGAAAAAGATGTTTATACTGGAAATGCTGACAAAACTTTCACCATAATTACAGCATGCTACTATAAATACATGTCTGTGCAGCATACACATGTAATGTATCCACTTGTATATGCTGTATGCAGTGGTTTTATCAGTCATGAGGCATTTTATGTTTGACTTTTTTTGTTGTTGTTGTTCAAAAGAAGTAGAAATGTTGCAGCCCTGAAAACTTTCTAACAGTGACAATAATAAAATTATTGTGACAGCTTCACACAGCTGTCACCTTTGATGATGATGCATGGCATGAATGAGTGATTGGCTAACATATACTGTGAAAGATAAACCTGCGCCAATAGGAATTTTGATTTAATTAAGAAAAAATGTTAAAGGTTAATAAAAAGCAAATGTGCGTGTGACAGAACTATCTCAGGGGCACCTTTTCTAGCATCTCAACGCATCCTTCCAATGCTAATTTTACCACCTTTTGTGCTTTCTAGAACTCAGAGACATAGAAGACAAAATTCCCAAATGTTATGTGGAAGGAAAAGAACATCCACCCAGGTGCTCCAAAACACACTACTCCTGTTCTGTGTGAAAAGAAGGCAACAGTTCCATTACTGTATGATTCACAATCCCTTAGGGGTATTGTCACTGCTGTCAATCAAAACAAGTTTTTCCCAGATACATTTACTAAGAAAATCTTGTCTTTCTGTAAGGGGACATTGTCAAGACTTGTTAAGAGCAAGCAAGGCAGGACTGCTTCTGTTTACATATGACATCAGAAGGATGTACATTTGGCTGTTTCTCAGGCTCAGCCTTTCCAGTGGGCAGAATACTGAAATATTCTGAAGCAGAAAAGCTTGGTATGTAAGGACAGGCTTGGATCAAGCCATTGAAACATAAAGAGACAAAAGGGGACTTATATGTGAAATTTTCCAAAATAATAGCTATTTCTTTCATAAAGATGAAGACATTTCAAAAGATATACTAAATAATTCTATATATGCAAATCCATAATAATTCCGATTAGCTAATATTCAGCTTTCTGGGCTTGTTTCTGTAGCTCTAGAAGGGCAGTATTGATTCCAAATCAGCAGGATTGTTTTTATCTTGAGTTCTAGTAATAATCAGTGCTTAGTCTTAAAAACTAAATCCCTGGAGTCACAAGTTTCTAAGATAATCTTAGGCTTTATTGCAGTAAAAAGTAGGATTTTAGTTGTCATGGTCAAAAATTAGCCTTAAGAGTTTCCCCAGGGCTCTATAACAAGAAGGTAAATAAGAAGTGCCAGAAAGCTTCTTGCAGTTTTAAGCTAAAATTGTGACTTTTCTCATCCCTTTGAATAGGTAAACAAAACCATGTCAGACAGTGAAAACAGAATAGAAAAACAGCTGATAGCCATGGGAAATTTGTGAAATTAAAGTAATTTTTTAACTAACTTACCTGTAGCAAACAAGAGAAATGAGAATGATGTTGCTGTTGTAAGTGATGCCTGAAGCATGGAACAGTTAAGCAAGATTTCAGAAAACTCCAGACAGAATAAGACTATAGAAATGTTGACTAATCTATTTCTTACTGTATCAACTTGCTATCTTAGATCACAGCATGGTTATTTGCAAGGTCTGACTTCTTGGTCTGATTCTTATTACATATGCAGATAACTACAGATTTTCCCCTCTTATTGAGGTAACAGTACTCATTCCCTGAAAAACACAGGAAAAATTATGATGTAGATGTATATGTAGTATATGTAGAAGACATATAAATGCAGAACAGAATAAATTCTATGTTATTAACCTAATCTTATATGTACATTCTTTTAAATTTGTACTTCTGATTTGCAAAAGATGTCAGACCATCAATATATACTATACTGTACTTCACCTTCACATAAACCATCCCTTATAAATGTGTTCCATACTCTCTCTCTCTCCCTTTAAAGTGTATTCACACTGGAAACATTCCCAATACGTTACTTAATTATGTAGATCATTATATCTTTGTGTGCAAAGGTGGCACACTACTCACTTAAATCTGCATTCTTATATCGGTAAATAGCTAAGGCATTATGGCATTATTATGGTTGTAATAGCTATAAAGGCTGCATTGCCTGCAAAATACATTTTAATGCTTGAATCTCGTCATTAGAATTAGTAAATGGAAATTGTGTCTGCTAGTTTTAGTAAACTTAGTATCTTTCTGCACCAGGTATTCTATGAAGTTCCTTGCTTACATTAAATACAGGCTTTTGACCATTTCTGGTCTGAAGTTTAGTTATCTCCTATCTGTATTACAAAAGGTTATATTGCAGCTAGACAAGAACTACTGGGATATTTTCTTCTTTACTTTGTTTTCTTGTTTCATATTACCGAGAAATATGAAAATCAGAATAAAGACTAAACACATATTCAAAACTGAAAACCAAATGTGTAATTTTATGGACATTAAAGATTCCAATACTGAATTTAGGATTGTCTCTGGGACAAATTAGTCTAGTTTGCAGGAGGCATCCTTGAGGGAAACAGATCTCGATAAATGCCTCCAAACAGCAAGGACAGTTGAATTGTTCAAGGAAAAAAAGGCCAACATAATAATAGCTATTAGCACAGAGCAAGTACGCGACTGATTTGAGCTCAAGAGGCGATGCTGAATTGGTCTGGTATTGCAGAAAACAATACAAAAAATACAGACCTTCATACACAGCTTATGCGGGGACTGGGAAGAGTTAGAGGGAAGAGGTCGCTTTATAACCTAATCCCATAATATTTCTGAAAGAAACAAACAAACAAAAAATGTAGGCCTTCACCTGATCATTTTAAACACAGGTCATATCTATGCTGCAAAATAAAACAGTGCCATACAACGGATTCGAGCAGTGGATGGGACCGCTAGTCTTCTGTGCTGCATAATTGTTAGCATACTCCCTGGCAGGGATGTCGCCTGTCCCAGTTAGAGTTCTCCAAGACAATGCCTGGGCACGGTTCAGAGGATAACATGTGCCAGGACCATTCCCAAAAGGCCACGTGGAGAAGAATGCAGTGGTTTGGGTGTCCCCCACCCTATGTGCACTCTGACTTTGCAGCAGCCAGCACTGTACCCTCAAACACTCCTCGTGACACAAGCCACTGTATGCAATATAAGCCCACAGCTCCACATGATGAAAATATCACTCTGGTAGATAAGTTTTCATGTTATCTCAGAATCTATACAGGAACCAAGGAAGGCAGGAAGGCAGGAAGGCAGGCAGGAAGGAAGGCAGGAAGGCAGGAAGGAAGGAAGGTGGGGAGGGAGGGAGGGAAGGAGGGAAGAAAATCAAAGAAAGGGGAAAAAAAAAAAAAGAAAAAGGAAGGGGGAGTTATGTACTTATAATGGCACTTGAGTCCCCAGGACTATGCAGTGTGAATGCAGTCAGTATATTCCATTTGGTCTTTGGGACAGACAGTGGTCTCTGGCCTTGTTTTACCTACCAGTGTAGACACACCAAAGAAACTTTCACTAATATCTAATGTGTACTAGCAGGTACTAGAGCTCTCAATACACATGCAGAACTGAAGATACTGCAAGACATTTCTTTTTTTTTTTTTTTTTTTTTGTATTTGCAGCTATGCAATTGGATCAGTAACCAACACAAAATCAGCAATACTTGAGGGGCAAAATTTGACAAAATATCAATTACATGCAAAAAGACACTCTGAGGCCCCCAAGCTCTTAGTAAGAATTCCACGTTAAAGTCATTATCACCTGAGGTTCTTGGTAACTGACAGATGCAAGGTCATTTCTTCTAGACAGCATGGTAATAAAATCAATACACAGACTTATAGTGGTGGTTGTATGTTCACCTCGGGCTAGATGTCCTGGTGTGTTAGGGTGCATAAGACTTATAATTTCAGTAGCGACTGACATATTAAATAACAATGTGGATAAAACAAAACAAAACAAAACAAAACAAAAACAGTCTCCTTTGATTCCCTGACTCTAATAACCAGGTGACCTTTCCCAACTGGGTCAGTTAGGGAAAAGGATGCAAAAACTCATAACCTAAAATTTATGGACAGCAAAGCACTGACTGACATAGCTGAATTTATTGCAAATTTTCTTAAACACTTAAATTACAGCATTTCATTTCACTGTAACATGGTTCCAAGCTATTTTCAGCATAAGAATTACAAAAGAACTCGCACCGTGGGCCTTCTTCAGTGTTGTAACCAAACAACATGGATAAAAGACAAATCAATGCTGTTGAGGAAATATTCACATTGCCTAACTGTAAGTGTGCATTTTCATAACTTTCGTACTCTGGAAATGTATATAGATTATCTGGAATGTCTAGGGTCCAGAGATAGCTCTCTACAATAAGGCAGTATACTTCCCTTCACCAGCACCTGAGATTAGAAGAGAGCTTTGCCTGCAGCCTGTGAAACTGCAGGAACATACCTCTATGATCTTTGACAGAATATGTTGTGGCAAGGATTAACACTGCAGCAAAATGATCAGCGTTTCCAGCTGTTCCCTGAACATCAAAAGAATAGAGTTAGGGATTTTGATGGCCATTGCAGGATCTGGACAAGACTGTGTAGTGCTTATAAACTTTCCTGTCATTGTTATTTCTGCTTTTGGTTTTGCCTCCTTGTATTTCTGAACCTCTGTTCTGTTGCTTTCCTCCTCCTGCCCTTGCTTCTCTCTTTGGGCAACCAATCCTGCCTCACTGCATGCATCCTTCCTCCTAGCTCAGGTTCCTAATTTTCCTCTTTGCCTTATTCTCTTACTACCTTTCCATTTCTATCCTTGTGACACCTCTCAGTTGCTCAAGAGTGCTGTGAGTCCTGCTTCAGAGAAATTCTCATTCAGGAACACTGGGTGGATGCAGAAATCTGAGAAAAGCAGAAGTGACCAAAGACACACTCCAAACATTTCCACCAGACACTACTTCTTCTTCTTCTCATTATTATTTAATTATTTCTTCTCACTTGAATGGTGACAGATAATATCTGTGTCGTAATGGTGCAGCACTAACTCCTGGCACCAGCCCTGGTAATGTTATGACCATGCCACAGCAAGCAGAACATTGGTTGTGGCCATGTCACATGGGGTCAGTGACAAGGCCAGCCCAGGAAGGCAACAGAAAGGGCTGCACTGACCCAGGCTGGCAGGTTAGCAGTCAAGTAAGCAAGGGTTGAAGAGGAAAGGTCAGGGAGGATATGGCAGGGAGGCAGGGGCTGCTCATAGTGATGGACAGTGGCCTTAGTTGCATCACCTCTAGATGTCCAGACAGACATGCAAACATACAACAGCACGTTCCTGTCCTCTCCCTCAAATGCCATTCAGACAGAGACTTGTCAGCACTCTACAGGATAGAGAAGATAACACCACCCTGTACCCCATCATGGTCTTACGTGGAGATGGAAGGTCACCACAGACGTGGATGATGGCAGCTCTGCAATCTTTCTCCTAGGGTAGCTGAGGGCTGGTCCAAATGAAAACCTGTCACCAGTCGTAGGGACATAGTGGCCACATCACAGTGTGCAGAGCTCTGGTGGTGGGCCATGTCACAGTGGGTTTGGTGAGAGGGGCTGTGTCCTGGGAGACATGGCATTGGCAGCCTTGGCATGAGGCTGTGAGAGCGTGGAGCATAGATGCAAGGGTTGCCTGTGGTGACAGAGGGTGGCTATTCTGGTTTTGATTCTCCTTGATAGCCATAGCCCTGGACCTGGACATGATTGGATCATGGCACTGTCTTGTTCTCTTCCTCCTCTGCTGCTCAGCTGGAGAGTGTTGCAACTTGCACGTTGACTGAAATTCAAAAAAACACATAGCCCCAGTCTATACACCATCATGGTCCTGCAGGCTGCTGGAAAGTTTCCACAGCCATAGATGAAGGGAGCTCTGCACCAACAACCACCCCTCACCACCCACCATCTCTGTATCTTGTCATGGTCCTAAAGGCAGCTGGAAGGTCACTGAAGCCATGGACAAAGGGAGCTCTGCTACTCACCTCTGTTTTTTAAAACTACTCTGTGTCTAATCTTCTTACAAACATGAAGAAAAACTGGAATTTACTTCACAAAATACTCAAGGCCAAAACTTCATCAGCATTATTTGTCTTAATAAACATGTAATGAGAACCACTATGATCTACATGCTAGTACTAAAATATGTCTGAGCTATTTCCTGCTGATTTTCTAGATGTTTGTTCCTCCAGAAAGAGCAATGAAAATTTATTGTTCAGCCCTGAGGACATATTTACACATCCCAGGAGAGAATCTATATATAAGTTTACATGTATACATATATACGTATATATACATCAGGTGTATATTATATGCATAAAGGAAAAGCCAATAAATGGAAATAATGTCAGATTTTCAAAGCAACTCACATAATGAATATGAACTGATTGTCCTTGCAGCCTTAAGTCTGTCCTCTGCATCCTTGAGCTGAAAGCATGCACTGAATGAGAAAGGCTCCATGGTCTGTAGCAGTGGAGATCAGTTGTGCCTTTTTATTGAAAGAGAAGATTTCTTTTTCTTTTACTCTTTAATTTTTAGCTTATTGATTTTTTGCTTTTTCTATTTGATGAATATCGATTGTACTCATGCAGTGTTGAACTCCTACCGGCTGCTTTATTTCTCCCTTTCTTGTTTATTCATTGTGGTAATTTACTTGGGGATATGAAAACTGCTGAGTATCACAGAATCATGGGATGACTGGAGTTAGAAGGGACCTCTGGAGACTGTCAAGTCCCTGCTCAGGAGAGGTCAAATACAGCAGGTTGCTAAGGGCCATGTCCAGACGTGTTTTGAGTATCTCCAAGGACAACAGCTTCACAGATGCTCTGGGAAACCTTTTCCAGTATTTGACCACTATGACAGGTTTTTTGTTTGTTTGTTTGTTTGTTTGTTTTTAATACGAATGTTTAAGCAGAATTTCCTATCTTCCAATTAGTGCCCACTGCTTCTTGTCCTGTCACTGGATACCATTGAGAAACAGTCTGGCTCTGTGTTCTTTTCTCCTCCCATCAGATATTTATATACATTGATAAGATATCCCTGAGCCTTCTCTTCTCCAAGCTGAAGAGTCCCAGTTCTCTCAGCATCTCCTTGTATAGTTAGATGCTCTAGGCATTTAATCATAGTTGTGCTTGGCTTACTCCAGTATGTTCATGTCTCTCTTCAGCTGGGGAGCCCAGTACCAGATATATATTGTCAGTACTAAGCAAAGGTCAGCACTCAACTTCCTGGTAATGCTCTTACTCATACAGCCCAGGATACTGTTGGCTTTCTTTACCATGAGCCAGCATGGCTGGCTCATGGTCAACCATTTGTGGACCAGGACCCCTAGGGCCTAGTCTGCAAAATTTCTTCCCAGTTGTTGAGTCTCCGGCATGTATTAGTGCCTGAAGGTATTTCTCAAAATGACTTCACACTTCTCTTTGTCGAACCTCATGAGGTTTCTCCACCATGTTGAGGTTCATCTGAATGGCAGTACAATCAGAACCCTTGCCAAGAATGGCAGTACAGTTAGAATCTTTGCCAAATTCAATATAAACAACATCCACTGCTCTCCCCTTGTCCTCCAAAATAATCACTTAATTGTTGAAGTCTTTTACAGAGTTGTAATCACAGAATCACAGAATGGTTGAATTTCGAAGAGACCTTTGGAGATCATCAGGTCCAATCCCCCTGCTCGAACAGGGCTACCTACAGCATGTTGCCCAGGACCATGCCCAGGTGACTTTTGAATATCACCAAGGAGGGAGACACCTCAGCTTCTCTGAGCAACCTGTTTCATTGCTCATGAGTCACTCACAGCGTGATCAGCCATATCAGGTAGTTCAGGGATGATTTCCCCTCTATAAATCCATGCTGAGTACACCCAATCATCTTTTTGTCTTCCATGTGTCTGGAACTGTTTTCCAGGATAAGAAGCTCCATTAATCTCTCAGGGACTGAGGTGAGGCTGATGAGTCTTTTGTTTCCTATATCTCCCTTCTTGCCCCTCTTGAAGGTAGGAGTGGCATTTGGTCTTTTCTAGTTCTCAAGAATCTACCTAAATTGCTGTGACCTTTCAAAGAAAATGGAGAATGACCTTGCAATGACATGAGACAGTGCCAGCTCCCTGTGCAGTCATGGGCAAATCCCATCAGATCACATTGACTTATGTGTTTAAGAATTTATTTAAATACTACCTAACCTGATCCTCCTCTGCTAAGGGCAAGTCTTCCCTGTGCCAGACTGTCCCATCTCTCTTAGGGACCTCAGTTTCATGAAAGCCAATCTTCCCAGTAAAGACCAAGATGAAGAAGGTTCTCAATACCTTGATATTGTGCTGTCCTTTGTCACCAGGTGTCCTGTTCCATTTGTCTATGGACCCACATTTTCCTTAGTCTTCCTTTTGCTGTTGATATACCTGTAGAAGCCTTTCTTGCTCTTCACATCTCTTTCCAGATTCAACTCTAAATGGGCTTTGGTTTTCCTAACCCCCACCCATACATACTCAGACAGTGTCTCTGTATTTCTCTGAATCATATTCCTCCCATGTGAAGCACTGCCTTGCTTCTATCTCCTGTTTGCTTCCTTTTTTATGTTTGTGTACTGAGGATCTCCTTGCTCATCCATGCAGGTCTCCTATCACCTCCGCTTGAACACTCATGTGGATGGATGAATCATGAGCTTGGATAAAATTATCCTTGAAAATCAACTAGCTCTTTTCAAGCCCTCTTCTCTCCAAGCTGCTCCCCATGGATTTCTTCCAAACAGATCCCTGAACAGACCAATCTGCTCTCCTAAAGGTGAGGTTTGTGATCCTGTTATTTGCCCTGCTCCATACTGATAGGATCTTGAATTCCATCTTCTCATGGTCACTGCTGCCAAGATGGCAACTGACCTTCACATCCCTGAACAATTCTTCCTTATACACTTCCTTCCATATATACTTCCTTCCTTATATACTTCCTTCTTTATATACTTCCTTCATTGGTTCCTCAGTCACCTCTGTCAGGAATTTATCACCAAAGGACTGCAGAAACTTAGATTTCTTGTGATGTCCCTCCACCAGACACCGGTGTGGTTAAAATCCCCTGTGAGGACCAGGGCCTGTGAGTATGAGGTTTCTTCCAGCTGTCTTAAGAATGTTTTCTCAACTCTTCCCACCCGGTATTCTGTAGTAGACACCCATCCCTAGGCAGAGCATCATGCATCCCCACTGCTCTCTCACACCAATAGCAACTCCTCCTCCTTACCGTTCCAGCCCGTCCTTCCTAAAGAGCCTGCATCCCTTCATGGCAGCATTCCAGCCATGTAAGCCATCCCCGAGATCACAGTGAGAACACAGCCCTACAACAACACACAGGCCTCCAAACACCTCCTGCTTGCACCGGTTGCTTCATAGGAGCTTGAGGGGCCCCCAGTTGGGCCATTTCCCCACACAGGGCATGAGACCTTCCTCGGCGTGTCATCCTCCCACCCTAATTTAAACCTTTCCACACCAGCTTGGCCAGCCTGTGGACAAGACCGGCTTTGCCCGGACCCTGTCCAGGTGGATCCCGCCTGGTTCCTCGCACCCGGACCCGCGCAGCCGGTGCCGGAGCACCTCGGGCTGCCGGGGACCGCCGGCTCCCTCTTCTGGCCCCGCGGCGGCAACGCACCGGCCGCGGCCGGGCTGCTGAAAATGGCCGGTGGCGACTGGAGGCCCATCGGGCTCACACGGCCCCAGACCGTGATATTTGGAGGAATTCGTCTTTCCCTTTCGTCGCCGGTTTCCCTTCAGTTTGTCTCACAGGGAAGCAAAACGGGGCGCGTTTTGATTTCCTTGTGTTAATTCCACTTAGGTATTTGGTGTTGGATGTATGCTGGTGCTTGAAGGGAAAAAATACTTCTGAGTTGGACACTCTGAGCAAGTAGAAAAAAAAAAATTCTATTTGAAACCTCTCATGAGGAAGAAAAGAATCCTCATCCTATGTGTGCTCTAAATGCTAAGCTTCAAAGGGAGCCCGAACATCTCCTGTACTTAAAAAGTCTGAAGACTGTATTGATACTCCCCTCTCCCAAGATTAAGCTCCTGCTTCCAGATCACAAGTGGGCAGAAGAAACAGTCAGTCTTCAGGAATTGTCAGAGGTACAAAGACAGCTAACAATCCGGGGGGAAAAAAATATATAGATAGATAGATTTTTTTTTTTTTAATCAAAGGCTTGAAATGGTATACAAGCATTGAAATGTCACAGAAGTTTGCAAACTGTCAGAAAAAATGTCAGCAATGTTCTCACCCAGCTCCAGTATACATGAGTATATCTGAGCAGAATAATCAGAATATAGGTGGCCATTATTTAGCACATTGACCCAATGAGATTTATGAAATTTATGCAAACAAGCAGAGGAACAGTGAATTTATGACAAAAGATTAGGGGTGTGTGCACAGGGAAAACTCAAGAAAGATTCACTTCTTTAAGTGGATTAGCAAAACCTCATTAAGCTCCTTAGAGGATCCCTTTATTCAGTATTAAATTGTCTTTACACTTAACGCTAAAAGTGAGTTTTAATGCTTTAAACTTACACCTTTAGTTCATTTGGATTGATTTTCCTCAGTGTCCATGTTTAGGACGGTCCCAAGCAATTGGATTTTAGGCATTTTTTTTGCAGTTGCACCAAAGAGATGTTAAAGACGTTAAGATTCATCTTCTCAATCCAGGACCAAGTCACTGCTGCTACTGTGGTGAAGAATCTTTCCTGCATGGTCTGCATCCTAATATCAGCTCCTGTCTAGAGAAGCAGACTAGAAACCAGGCTTTCTCTTGGCTGTACGAGCTCTTAGGTTGCCACATGAAGGGTAAGTGCTACGACCATTGAAGTTCATTACCCTCTTAAACTTATTTAGAAACACAAGAGAATGCAGTTCAAAATTAAGACACCTAAGTTTAGGACTTTACAGGGAGTTCTCTGTTCTCTATAGGGACATTCACTATTTATGGTTGTACTGACTGCCTGAGCCTCCATCGCAGTTTCTGGAGCCTCCATAGAGATTCAGCCTCTGGGGACTCAGTCCAGCGGCCTGAATGTGGGTGTTTCACAAGGCAGTGAATTCTGAGTCTTATTCAATATGTCCAGGTGAGAACAACAGATATGACTGACACATGCTCTATGAACAAACATGACGGCCCCCCAGATGAAACTAGATACGTATGGTTAGGTAAGCAAAATGTACCCTTAGTCTTCCACACTACAAATAGCTGATATTTGGTTTGACTTTGTTATTGATGACAGGAGGTCAGGCACAAACTGTGCCTTCAAACAAATGCATTTACAGGCCTTAATTTTGAACTCAGTCATATACTTAAAATTAGTAGGGTTTCATTTTATTTTTTTATTTAAATTATCGAATTGTGCCAGATATTTGCTGTCTGTTGATTTGAATTTGATGTACAGCAAACTTTTAGATAAGACATAGGCACCTATGTCCCCTGAACATGTGTGAGCAAGTAAGGGTATAGCAGTTTCAGTCATGAAGAAGAACCTTATGAATTTTGTATCTAGAGAGCTAAACAATTTGTAACCATATTCTGAGCATGAACTAACTTTAGGCACTAATATCCTGGTACAGATGAGATTGCAGTGGGCTGCATCCTTCTTAATATATCTGTCTTTCACAGGACACAGGTCTGCTTATTATAGCCCCTGCTCCAACACTCATTTTGCCATCAGTAAAATTTGGGGGGTGAATAGAGGTTTTTAAGCACTTCTAAACACTAAAAGAAAAAATTGAGTGATTTTTACTGGCCTGGAGCTCAGTTACACTTTTATGTCCTACACGAGTAAATTTGTATATGGACAATACCGCTGAGACAAAAGCCAAAATTGACTTTCTGAAAGGATCTTGTCTTCCTGTGAGTTCTTAAATGGGTTTGCAAATAACTCAGCTTTTTCTTCAGACACAGAAACAAATATGCTCCGTGTCCCTGGATGGTTTTGGGAACAGCTTTCAACCACGGGGGAGGGGGAGAAGGGAAAAAAAAAAAATGAAAGCAGGAAAATCATCCTTTTTGCTTTTTTTTTCCAAGTTCTTCTTTCTCCTACGAGCTGACAGGAGAGTAGAGGAGATGCTCCGGGCGGGGACTGGGGGCCGGCGGCGGTGGCGGTAGATGGCGCACGGCCCCGGAGCATCACTCGCGGGCCTCCGGCTCCGCCCGCCCGCCGCTCCCAGCACCTGGGGGCTCCACCGCGGACGCAATCCTAGAAAGCTGGATGCTGGACAAACCTGGGAGCGCCCTGGCCCCGAACAGTTGCAGTCGTTGGCTGGCATCCCACAAGCTTTTCCTTGCAGGCAGACTTTGCTTGAGCTCCTGGTGCTGCCGAGCGGCGCTCCCGCAGATCAGATTTCAAAATTAGGGTCTAATTTTAAATGAGATGTCAAAAAGCAGGGCTGACAAACAGTGGGAAAGAATGGAAGGAGGCAAACTCCGGGTAATCTATGTGAACTGCTCAGCAGCTATGCTGACAGCTGGGAATGGGAACCCCAGAGCGCTAATGTGAGCTTTCAGACCGGCTCCCCTGACCTCAAGGCAAGCTGCTCATGGTTTATTCCTTCAGGTGTAGAGCTCCTCCTGCAATGCTGCTGAATGGCTTGACAAGAATCAAGGGGAGCTGGGAGTGTTCTGTTTTTTTGAAGCCCTCAGTGACTTGCAGGACAAATTTCTCTGCCTCAGTTTCTCTGTGCATAAAATAAATTCCCAAGTGGAATAAAATGAGTGCTAAGTAGCACAATATTGCAGTACTCCCTCACAGAATAAAGTGGTTCAGTAACATCACCATACTTGACTGGGGCTCTCATGTTTTCTTTTTCTTGCTCTCTTTGGAACATTACAGACCCTTGGGAAAGTCTCCAAGCCAGAAGCAGAGAAGTCTGGCGACGCAGAAAGGAAGAAAAGTGGCTAAAAACAGCCAAACAAGCCTCTGTCTTGGAAATAGAAAAAGTATTTCTAAAAGCATTGAATTAAAATAAGCAGTGTCCACTTTTGTTTTAAGGGATTAAATGATCTGGACAGATGCAACCACTGGACAGATGTAACTTCACAAGCTCAAATGAAGCCAAATTATCTGCTGATTAGAAATTCAGCTAGCAGTCTTCATCTGGACAGCTATATAGCAAAAAAATGGAAAGCTCATTTGTCAAGGATGAACCATACACTTCTATTTCTCACTTTTTTTTTCTTTTTTTTTTTTTTTTCTTTTTTTAAGAGGTAAAGTTGGGAAAAAGTATGACAGCAGGGACTGTCTGTTTTACCTGACTGTCCAGAGCAGGCTTACTTGATGCTTCAGCCTGAGTCCCAGAGCAGGCAAATCAAGAGTAGAGTGCCATGGGGGTAGGTTTTTGACAGGGAAAAACCTCCCCTTGGTGTTTGTCTCATCTAGGAAATTTTTCCATACAGAATGTTTTTAAAAATAATGAAACTGTGTATTTTCTTTTCTGTCTTACTAAAGAAGATGTGGACATTTTGGAAGACATTCAGAAGAACCACTTTCCACCTCATCCTCAGCTCATTTCAAATGGTCAGTATCACTGGGTCCTGTCTCACCTCACTCATTCCTAGTCAGGAGACTGAAAAGCAGATTTCCTTCACACATATACCCACAGTATATCCAGCTCCATTTTGGTCCATTATCTACCACCTGTTTATTGGATTATGTCTCATCCTTCTTAAATGTTTTTTCTTGTTTCTCTGTCTTTGTGGAGGACAAGTGTTTCCATTGCATTGGGTGGCTATGATAGAAGCTGACTTCCAACCTATTCCATAAACTATGGAGCAGAAATCTGGGCTGTAACTGCAATCCAAGAAGGACTCTTAAGTGTACAAATTTTCCCATTGTCTTCATCTGTAACATTATACAGCAACAGCACACCACAAGCACAAACCAACTCTAGGATTTTAAGCTCAAACATGCTAAGGTAACTTGCTTGAATTAGAAATCAAAGTTTTTGACATTTATGTTATTACGGTACCCAGAGGTGGAAGCTGATATTTTAAGAAGGAAAGATAATTGATGATGTTTTCATTAAAGAGAAAAAAAAAAAAGAAAGAGGGAGAGATAAGCTGTTATCAATGCCAATCAACATTGGAGACTGAAATCTTGGGTAATTCTGAAGAGAGGAATTTGTTTTCAATCCTTTCCTCCTAGCAGTATTATAAAGACAGAAATCTAGGTCCCTGATTAACCCCTGAGTAAAGAGTAACCTTCACCTAGAGAGCTCTGCTTTCAAAAGAGTTGGGCCCTGTAACTGGAGCCTGTTCAATTATTCTTCTTCAAAGAGAGCAGGCAACCAAGAATGTCAGCTTCATAGAAGAAGCTATAATTTTAAAACAACTTCCTGTTTGTGGATTTATTTTTTTGATCTCATGGTGTTGTAAATTAAAGGAAATGGCATGAAGGAAATTTTTCCTTTTTTTTTTTTTTTTTTTTTTAATTCTATGTTTCATTTTGCAATTGCATATGTTTACAAATAAACATTGTTTTCTGCCATTGTTTATAGATTAAAAGTTACCAGACACTCTATAGATGTGTGACTACCAACTACCTGATGAATTTAAATGTGCCAAATAATATTATCCCAGTCAGAAATCAAACAATGACCTTCATTTAAAAATATATTAAAATAAAATAATAATACTAATATATATTAAAAAACTAGCTAGTATTCAGAAGGAAAAGTCACATAGCTAAAGCTGGGTTTAGACATGAAGTTTCTCCCTGGAAGAAGTCAGCCTGTCAAAATCTCTTTCTTGGCAAGGTCCCAGAAGGGGAGCATTTTCACAAAGATGGAAAGAGTGTTAAATGCTAACATTCTTCCAGATTGGATACGCATTCCTCCTTATACATATTTTTGATATGAAACAAATGCATTTTGGTAAATTTAGGAAAGTGCTTCTATGTTTCCTCCTATACTGTACATTTTGTGTGATAATATGGCACTGATTTCTTACCTAATTTAAAACAGTTTAAAATAGCTGGTAACATGTAGTAGCTTTCTGTTCTTCCAACCTTTATTTTCTCTTCTGTGTATTTTAATGCAGAGGGAGGAGTTGGCTGTAATTATTTACTTTTCGTTACTTTTATGTTTTAGAATAGGAAGACACAGGCTTTGACCTTCTCCCTTCTGTTCCTGGCTGTGCCTCGCCATCACCAAACTTTTCTGTTCAGTGTCCTAAATTACATGGTGGAAAGAAATGTTTGGATTTAAACTCTGATGTTTCACAGTCAGAGATTCAGTTCTTGAAGGACAATAAAAGTATTTTTCAAATGATATGCCAGTTCCTTTCAAACATTCCTCCAGTATTTGGAAGCTGGAAGATACATGTATTCTGATCTCTTTATTGCTGCAGTCCATTATATTTCACTGTGTTATAACTCTGACTAAGGGGCCCCAAAACTAACATTCGCCCATGATCTCAAACACAAAAGAAAACAACAAAACAAAACAAAACAGAGAAAATCTACAATCATCTTCCAAAATACATATCCTCTGCAGCCTCAGGCAAAATGTGTAGGTGCATGGTATATACACGGACAAACACTTTCACAAATAGCCCTATAAACTTAATGCATGATTACTGGGATGTAAAGGAACTGTGCAGTGTGGGAAGGCTTAACCTTTCTGTAGCTAAAAAGCTACAGCCTGATAACCTTCCTCATATTCAGGTGGTACTGGATACAGGCAGTATACAGATACCACATACTACTTTGACTTTGTTAGGAGATTGAACCTTTGTCTCATCTTTTAAACTAGGTTTCTCTTTCTAGCACATTACCCTTTTACAAATGCTTATGCTTCCCAGGGAAATGGGTTGTTTTATTTAGCTTATATTTTTGTGTGTGTTTTCCTAGTCTTTTTTTTTTTTTTTTTTTCCTGCAAGGTTATTAACATTTTAAATAACCTTCACAAAATAGTGTTAGAGAGACATATCAAGCTTTGCCACATCACAAATATTAGGCTAAAGAAATAGATGTAACATGTCTTGGAAAAAAAAATACACAGATGTAATTAAGTTACAATGAAGTCTTCCGGTCTCTGCCTAGAAAACAAGATATGTGCTTTCTCATAAACATGTTCTAGCATTCAATTCCTAACCTGGGAAGGGAAACCCAGATTCTACCATGGGTAAGCTTCCACTCCAAGCAAAGCCTCCACCAAGGCAATCATAGCTGACATCCCCTCAGGATCACTTCTAGCATGTGCAGCCTGCGAGTTTCCCTGGAAACTGCCATGCAGCAAGCATGAGATTATAGCACATGACTGCTAAACTGTATAGCTTTACCCTGGAAAATAAAGGAATCCAGGACTGGGGCCCAGGAATACAATCTCTTGCCCAAAGGAGGTAACTGCTGATTTGCCATGTGAGGCTTCTAATGGTCAATGAATTGTTTCTATACAGGTACAAAAGACAATGAAGTAAAGCAGATCTGTTGTTTATGAACTGATGTTCATTCCATAAGCATCTGTTTCTCTGCTGAGAGGAGGACAAAACTGAAAAGGAAGCCTGAAAATCACCACACATCCAAAGAGCTTTTGCAACAAGTCAGCTGTCAGGCGTTATGCATTTTTCCTTAGACTGGACTAAGCTGTCCAAGCTACTAGATAGAGACTCTTAAAAAAAATGCCTTCCTTCGTCATATTTCTGTAGTTATACAGTGCTGAAGGTAAGGTCATGAAAATGGCTGTAATGGCCCCAACCAAATATCCACCAAGTTCATAAGCCTGTACCTGATACAGCCTAATAAATAGCCCAGACAACAGCACAAGTCCAGAGGAAGCATGTGACTGTGTTCAGTCATCCTTGGTGGATTTGTTTGCCATGAACTTATGCATTTCTGAATGGTCAAAAACCTCTGGTCCCCTTCCTGTCCTGCAGCAAGCAGTTCCACGTGTCACCTCTGTGCAGGGTGAGGAAGTTTTCCCTTTTGTTTATTATGGATCTGAGTCCTGCTGATTGCCTTTGATGACTCTCAGCTCTTGTATGGAAAAGACAGTGACCAATTGTTCACTATTCACCTTCTCCTCTATACTAATGACTTTATAGCTCCTCTATCAGATCCCCCTCCTGTCATCACAATTTGAGGCTGGAAAGCACTAGGTTCATTGTTTTACAGTGCGCTTTAACACGCAGTTTGTCCATGGCGATGTCAATTTAGGGCATGAATTTTCTTGTAGTTTTATTAGGCGAGACTGATTAGCTGTGTCCTGAAATATATAATTTAGCCTGTGGGCTTTGTAGTCTCCATATGAATTTGACCCAAGATATACAGGTCACAGGAAAGCTTAATGATTTGCATATTCAGATGTTATATGGGAACTTAGCTTTGCTGTTGCTGTCCCATTGCAACAATAATTATAACCCTCAGCCTCAAATTCATTCATATTGACTTGCACTGTCTTCAAAGGTTGGGATTTAAATCCCACCTCCCCTGGCCGATATCTTCCTGGGAATCTGCTGCACTCAGCCCCTACAAGGAGCCCATGGCCCTGGGGGCAGCCAGAGCACCCACCCCAAGCCATCTGGCGTCTGCCCGCGGTCCTCCAGGGCACTGCCTCACAGAAGGACAGCTGCCCCAAACAAATGGCGACCTCTGTCATCTGGGCCATCAATTGTTCCAACATCTGGCAACTGGCTTTCTTGTGAGAGCTGACATTTGGCTGCTGCTGACCAAGAATCTGTGGGCCAGAGCAGGGAATGGGCTAGACCTCAAATTTTTGTATGTCACTAGAATCTTACATATATATATATATATATATATATATATATATATATATATATTTCCCAAATAAACAAAATATCGCAATAAGAGAATCTTTTTGACAATTTTTTGCTGGTCTTCTCCCATTCCTGCACTGAATTAATACCTTAATACAGGTGCAATAACTTCTCAAAATTCTGTTACAAAAGCATTTCTACACCTCAGCAATGCATGTAAACAAATAAAGTTCCTCGCGTCAATGCAGTTGTCTCCACTGAACTTAGGTGCTTGGCCATGTGAGTCTCCATCTGACCTTATATATGCACCTATGTTTGTAATAAGAGCTCAGTGCTCTGACTCCCTCTGCTCACTCTCTTTTCATAACTTTTCTCCACAAACTAAATACACCAAAGATATATATCAGGATTTCTCTAAATCTGAAGCATTTCAATGTGCTAAAAGTGAATTTCATCTTTAGCAGTATTCGTAAAGCAATTTGGAAAAAAAACAATACTGGAAGAAGATTGAAATCCTTGAAATTTTGGCAAAGATATTAGTGAAGTCTTGAAAACTGCAGACAGGTATTGTATATGTTTTTATTGTGTTACCTCAGTCTCACAGATGGCCATAAACAAAATAAATGTTTAATATATGATATTTATTTCAAGTTACAAAAGCTGTCTTTAAAAGATTCCTTCCTAAACTCCAGGCAGACTCGACATAAAGCAGAAAAAATAGAAAGAGGAAAATAATAATAATAATAATAATAATAACTTACAAATAAGCAACTAAAATAAACTTTCAAAATGGAAAAATAAATCTTATCAACAACTGAAAAACAGAAATCCAAATAAAACATAAACCCAATAAACATGTATGTACAAAGAAACGTAGTTATTAAAATGCCTAGGATCAAACATAGAATTTAAAATCTACTAACTACAACATCTAAGGCAGACTTTTAGATCTAATTGAACTAATCAGCATGAGCAGATACTAAGGTACAGTGGCTGCACTGATTTATCAAAACACCAAACCTTCAGATAGTTGACTCCAGAAGAAGGAAAAATAGTCTAAGTGGAAATTCTTATTTTTCTGTGTTGAGGTTTCATCTGGGCTCTCTGTGAAAAATGGAGACGGAAAACAATACTGCTGTCGAGCCTCACAGCCCCATTTCAAGCACCTCGCTGCAGCAGTCAATGAGGGATTCTGAAATGGAGTTAGGCTTGTTTAGCATGCCTGCAGGGTCATGCGGAGTGACCCGTTCCCCTCTGGTTTCACTTAAAACTCAAATTTTCTCCATGAAGATAACATGTTCCTCTGATATTTAGTTACCTGGCCTCCAGAAAGATCTCATTTTTCATAGTGTAATTTTTAACCTTTGCTTAAGATGTCTTTTTTTTTTTTTTTTTTTTTTTCCCAACGTAAACTCTTTTAACCTGATATATCTCCTCAAAGAACATGTGCTTAGAAGGAAAACGTTTGGTTGTTAAAATATCTTCAGAAATCAAAGTTCACTGTGGTTTTACCTTGCTAGGTTACAAATGGGAGTTACAGCAATCATTTAGTGTTGTTGCTTTTATTTATTTTTTGATTCTTGCACTATACACATATGGATACTCATATAGATAAACTGATTCTGTAAATGCTTGCACTGAGAGCTTTTGTATTGAAATATACCATGAGCTAGCACTTCCGTGTCTTTCTTTTAATTCAGAAGCGCATGTAATTCATGAAATATATGTAAATACAATATATATATGTATACATAGGCTGGCATGAGGTGAAACTGAGCATATTGGTCAGAGAACATACCGCTGTTTGCCTGCTGGCTGCAAAGGCGTATTCGACACAATATCTGAGAGCACTTTCTGCTTGTCATTCAGGGGAATGGCAAGTTGCGGAGCTCAGCCCTGCTGAAGTGCCCCTTTAAGGGGTCTGACTGGCATGTGAGGAATGTGAGGATTAGTGATGTAAACTGCAGCAAATCGAGAGTTTAAGGAGGGCAGACTATTTTAATATGTCACTGGGAGATTGCGATTGCATTTTCCTATTTTGCTTTCTCTAGTCTTCGCTTCTTAAATCCCCTGACTTGCACTTTGAAAACTCAGCTTGCTGTCCCAGTCGCAGGAACAGCCTCCCCCTGCCTGCTCAATGCCTTCCCCTCTTCGTCCATCCTCCTGTGCTTTACCCCTCATTCTTTTCATTTATTTTAATTTTTAAGAAGAGGAGAGTGTGTTGTGCCATTTATGCTAAAAACAGATGTTTCAGGAGCTGGGCCTGTCCCTGAGAAATCACAAACAATTCAGAGCATCATCATATGCACAAACATAAAACCTTTCAACCCAGAAAACCCCCTAAATCCCTCCCAGCTGCAGAATCCATCCCTGAGAAAAACACTACTGACAAAATCAGTGTAGCTACTCATCACCTCTGAGACTATGGTTTCATATGAATATTTTGCTGGTGGAAAGACAATTTAAGAGGTTTCATACTCTCTTTGCTCTCACCTGATCATTCCTTCTTTTGCTTCCCCACCTCTGGTGGGGGAAGCTTATCAGTCTTCAGTGAGGCTAATTCATTCATTGTTATTGCTGCTGACAGCTAGAGTGATGCAGGTTAATAAACAAAGAAAAGCAACACTTGAGGAAGGGTGGGAGAGAGTGTCTGTTTGCTTAGATCATTTCACTGAACCAGTTTTGAGCATGGTCACCCAGACAGATGAATTGCCACATCTGAGTACCAATATAGGAGGGGAAGACGGCTCTTAAACTAGCTTTGCAACTTGAAAAAAATTATAATGTGGAATCTCAGCTTGGTTTCTTGGGTGTGTGGAGTAATATACATTCAGGAATCACGTTACACCTGACTGAAAGGCAACCAAATCTGTTGCACAACTGCTTTTGAGAACATAAGATAGCATATTCTGATAGAACCTGTATGAAGATGTTGGGGCTTGTGCAAGAGTTGCTTCCTCACTTTCTGTTCTCAGGAACATTGAGGCATGGTAGATTTTGTATTCTTGTAGCACAGGCAGTTCTGATCATCCTCATCTCAAAAATGGCAGCAGAAAACTTGAAAAAGTTTGGAGAGGACCATCAGGGACATCTGAAGGTGTGAAATGGCTTCCACAGGGGCAAGAATTAAATAAACCTGCTGTTATCAGTGTGGAAAGGAGGCTAGGAGAAACATCTGTGAAATCACAAGTAGTGTGAAGATAGTACATAAGGATGGCTTGCTCACTATCTCTTCTAATACCAAAATGATGGGGCACCAAGTCAAATGAGCAAGATGGCAAGATGTAAGCTGAATACCAACAAAAGGAAGCTACAGTGTGTAGCTGTGGTACTGAGCTATCTGCCACAGGATGTTATGGGTGCTCAAAGCTCTCTCAGATTTAAGGAGAGACTGAACAATGAAGATAAATCCATTGCTGGAAACAACTTCAAAGCAAGCTTGGCACAGGAGGTTCCACCTTCCTTTATAGTTCCCTGGGCACTCATCTTGGTCATTGTCAGAGATTGGATACCAGGCTGGATGGGTTTGGAACTGATCCAGAGCAGCTGTTCTGATGCTCTGCAACAGTATAAAACTATGTAAATCTGAAGATAGCCTTGTGTTCCTACATGTTGTTGTGTTCTTGTACAAGGCAGCAGACTCTCTTTTGCACCTATAAGAGTGGTATGAAGCTGTGTCCATATCCCAATTTTGGGAGGGGTATTCCTCTATTCCTGGAGGCAGCTTAGATGGGAAACCAGTAAATCTGGTGGCCTGATCACCATCCTTTCCCACATAGGAAAGACTTTTAGAGCTTAAGAGAACATTCGGGAGCCCAGTCCTGTAACTGATTAGAAGCCAAGGGCATTTGGTGTTTGTAAGGAGATACCACACACCAGTTAATATAACCAAATAGCTATCAGTTGTGGTGTGGTTGATTCCTGCTTTACCTGAACAGCTATAAACTCTCCAGTGCTTGGGCATTTGTGTTAAAAAAAAAAATATAGGTCCTTTTGAGCTTATTTTAAAAGATAATGTCTCATGAATACCATGCTGTGACCTAAAAATCAATGTATTTAATACATGTACAGAGATATTAATTGTCTTAGTCTTCTGAGACTGGTGAAGTAATGAAAAAAAAAAAAAAAGATATATCCAAGAGTTTGACTAAAGCTTCAGTTCAAATTCCTATAAAAGGAAGTATTAGAAGAAAAGGTCTTTGTTCATCTATATTTTCCTTTTAATAATCTCATCATGTTTAATGTTGCACTATTACATAGTTCTTATTTTGCATAAATACATGATGATTATAGCTGTATAACCTTGGCAACACAGTGTCCTCTTGAGGCTGCCTGAAATAGAAGAGAAATGCAAATTATAGTACACAACTGCCCTTTTGGGAACAATATTTTATTATGTTTTATTTCCTTTCCATAAAATTCAAAGAAAATGAAGGTAATTTGGGTTCTACAAAACCAATGATAAACTGGTGGAGGGAATTCCTAAATCACCCTCAGGCACATCCATACACATAAGTGTAGACAAAGATGGGCAAGAAGATCAGGCTATACTCATGATTCCCTTCAACTCGACCTTCTGAACCTGGAGGTTTGGGACTTTTGTACAAGGAACTTGTATAAAAAATAATTAATTGTATTAAAATTTTTAGGCCAAACCTCAGACACAGGAAACAACTGTATTTTCTACTGGGTGGATAATGACACATGGGGGAAAGGAAGTACTAAAAACGGAGGGTCTAGTTGTTCATTAGTTTATACAGTCTGAGAATGTGGCCAAGGGAGTCTCTCAGGCTCGCCATTAGATCCATTGTAAAAGCCATTAGGACTAGTCTGCGATGTCAGTGATAAGCTCAGCTTTCATTTAATAACACAAAATAAAGGTCTTTTTCACGGTGGAGATAGAATCTCAGTCAGTTTACCTACCACTGAAAGAAAACAAAACCAAAAACCTTTCACGCATAAAGGCAACTTGCTATTTTTTGACAATACTTTTTGACTCTTGTTCTATTATCCAGGGCAGACTGAAATGTCACTTCTTATAACCAAACCAGTATTCATTTGTTTGGGGGACATGATTTCTGTTTAGTGCCTCATCACAAGCAGGATGAAAATGCTTTACAGAGCAATGGTACTATATAACCTGGACATGCAAATTATGAGTTTTACCTATGTGAGGAGAAAAGGGCTAAATCCTTTCCTACAGCTCAGGGCATGAAAAAGATAAACCTAAAAAGATTGTTTGACGAATCAGTGAAATAATCTCTGAAGAATCCCACAGGAATAAACCTTTGCTGCTGGGGAAGGATGTAGCTTCAGCTTCATCATTGGAGGGCTGGTGCTTTTATTCTCTGGCATGGAAAGTGAGAGAGTGCTTCATTAGCATGTGAGCCCATTAATCTTGCATTTGGCATACACATTCCCACATGATTTGAACATCTGCCTGGAAGGTACATCTCTAATTAGAACAGATATATTATTCTGGAATTAAAATAAATATCAAAACATATTTCTGTCTTTCAGCTTGCTTTCTTCATACTACCTGTGCTGAAGTAATCATGGGTGAAACTTGTCAAATCCCAAAGGTGTTAACATTTCATTAGGAAAACACAAGGTAGTAGGGTAATACAATACACACCTATGGGATGTGTCTCTACAGGGTATTATTGCTACTAGATCATGGTAATGCCAGATACGAATGCCAAAACACTTGCCTGCAGGTTACAATACAGGTGTCTTTAAATAATAAACTTCTGTCTAATACCACGTTGCTTAGTACAACAGCTCCTTCACTGCTGTTTGAGATAACATTTGAAGCCTGAAAAGTGGAGATGGAGGAGTTATATGAGTGTTTCCTTCTGCAGGCTAGCTGTTAACAAGTTGAACGTCCAGATTCTTTCTGGAATTGGTTTGTCTCAACAACAGACAAATCAGAGACTGACCCTCAGATGTCCCAGAAATGCAGGTGAAGGACTCCTGGAAACTTCTGAAACAGTGGGCATCTTCCATTTGAATGAAAACCTACTGACTGTTTGGCAGCAATTTCCTTGTAACAACTGAGAACACTTAGGACTAACTGGAGCCTATATGAGACTGCTGTTTGGCAGAGATAAAAGTGATACTGTCTTCTGTTTCTAGACTGGCTTCCTGCATGCATAAGATTTTGTGGGAATTGCTGTCCTTTATTGCAGTTTGTGAGGACTCCGAGAGCAAATGTAGACAGAGACGGGACTTCAGTATGAGCAAAAGCAACTCTTTGTGTTGTCTTCTTGAACAGTAGCAGAATGACCTTATATAGGAAAATTATCTTAGGGGAAGGATGTGTCAGAAGCTGCAGCCACAGTCACACTGGCAGACACTAGGTGAGGCTAAATCGTGGAATAAAAGGTGTTTTGTGCACATAAGCTTGGACGGTCATATGCACACCCACCAAGCTTGACTCATCCATTCCCAGATAGACAATGACACCATCTATTCAAAAAGGTTAGAATACTAACTGTGGCAATGTGCTAAGATTATTATTTCTCCTGTGTCCCACATATAGCAGGTCCAATTTCTCTTCCCCTCTAAGGGTCATAGTTACCCTACCATGGGAGGATCCTCATATGTGAAAGACCCAGGATTCATGGTTGTTGTGGTTTAGCCTGGCTGGCAGCCAAACACCACACAGCCGTTCGCTCACCCTCCCCCCTCCCTCTCTGGGATGGGGGAGAGAAACGAGAAAGTGAAGCCTGTGAGCTGAGATAAAGACAGTTTATTGAGACAGGAAAAATAATAACAATAATAATAATAATAATAATAATAATAATAATAATAATAATAATAATAGTATTAATAATAATAATGTGTACGAAATAAGTGATGCACAATGCAATTGCTCACCACCCGTTGACCAATGCCCAGCCTATCCCTGAGCAACCGGCCCCCCCCACCTCGGCTAGCCACCCCTATATATTGTTCAGCATGACATCAGATGGTATGGAATACCCCTTTGGCCAGTTTGGGTCAGCTGTCCTGGGTCTGTCCCCTCCCAGCTCCTGCTGCATCCCTAGCCTGCTCGCTGGCAGGACAGAGAGAGGCTGAAAAGTCCTTGGCTTGGTGTAAGCACTGCTCTGTAACAATTAAAACATCGGCATGTTATCAGCGCTCTTCTCATCCTAATCCAAAACATAGCACCCTACCAGCTACTAGGAGGAAAATTAACTCTGTCCTAACTGAAACCAGGACAATGGTGCATCTGCAAAGTACTTTTGTACAGCATGACAGAAAAAAAGTGCAAAAGGGAATATATTTCAGGCTTTTGTGCCTGTCCAAACACAGCAAAATGAGTTGAGAGGCATGAATTAGAGAAGGAGAGAAATATACTTCCTACAGTTCTACATAAAAAATCATTATTGTTGATTTTATGAGTGACAAGAAGGAAAAACTATCATTTGTAGGATTTTAGTATGGCATTTAAAAGGTACATGAATCAATGTATGTTGGTGGCAGTATGAGAATCCATTACTCTTCCTGGCTATGGTTTGAAATGAAGAAAATGAATGAACTCATATTGTGTTTTGGTTTTTCTTTTTTTGTTTGTTATTATTAATACTATTATTATTATTATTAAAGTAGACTGGGGAAAATATATTTTTACTGCATAAAATGAGAAAAGAAGATGATCAATCTTATAAGGAAAATATATTTATAAATATCAGTGGTCTCCTGTTTCCTGAAAGAAAAAAAGAAGATATTGAAAGCCTGACACACCACATAACTTTTTGGTTCAGAGGAAGATCTCTCAGACTTACAATTCGGATTTCAGAGAGACTACAGGCAGGTATGCCTGATTCTACACACACACATAAATACAATGTCTCTGAGGAAATACACCTAATTCCATGGAGAGACTGTGTTATGGTATTTTCTGCCAAGTGAGGAAAGTCTCAAATGTCCAGTGTATTTGACTTTCTGATTATATTTTAGAGAATGGGAAGGAGATGGGATGTCATGTATATCCTACTCATTCTATTCATGCAGAAATTCACTTAGTACTAAGGATTTTTTAAATTTCTTCTACTCTTTTGGGGAATTTCTGCAGAATTAGAATGCTCTTGGAGGTGAAGGACACATTCACCCTACAAGTCAGTTACAATTTTACACTCTCAGATAGTACATGAAAAAACACACAATAAATAATACCCCTGACTAGGTACAGAGTTAGGAACTGCTCTCACTTGCCAGATGGGGCACTTTGCCATCACAACAATTATCAGCAGTATTGGTATTGGTACTTGCGATCATATCAACAGTACACTTCAAACGATAAACACAGCAAAAGATCCCACTGATGACAGTCAAAACATATGTCTCACTTTCTCTATGAAGGACACACAATTTGTCTTGCCACTGTTTAGAGCTAATATTAATAAAACCAACAATAATAATAAAGTAATGTGTCAGTAAAGTGCTAATTGCTTTAGAAGCATATGGGGACAAGCAATTTATAATCTGAAGAAATCAGAGATATAGACAGACAATATTACTGAACAAAGTTTAATAGTTTAAACACAGCTTTGTGTTTGTTCACCTCCCATTACTCTCTCATGTGCAAAAGTGTTTGTTTTTTTTTTTTTTGACAATACTTCAGTGTATCAAGATTGGACATCCCAGAAATAAAATCTGGGCCAATTATGATGATTTTCTTTATCAGTACTTATAATGAATTTAAAGGAAATGGTGACGTTAAAAACACCTGGCTGATTAAAGCATAGTCTACAGCTGACTGAGGTTAGCAGAAAGTCTTTTATTGATTTCAGTGGAGTTCAGATCATGCTATTTAATCCTTTTTGTTTATCGGTCTCATTTATCCCATGAGTGAACACAAGTTGAAAAAAGAATTTGAATGTAAGTGAAAAAGGGCCCAGTGAAACTGAATCTCAGATTTTTTGTGAAAGAAAAAAAAAAAAAAAAAAGTCTAAGTAGAATTATGTCCATCTAAGAATAAGTAAAATATCTTTCTCTAGTTTTGTTACATATTCTTGTGTTTTCTTAGGCCTTTCTCTTCTTTGGGTAAGGGCTGTGTTTTCATCTGTACTGCAGAATTATTTAGCGTATTGTAAATTTTACTGAAATCTAAATAATAAGAAAAAACTATTTATTATCTGTTAAAATTAGCAACTGCATGTGTTCTGCCAAGAGGTGTTATTCTGGAGTCTTACAAAGAGCTACAGAAAGCTAGTAAAGGGACCACAGAACATTATTACAGCATCATTTTTTTGGTTGCTGTTATAGCTTTCAGAGTTACCCTGAAATTTCATAATGAGCTCAAAAGACCATTTGGCTTCATTTTCTTTTAGGATTTCTTTAACACAACTGTTGCTGCAATCTGGCAATTCTAGAAACATATACAAATCAACAAACATGTTCCTTTAATAAGCATTAGTAGATGCCTTGAAGAGCAAATTACAGACCGGACAGACAGAGCAATGCAATATGTGAGCTATACCTTCCTGTGAATTTCCCCAGTTCCAGACACAACAGGACTTCAATTTTGTGTGGGGGCCTCAGGGCACTGTTGAAATCCAGACAACACATGAACATGCATTTCTGAGTCCTGTGAAACTCCTGCAAGAAATTTCCCCAGATACTTAATTCCACAGAGTTTTAGAAAGCTGAATGTTGATTTTTCCCTGAATCTGTACTTTTTGAATTCTCATTCTATCTGAGCCCAAATGATGCAGGCAGATTTCAGTGAACCTGGTGAATTTCCTGCACTTGCTTGTAAATACCTGTTAGACAATCTGCCTATACATGATATCTTTTTAAGAATTCAGCTATCATAAATTTTTGTTTTAGAAATCTTGCCTAAGGACCTACAAGAAGATTTAATTTTGAGCTTCTTATAAAATTTTGTGCACAAGATCTGTTATATCTAGTCTCTTGTCCTCTTGTTGCTAGTAATCATAGCAGCTGATCCTGAAAAATATGCAGACATATGTAGAAAATAAACATATAGAAAAGAACACCTAAGGGAAAGATTTATTTTTCTTTCACCTGAATTTACAAGTTTTTGTTTTGTTTTGTTTTGTTTTTCCTCTTTCTTGTTTAATAGAACCTGAAATTGTTCTCAGTTTGCATATAAACATCCAATCCTTTCAATGAATTCCACTATACATACTGTATCTCTGGAAATGAGCTTTGGTGAAGAAAATACTGAAAAATATTGAAGAAATTGTGCTTCTTACATAGTACTTCCAACTATAGCCTTTTCGTCTGTTTTTTTGTTTGTTTGTTTGTTTGTTTGTTTGTTTTTGTTTTGTTTGTTTGTTTGTTTTTTGTTTGTTTCTTTGCTTGGTTTTCTAGGCAAGCAGTGTTCCTCCCCATCAATTATCAAATGTTTCAAGACCCAGCTTCAAGTGGCAGAGTGCATCTCTCAGGTCTTCAGTCGTCTACCTCTCAGCCTTCCCTAGTGCCCTTGACAGACAGATTAACACAAGCAGAACACCATGTTTAAGAGTTCAATGCTTTGCAGACCTGGACAGACTTTTTTTTTCTTTTTCTTTTTTTTTTTTTTTTTTTTTTTGAGTTGGCATTGCTCTCAATCCTATGCAGTTTTTGATTTGTTTGATTCTACATGGTGAGCTATTGCTACAATTTCAGGGTAGCACTAGAAGACACATAGTTCGCAGGGATAGTTTTGGAAGGAGAGGTGTACACCAGGGGGCTTGGACTGGGATATATGTTGATCCTAATTACTATCTAGAGCCCACACAGGTCATTAAAAATATTCACAATATTTCCATTGGTACAGGACTGAGTTGTTCATTTCACATTGGCTGTTGAAGCTATAGTAGGTAATTAGGCCTTTTACATCTGCCATCACAGCTGCAATTCATTCACCTTTCTTTTCTCAGGAATAAATGTCGCACATTATTCCCCCTGCAAAAAGAAACTTCACAGTTGTCAAGAAACATACAGTTCCAACATAATTTCATGCTACTTGTAAGACTGTTAGCAATGATAATACGAGCATGTGTCTAAAGAATGTAAACTCTTGCTATGTCATTAGCCAAAAAAACAACCAACAAACAAACAAACAAACAAACAAAAACTCACAATTTCTCCAAGTGCTCCTTTTCTTTCATGTTAGTTCAGAATTATTTGGTTAGAAGTTTTGAGTTTCTCCAGGTTCTTTTGCTTTTAATTCAAGACAATCTTTTTATCAAAAGGTGCAACTTTAATTGTTCATCCTTAAGGTACTTTCAACACTGCCACTTCACTGGTGGTCTTTGTTTCATTTTCTTGCATATAAGTTTAGACACTTAAACAAGGTTTAAGTGAGGTCTCCATTCAAATGAGGTCTCCACATTGCATCAAGGCAATGTGTAAGAAAAAACAATTCCAGGAGAGCAATGCAGAAGGCAAGATTTCCAGCCATCTACTTCCCTCCACTGACTCTTCAGGGAACATGAAGAAGCTCCATTCCTAGCTTAGGTACCTCAGAAAGAATCTGCAGGTAGGTTGGAAGATTCCAGTTTATAGGAAAAAACAAACCATAGCAGTACGTCTGAAGTGACGTTGCCACCTTCTGTAATTTCTCTGCTCTGTTAAAACATTTCTGAAGCAACAGAATTCAAAGATTATAGAAAGATATATTGTCACCTGAGAAGTACTGAAATGACTTTGTAAGTTTATCTCTTCTGAGATGTTGAAAATGTCTTAGTTTTGGGCCCACTGCTCAAAAGGTGTGTGTTTTGCATCTTGAGCAAATAATGTGTAACCTTACTCTAAAGCAAAACTGCTGGGAAGATTTTATTTATTAATTAATTGAATGAAAACCCACCTATCTTCATAATAAAGACCATGCCTAACAACAGTTGATGCCCAGATTCTTTGAAACCCATCAATATTTCAGTGGCAATGATACTCATGTGAAAAAGTCATCTTTAGGAAACCTGCAGGAATGGTGACAAGAAGTATAGGAACAGAGTCACCTTTAAGTATGTCCTGGTTTCAGTTAGGACAGAGTTAATTTTCCTCCTAGTAGCTGGTAGGGTGCTATGTTTTGGATTAGGATGAGAAGAGCGCTGATAACATGCTGATGTTTTAATTGTTGCAGAGCAGTGCTTACACCAAGCCAAGGACTTTTCAGCTTCTCGCTCTGTCCTGCCAGCGACCAGGCTAGGGGTGCAGCAGGAGCTGGGAGGAGACAGACCCAGGACAGCTGACCCAAACTGGCCAAAGGGGTATTCCATACCATCTGATGTCATGCTGAACAATATATAGGGGTGGCTAGCCGAGGTGGGGGGGGGCTGGCTGCTTGGGGATAGGCTGGGCATTGGTCAACGGGTGGTGAGCAATTGCATTGTGCATCACTTGTTTCGTACACATTATTATTAGTAGTACTATTACCATTATTATTATTATTATTATTATTATTATTATTATTATTATTATTATTTTCCTGTCTCAATAAACTGTCTTTATCTCAACTCACAGGCTTCACTTTCCCGTTTCTCTCCCCCATCCCAGAGAGGGAGGGGGGAGGGTGAGCGAACGGCTGTGTGGTGTTTAGCTGCTGGCCGGGTTAAACCACAACAAAGTATATCTCAGAACGCCTCTTCTGACATCTTTCTCTTTCATTCTGTTTTGCTCTCTTGGCCGTATACACCACAACATGTGCCAGTTTATGCAAAAAAAAAAAAAAAAAGACACCTTACCCTTACCCTTTTAAGGTCTAGTTTTTCCTACCAGTATACAAGGAGTTCCCCTTGACTTCAGCAAGAATTACTACTATCATAAGAGAAAAGTGCCATTTCTCAAGGTTTGCTTGGTATCTAGCATTTGTAACAGCTATACATATGCTGCTTAAGACCCACATAGCAACCCCCAAAACTATGTAATTACAAATGTCTTATGTCCACTTTGAATAGAGCTAACTGCTTGGAAACTGGTTGCATCTACATTGTGTATGACTTGGGCCACATTTCTGCTAGTGCAATGGTGGATTTTTTGTTTGGTTGATTGGTTGGTTTTCTTGTTTTGGTTGATTGCCTGCCTGGATTTTTTTTTTTTCTGGTTCAAAATGCTTGAAATCATGTCAGAAGAGTTTAACAGCCCATCAGAATATTCCCATAATAGCAACTAAGCTTTATATCAGGTCTCTATAAAGGTCTAACTGTCTTAGACAGAGCACTTGGATGTGAAATTCTTCATGCACAGAGAAAATGATGAAGAGACTAAGACTTGAAGTAAATGAGGGACATGAGTTTTATGACAGTGTAGTCACACATGCACTTAGAAGACATAGTAATAGACCTTGCAGAAATATCTAAAAACCCTAAGCAGATGCTTGGATCGAAACACAGATATGATTATAGTTTTCCTTTTAGAAACCTCTTAAATCATGATCCAAAAAAATACTTCCTACTACATTCCTTTATCCCAGCAGACTATCTGAAATAAAATTATTGGGCACAAGCTGTAATATAGGAAATTTCATTTTAACATAAGAAAAATGTTTTACTGTGAGCATGACCAAACACTGGAAAAGGTTGCTGAGAAAAGCTGTGGAGTCTCCGCCCTTGGGGACATTCAAAACCTTACTGGACATGGTCATGAGCAACATGTAGTAGATGATCTTGCCTTGAGCATGGGGGTGTTTCTGTAATTATTATTATTATTATTTATTTATTTATTTATTTATTTATTAGAAAATGTAGGAGTTTTATATTCTTAGGCTCATAAACCTTTAAATGTAAACAATGGTCAAAATGTGGTGGTTTATGCCTATATGCCATGCCTGGATTCAAATAGATCAATACTTAACACTGCAAGAAAAGAAAAAAAAAAAAAAAAAGATGCGTGTATTGAGGCTCTTTCCGTCTTCTTGTGGATATTTATTGACTCCTAAACTTCTATGCTTTGTGTTCAGGAAATTAATTCACCATTTAAGCTATATGTAGTCTGGATGGTGTATGTCAACGTTTTCTACTAATGGAAATAAAACAATGAAATTATGACACTTATTGGACACAAAGACTGCTGTTCTTCTCAAAAATCTGCTTTGCACTACCAATAATCATCCCTGCAAATTCCTGTGTTACTCACTGTTTTGCCCTCTGGAGATCCAAGAGTGAATGTGGACTGTCAAATGTTGCATGAAATATTTTATGGCCATTAATAGCTATTCATTTTTTATTCCTTCTCATAAACTCTGGAGTAACATTGATATTATGCAGTGAACTTGTGATGTTTGTGATATAATGGAAAACTTTAATTTCTGAAAAAAACTTCTGTTTATGAGCTACTTATTTAGCTTCTCCAAGATGAATGTGTTGTGTGTAGAAATTATAGATTCGATATATAATCAAGAAGAATTTTGTCTAGCTGGATTGAACAAACCATAAAACAAAAATAGAATGGTAGTTTTAATTTTCCTAGAATTTTAAAGACATTCAGATATAAATTCAGATTATTATTGATCTAATGACACATTCGTTTATTGTTATTAAAACATGCTACAAATAGTTCCAGTTAAGTCAAGTGGTAAAATTAAGGAGCACAGAAACAACTTAGTGATATCAGAAATCAAAATTAATAACTTAAAAATATCTTAACTTCATAAAAGTAGCAATCGTATGTAAAGGGTACAAGTTCTTCCCTGATGACAAGTTTTTGTGATCCACATTAAACAACAGGGAATTGTCCTTAATTTTAAACTAATCTGAAAACAAATCTTCTTCAAAGTCTAGTTTCATGAGCAACCTGGAATATCTTCACTATAATGATGTTTCTCAGATCTCAAAAATAATACAGGATAATAATGTGCAGTCTTTTGTCTTTTGTAGTTGCATCCTAATTACGGAGTATGAGATGCCTTATTTCAAGGGTCCAGGTCACAACTATATCTAAGTTCTGTATGGACTGAGGATCAGGTCCACCTCAGCATGTCAAGTGTGGCAAAGGTAGACCACAGTAAGCTGTGTAGCCAGAGTGAGCAGAAAGACAAAACTTTTCTCACAGGAAGCAAGATGAGTTGACAGGAAATGTAACAACTAAAGAAAATTGAATTTATTTGCAACTTAGATATTCTTCACAGCCTATTAGTACATTGCAGACTAATTGCAAAATAAAAGCCTTATTTTAACTTTGAATTCCAGGAAACATATCTTGTCCTCATTCCCATCTGATCCACTGAAATGGTTCAATTGCTGTCCAGTAGTGAAAGCTCCCAGTAGTAGGATCATCATTTCATATAATGTCTTCAGGATACAGAGAAACACTTAAGTATTAATCACCCTTTTCTTTAAGACAGGAGTTGAGTGTCTGCTGCTAATGGTTTAATAAGTTCAAAGGCACTTATTTTCCACAGCAATTAAGTGAAATGAATAATGAACTACATTTATTGGGGTTCATTCTGCTCTCACGCTTGCTTTCCACTAGTGTAACTTCATTGATTTCCACAAAGATATTCCTGATTTATTTAATCTTTGCTCTGATTGTTGATCCTGTTAAAAAGAGATTTAGTTAATGTCAGATATAGTGGAGAATCACTGCCTATCAAATGGGATTGACGTCAGCAACTCCTTTCACCTTAAGTGTAAAACTGTCAAAGAATCAAAATAAATTCTGAACACTTTCAAGTGAGTCCATTTTCAAAGCAGTGACCTCTTCTGAATCCATCCCACAGACATTTATTTTACTTTGTCTTATGACTTTTTAAAAGTACTTTCATTTCTAAAACATCTTCTTTAAAAATTAAAGTATGATAAGGTAGGCAAAAACAATCCTTGTATTATATTTATGATTGAAACTTTTAAGCTTGCTGCCTCTCTGATGGAAAATCAATGAAAGATGCTGGCTACTTATTTATATTGCTTTGATTGCAGCAAAATACAGTTTCTGCTTCTAAAACTTCATCACTAGATACATAACTGATGTGACACAACTGATCTGATAGTCAGCACTCACATGCTCTACAGAAAATAAATAAATAAATAGATACTTAGTGTCTCTTAACAATGATGTTGGATTTCTCTTTAGAGTTAAATACAGACACACTGAATGATTAACATTGCTAATATGCCATAATAGGGAATCGTGTGTTCATGAAACCTTATTGACAAAACTTGATAGTTGTGTGCTTGTTGGAATCCCCTTACTGGATTTTTAAAAAGAAAAATGGCAAAGCAACCCTTTCAAAATCCTTCACAGCCTTCATTAATGATGTATGCTTTTTTATTAGTATTTTATTTTTTATTTTCCTGTGAGAGTCACTTTTTATTTTATTTTTTTCTGCTGCAGCACATACAGAATACTGGATGATAAATAATTCCCATCTAGTGTTTTGCTAACAGCTAGCAGCCTTAAAACAAAGCAGAACTTCTGCACTTGTGCTGAGCTGTAAAAACTCAGTTGTAAAGAGAACTAAGATGAAACATAATGCAAAGCTCAGTGAAAAAAAGTGAGGTTAAAATAATGATAAATAGATTTTCAAAGACTTGGTTATATGTATACAGATATTCTCCTCATATATGAAGTAGTGTAATTTGAATTTTTGTTTAGAAAATTTGCAAAAAGTAGAAGGTTAAAAAAAAAGAAAGGGGGTGGAGGGGGGTGTCCTATGTTGAAAACTTCTATGCAGTGATCACTGCCTCTTATGACAACTGAAAGCTTTACTTCACTTTTTTCATTCTGATCCTATTTCTCTCTTGTATCTCATTATTGATAGGAGATTAATTAGGCTTTGTGTGTAGCTTGTTGTGCACTTTACTCTATAGAGGCCAATAAAAGGCTTTTTTAAAAATCTTTTATACATTTCCAGAAGAAAGTCTTGATGAGGCAGATTTTAAGGCTAAGATTTTTTTTTTTTTAATCAGAAAACATAAAAAAAAATGGCTATTTCCTCTAAGCAATTTGCCAGTAAATTTTACAAAACTTTGTCTGCAAATTAAACTATTGAGCTTTGACAACAAATAAAAAAGAAAAAAAAAAGTAACATATAATTAGGCACACTATTTTCAAATTCTATAAAGTTCTTAAAGTGTAGTATCTCCCATGCAAAAAGCTTCAGCCTTCTCTCACTGCAATAACATGAGATCATCCAGAAATGGAGATATCTTTGTGTCCACCAATACTACTTTTTTTTGTCAGTGTTTACTTTTTTGACATTATTTTGATCATAATTGTAATATGCCAGTGCACCCTCTCAGAATTTCTGGCTGAGTTTTGAATAGTGGGGGAGTATAATTAGCATTGTTGGAGTGAGCACTGCAGCCAGTCATGGATGAAAAATAATGTTAATCATAAATATTTTCGTAAATGTTTGTGTTAAAATCCTTTCTCGCTCAAAAAATTATTTAGCCATTTGTTGTTGTTGTTTTGTATGTCATCTGAGTTTTTTTCTTTTTTTTTGTATCATTTTGTCACACTTTTTATTAGAACTAGTTGAAGATAAAATTTATATATCAGAAGTTGTTGATTTTTGAAAAATACTAGTCTTGCTTAAACTTGCATAAACGTCAGGTATGAGAAAAAATATTTTTAACTTAAAAAATATTTCTTATAATAATAATAATAATAATAATAATAATAATAATAATAATAATAATAATAATAATAAAGTAAGGTAGATGTTTTATGTTTCTATTTTCCTGGCAGGCCAGGCTCTTTGGCCACATTTTTTGTGTGATCTCATGATTTCTGAAGATAAATTCCTCATGGAAGTCAAGATCTTACAGCCCCTGCAGGCTGCAATTGGCATGACCCATGGGAAAGAGACAAAATGTAGATCATAAGTGCTTCCTTAAGTCTCTGAAGCAACACAAATGAAAATATTTATTCTGCTAGGAAATGTGTATATATATGTACATACATATACATACATATGTATGTATATATATATATTCTATTTGTTTTTAATTAAAAAAAAAAGTTCTTCTGAACTAATGCTTGCCTTGAAAGTTAGTCAGTGAACACCTTAACACTAAAAAACAGTGTCAACAAAATGTTTTCAGAAAAAAAGTCCACAAGTCTAATATTAATCTCTGCTTGGACTCCTTCTAGAGCCTGATTCCTTTTTGGATCTGATTGCACTGTGGGTGGTGCTGGGTATTTTACTTGACACCATTTTCTTCTTGTATAGAAATTAAAGTACTCCTAACCAAGCTGTATTTTGTATGCAAAAGTAGTAACTAGTGACTAGAGTTAATTCAATAAATTTATAATAATAAGATACAACTCCCCAAATCAGTTCAACAGCCTGTTTTTTTCTTTGGGACCATTTAGCTATCACAGTTTTGTTTCACCTCATTTTTGTGACTGAAAATTGCAATAAGAACAAAACAAAAAAATGGGAGTGAATGAATTTATTCCTGAGATAAAAATTAAATGGGCATGGATTACATCATTTTGGCAGATTATGATAGACCAAAATTATTAATTCCTTTCAATATCATTACCCTTAGAGTAGATTCTGTAATTTTCCAGGTTTTGGCAGTCCCTTCTTTTAATGCATATTTGAGCAAATGCCAGTTTGTTCCTCCTCCCCAAAGCCTGTCTGGAATCACAGTATTTCATGTCTGTAGAGACAAAGGGGCTGCCCATTTCTAGATTAATGAAGTTTTATGTTCTAGCAGGAAATTTCAAAGAGAGAAAAAATCAGTCAGCCTTATTTTAATTTTCCCTTATTTTCAGATGTTTATTTGAAGCAACTCTTAAACAGGAATGCAAGGAACACTAGGAACGTGATTCAACACTCTTCAAAATGCTGAAGTAGATTTTGAATCTCAGGTAAAATGTGTCTGAAGACATTAGTCTCTCGGAAATAAGTTTTGTTGTTCAGCTGAGCACCAGCTTGATGAATATCCAGTAAATATATGAAAAAGGATACAGTGGGCTCACAAAGCCAAAATCAATTTTTCATTACTCAGTGCTGATTCACTGACATTCTTAAAATAAAGCATATATATATATATATGTACTATATATATGTGTGTGTAACAAGATAGCTCTTTGATTATAAGTAGTTCTAAGGTTGAAATTTCTGGGTCAAACCTAGAATAAAGAGGCATCAGAGAAATCTTGTGACTAAACTGCTGAACTATCAGTTTTTTGTCAGAAATTTACGCTTTGAGTCACTTGTATGAATTAGGTCGAACTAGCCTTGGTGTTTCATCCACACACAGCTCAGCTCCACTGAGCACCTGATCTGCTGGCTATTTTGGTGTAACGGCTTCTCAGTTCATCTATAGAAAAGTTCTGCAAGGATTGTTTTTGTGCTTAAAAACAATTTCTTAAGATTATTAAGCATAGGTCTGTTAACCCAACTCCAAGTAAATTCTCTTCTATTTCTTATATTTAATCTTGTAAAAGTGGAAAAAAAAACACAGCAGAATAATCTATAGGATAAAAAAATAAGATATCAAAGGAGATGTGGACTAGGACCAATAGTACATCTACTATTACAGAGTGACAAGGGGGAGCATGAAGAGCTGACAGAAGACAAAAAGATAACATAAAGAAATGAAAATGAAAAAGTTGTGGAAGACTTTAATACATGAAGACAAGAGAGAAGATCAAAAAATAAAGGAAATTTGTAGCCTGTTGGATTTTTATTTTTATTTTAGCTAGTGCAAGCAGGTATTTGTCTTCATGCTTTTAAATAGGACTACTGTGAGAACAATTATATGTTATTATCACTATCAATAATAGTAATGCATGAGAGATGGTAGAGATTTGGAAAGTACATTATTCTTTCTTTTCCCACATGTAATAATTGCAGAAAATAGTTAAGAAAATATAAATGTAAAAGGGGGTTCATTCCTAAATATTTTCACTCATAACTGCTCTTCACTGAGAATGTTGGGAAAATGAAAGAGCCATAGTGAAAATAAAAAACTGTTAATATATGTATGTGAGCATGTGTTTGCATTATAGGACCTGGAAGCATTTTTTGTCAGACTTCTTAAAAAAAAAAAAAAAAAAAAAGAAAAAAACTAATTTGTGGAATCAATAAATACTTCAGCCACTACCTTCCTGCATTTTCTCTAAGAGTTCTTTGCAATTTTCTGTTGTAAATGGGCCTTAATCCTACCATTTTCCCTGCAATTTCCTAGTCCCCTTACTCATTACAGCCAGAAAATTGTTATCTCATCATCTTCATCAGATTCTTTTACACAGACACTAACATATGGCAGGACAGAACAATTGCAGGCTTCAGTCATCTTAACATTTAGACTGACAACTAGCAAATGATTCTTATTACATTTTAGCCTTGCTGATCTTTTTTTTTTTTTTTTTTTCCAAATGCCTTTTTATTCACTTTATTCATAATAAAAAAATAAAAAATGAATAAGCCCCAAAATGTAAAACTTGTTTTAATATATGCTGTTACATTTCAAAATCTTTATCTGTCTCCAAATTTGCAATCTCATATTCAAAGTTTACCTTCCTACTATATTTTTTATCCAATATCCACATTTTCAGTGCTGTATAAAATGAAACCATTTGGTGGTTTGTTCTGTTTTCTTCTTGTGTTGCACATTCAAATTTCTTGACCCACTTTATTTGAATGTGGATACTTAATTTCTAGGTGTTATTTGTCTTCATTACAAGTACTTTGGTGTATGATGAGTAAGAATACATGCATGTGTGTGACTGCATGTAGCATTGGAGGTACAGAGAGAAGTTTACAGCAGTGGGTTATACGACTCTTTTCAGTCACATTAGTCCAAAAGGACATTGCAGGAGGTTTGGAAGCTGTAACATTGCAAAAAATCTTGTTCTTCATTAAAGCACCAGCTGCTTTGTTATGCAAACTGCAAGTTAAGAGATTTCAATTAATGATGATTGTGAGGTCTACTAATATTGACTGCTGTCTTCACTATTGATCTGGAGTGCTAGTAAAATTTCCTTAGCCTACAACACAGGTTTTTGAGAAGTGGCTAAGCTCTCCTTTGACTGAACTGCATACTCCCGCATCTCATTAAAATTAATGATAATTGTGTGTCCAATGACAGAAGGTTGACTTGCAATTTTGCTGGCTTTGTGGATAATTTTCCCTACAATGTCTCCTGCAATTATTTCTTAGCTAAATAATTCATAACAATCTTACAAAAGTAATAACTACACTTGTTTCTTTTAACTGATATTACCAAAGGAAAAGTTATTAAAAAATAAATAAATAAATAAAAAAAATGCAGTGTTTCGTGCTTATACAATGTCTATTGGTCTGTATTGTTGTTGTTTTGCTGTATGTTTGTCCTGAATACATCACTAACTGTCCCCTCCCCCGATATTACTACACGTCTATAGATTTCATGAAGGGAAGAATTTTGGGTGCTTAACATTGACAGACCTGTATGAATTATTTTGTAGTTTGAAGCAGATGACTGAAATTAATTAAGACTGGAATTTTGGAAGTCTGAGAGGGATTAACAAAAATAAACCCATTCAAATAAAAAGACATTTATAACAGAGTGAGTCAAAAAGCCCTTGGGAAAAAAAATATATATATATATATGTATATAGTGTATATATATATATATTTCCATATATATATATATATATATATATGAAAAACATTCACTTGAAAAATTTCAGTAAGGAACAGATGTGCTGTAAACATGACCTGCAGCTCTTGGGAGTCATTCTCAGATTCCAGTAGTCCTTGGATCTAGCTCAACCATTTCTTTTAATAGAAGAACCTGCAAATGAACCTTTTTTTTTTTTCCTTTTATTTTCAAGTTCACTTAAAATTTGCCTAATCTGTCTGCTTGCCCATACACATGCATGCGTATATAAATAATTTTATCTTTTGTTTATGTCGTTTGCACAGGATATGGCTGGTCTTTCTTCAGGAGATTGTGACTGCATTACTGGACATCACTGACTGTTAACAGAGGTATCAGAGAATAACTGAGCAGGAACTGTTCCTCCCAGTCCCCAGAATTCTCACAAGGAAACTCCCAAGGTCAGCAAATACCACAGCTAACAACTAAATATCAAAGATCAGAAAGAAAGAACCATTTAGAGCATGTTCTGTAAAGATAAATTACCTTTTTGCAAATGCAGAAAACAACCAGGTGTGGAAAGGATAGTTCTTCAGAGATATCTTCAACCATAACAGCCTGGAAGGGGATCTGCCAACTTTAGACACTTCCAATGATAGAAAGGATGTTACTTTTCCTCAGCACAGAAGTGTTACCTGAACTTACTGAGCAAAAATATGTGTCTTTATCATAGACACCAAGAAATCCACAAGGCTAGAAATTGCGCAGTCCCTAATTACATGGTGGGAGGAAATCTCCAGGTATCTGTTTCCGGTAGATATTACACACTTGAATAGAAGCTTCCTGGCCTTGTGCTCCTATCTTCAGCTAATTCCAGGAACAACTCTCCAAAACCTTATTATGGAATTTCTCTTGGCTTCAGCAGGAATTTCATACGTATGAAGAACTATCTCCACAGAACTGCATTATTAGGTCATTCTTAGCAGCAACACCACTGCAGTGGAAAGAAAAAATGATAAACAGAGTCAAGGAGTAAAAGTAAGATTTATTTTTTTTTTAATTTATATAATTTATCTTCTTTTCTTTGACCACTTCAAAACTCCCCAACTTGACTCTGAGATCTTAGAACTATTTTATTTTATTTTTTCTGAATCCTGTGTCAAGTTACTTTCTTTCCTTTTTCCTTTTCATTTTCTGAAAATCCTGTTGCCTTTTGTCATTTTGGCTCCAAAGACTGCATCTGGATTTATACTATTGTTTTCTGAAATTTTGCAACAATTTTGATCTGGGTCGCAAAAATTAAAATTAAAATTAAATAAAAATAAAAATAAAAATAAAAATAAAAATAAAAATAAAAAATGCTGAGCTTAAATCTGGAATGTATTTTTACAGCTGAATGTTTGAAAACAAAAGCCTAGACTGTTGAGATTTTACAACGGGAATATAGCTAGAAGCACTGCATGGTGAAAAAGCAGGAAGATCTGAACCCATTTATTAATTTTAACAAACCCAGTGACTCAGACATTAATTATAAAGGACACATTCCTTTTCAGGATTTTTCAGTGTCTGTATCTGATTTAGACAGAAAGGTAATCATTCAATTTCTTCAAGACACAGAATGAATATTTGGCAGAACATGAGCAGGAACAGCTCAGAAAGTTTGTTTTTGGCTATATTAAGTTGCTTTCTTTTCCCTTTCCAATCAGGGCACATGTGAATTTTGAAAACTCTAAAAGTTAAGATAGTAGCTTTGTTAATAAGTACGTCTGTTAAGGTTCTCTGTTTTTGAAAACCATAATTATTATTTCAAGCATTATTTGGAAAATTGTCATCTTGGTTATTTATTTGGGAAGGGAACTACTTAACTCTTGACAATAATCTTTTAAGAAAAGTATATTTCTGTAGCTGTCCTCCTATAAATTCTCACTGCTGTAACTTTCCTTTAGAAGCCAGTGAAACTAGAAAGGCTTGTTTAAAACCTGTACAAAGTTTGTCTCTCAAGAGCTATATTTTGCCCTTTTGTAGCTTGTTCCCATAAGTGTGAGTGTTCTGCAGAAGTCTCTGTGGCTCAAGGCCTGCATAACTTATCTTACCAGTCTCCCTCCCCCTCTACCTTCCCTACTTCCCTTAAGATACAAGTCTTCTCCAGTGAGGTTTCTTGTCTTTTAAAATTTGTTGTGACTGACATTCTCCAGAGTCCCTTCCTTGAACAGGCTCCACAAAAATCCCTCGCTCCTGAAGAAAGATGTTAGTCTCTATAGCAATGGTTCCCTTTGCACCTCACAGCAGAGCTTTGAAGCCAATACAGAGGGATAAAATGTGATGGTTTTCCAGACAACTCCCCTTAGCATATTTTTTTTTCCACACGATGATGCAGGAAAAGATTAATGTAACTTGGAGCCAAGAAAGAATTTCTATAAAGGAAATAGGTGTTCCTGGAGGATCTCTGAGGCCATCAGGACAGCAAGCCAGAAAGTTGACTCAGGTGCAGGAGCCATCTTTGCAGAAAGCTCTTGCTCCATGGATCTGTTAATATCTTGCCCTGCAACTGGGAGTCATCCAAGAAATTCTGAATATCACTATCACCTTCCTGTTTCATGGATTGTTACTGATTTCAGTGGAGTTACACCTTACCAGGTCACTTTTCTTTTCAGTATTCACATGCTTTACATTGGTTAAGAAAAAGATCATGACATTTAAAAGTTATCCTGAAGATGCCTTATGTCTAAAGGAAGAACACAGTGTTTTCTCAAAACAGTATATAGAAACTCTTGCATTGCTCATCTATCTCTTACCAGGCAAACTGTGTAGTTATTATTGGTGGGTGCTGTCATTGTAGTGACAGTGTAATTACAACACAGGAAATGCAGTTCAACATCTGGCTTCCCATGAAAATTATGATGATCTTTTTTTTTTTTTTTTTGATGTTATGTAACATTATTGTTGTATTTGCATTGATTAAATACAAGAAAATAGCTGTATTGGTTTCTTACCTGACAGTGATTACCTATTTAATATCTACTTGGGGTATTAGAATGCGATTTTTGTCATAGCATTTAAAATTGCAGTATCTCTCTGAGAATTATTTGTAATTTCATTTTAGAGAGGAATTTTCACCTTAATATTTGTACATCCAGTAGATTAAATATTCATCAATATTCATCCTCCTACAAAGAGGCAGACACTGTAGTGCTCTTTAATTCATCCCTTGTTGCCAGAGCTGCTCTGAAAACTGTTGAAAATTTATTATTTCCTTACCAAAAATCACTTTTCATAGCAGAAAGTAATAGCTACTTTCTGTTAAAATTTCATGGTTGAAAGCATGTTGATAGTCCTATTCTTTCTTTTCCCAACATGGAAACAAGTACCCATTTTGCTAAAGTAAATGTTTGTAGTCTTCCAGTACAGAACTATGCACTTCTCTCTTCCTTTTCATTCAGGAATCCTGCTCTGTTGTGTAAGCATTAGCAAGTTGTGTTTCAGAAGACCTCTATAAGACCTGTATGTCTGTGCTGTTTTCAGATGTGAAAACTGAGACACTGGTACTATGTGATTGTCTTCTACTACTTATAAAGAATTTGTAATACAACTGGCTGAGGTGTCCTCTCTCCCAAATGTTTTGTTCAACTGCTCTGTAAAAACTGTTTTCCAAAGATTGTGAGTAGTACATCATAAATCCAATTTTTTTAATATGCAGCCTCACCTAGGGAAAAGTTTTCTAGCAGCATTTCAGAAATGGTGGGTCAGGTGCATTTTGGTTTCCAGGGTTCATTTCCAAAAACTTTGGAAAAGGAAAGATACTACCTGACTGTTAGTAGGGTGCAAGGCAGACGTCCTTCTCTACATTCAGCTTATGCCAATTTGCAAGGTCAGGAGATATTCACTATACAGACTATGACAGAACGGGTTAATGGTGGGCTAAAGTCCCACAGTCCATCTTGTAAGTGCCTGACAAACGACAGTGCTGCCCATGGAAAGCGAAGATGCAACAAACCTGTGGTGCTACATACTGTTCTGCTTGAGTATAAGTTGTTCACCCCTGACAAAGGCATCCTCCCCTTTCTCAAGATGGTAACATTTTCTGAAATTACAGTAATTTTTTCATTTAGGAAGATGTTTCTCCATTTAAGAACACTGTCTCAGGTGAGCTACATGATTTTGTTTTCTTCTGCAATTTGGTTAGCTAGGTGAATAAATGCAGATTCCCACACTAAAGAAAAAACAAATTACAACATAAAAATCTAACTTTCTGAGGACAGGTGATACATTTGATACTGTGTTTTTGATTTTCTTTTCCTTCCAAGAAAAAAAAAATGGGCAAGATCAACAGCTATCCTGTTTATTCAGGCAAGCAAGGGAAGATCAATTGCCCTGTCACACATTCAGTGGTAAATTCTTCTTATTCCTTCCCCTAGGATTAGTGCAAAGCCATCTTTCATTCCAACTTGCTTTGGTTTATTTGTGAGGCTACTTTCAGTGTTTGTTTTTCTTCTTAAAAGAAAAAAAAAAAAAAGAAAAAAAAGGATTATTTCTTGTATCTTGAAGATACACAAGGATAAGGAAGTGAAGGATACACAGGATCTGAAGATTTAGGAATGGTGTGGTGAAGGTGAACTAAGATAGTCAGTGCTGGTGGTAAAAGGCCAAAACCTTCCTACAGCTATCTGTAGCCAGCTATCTGTAGCACTATGTTTCTACCATGTGTTGAAGTCCTTCAGGAAGAACTTCCATCCCCCAGGGTAAATTAAACAAGGCTGTGACAGAGATTTGAGCAGTGGTGAATGATTTTCTGTAGCTCTTAATTTTAAGCATATTCTTTGACATGGTTTTAGCCATACCAAGAGTTGTCATAGATATGGTCTGGTCATGGGTCAGGGTATAGCTGACCAATATGAATATGACTATAAAAGGTCAATATTATATCACAGAATCACAGAATTGTAGGGGTTGGAAGGGACCTCAAGAGATCATCAGATCCAACCCCCCCCCCCCCACCACCAAAGCAGGTTCCCTAGAGCAAGTTGCCCAGGTAGGTGTCCAAACGGGCCTTGAATAGCTCCAGAGAAGGAGACTCCACAACCTCCCTGGGCAGCCTGTTCCAGTGCTCCGTCACCCTCACCGTGAAGAAGTTCTTTCGCATATTTGTGCAGAACTTCCTGTGATCCATTTTGTGGCCACTGCCCCTTGTCCTGTCCCCACAAACCACTGAAAAGAGGTTGGCCAAATCCCTCTGTCTCCCACACTTAAGATATTAGTAAACATTGATAAGATCCCCTCTCAGTCTTCTCTTCTCAAGGCTGAACAGACCCAGGTCTCTCAGCCTTTCCTCATAGGGAAGATACTCCAGGCCCTGTGTCATCTTTGTGGCCCTCTTCCAGACTCTTTCCAGAAGATCCCTGTCTTTTTTTGTATTGGGGAACCCAGAACTGGGTACAGTACTCCAGGTGAGGCCTGACCAGGGCAAAGTAGAGTGGGAGGATCACTTCTCTTGACCTGCTGTCTCCCTTTAATGCACCCCAGGATCCCGTTGGCCTTCTTGGCCACCAGGGCACGCTGCTGGCTCATGGCCAACCTGTTGTCCACCAGGACCCTCAGGTCCTTCTCTGCAGAGCTCCTCTCCAGCAGGTCATCCCCCATTCTGTACTGATACATGCAGTTATTCCTCCCAGGTGCAGGACTCTACACTTGCTCTTGTTAAACTTCATTTGGTTTCTTCCTGTCCATCTCTCCAGCCTGTCCAGGTTATGTACTTCTTATTCTGAAAGGGACTGTTTCTTTAACCTGAAAGCAACTTCTAGCCACTGCAAGAAGGAGAAAGAATTATATCAGGAGAACAAGAATGAGGGAAACCTTACTAGGAAAGAGTTACAGAATTTTCTATGTCATACCCTAAAACCACAGTTCCCTGCTATGAAAGTGAAATGTTTAGCCCCAATAAGTATGGATAGCTTGCATTCAGGGGTTCTGAAAGCATTGGCCCAGCCCTCTCCAGGCCACTGGAATTATTTTAAAATTAAGTTTGAAAGAGTTTCCAGGAGACTTGGAACAAACATAATAAAGTTTGAATATTTTAAAAGAATAAATGAGCAGATCCATGCAACTACAGGCCATTCTATCCAGCACTGATCTTTGGCAAAATAATACAAAATCTGGTGTGGGGATTGATTCATAAAGAATTAATGTAGGGAAATACATCTAATTCCAACAAAAATGGGAAGCAGATGCCATCAAACTCACTTGATGACTTTTTCAGATCAGACAGGAAGTGTGTTTTTTAAAAGAAAAAAGGGTTATGTGATATAAAAGACTTATGTCTGGCCTTGGTACTGCATGACATTTTATTTGCTAATAAACTCACAATTACAGAAAATTGAGTTGGCATGCATGTTATAGATTGGAAACAAGCTATTGGTAAATCTTAAATTGTAATCTTACATGAAAAAATATCATTAAGCAATTATGTTTCTTCTGGGAGATTTACTCTGCTTAAAACATTTGTCAACACAGTCTGTGAAATAACTTTAAAAATCATTACTAATGAAATTTACAAATGTCATCAAAATAAGGATAGAAAAGCAGAAAGAAGTAGAAGAAGGAAGAAGAGGAAGAGGAATCACAGAATCATTAAGGTTGGAAAAGAACTCCAAGATTATCTGGTCCAGCCATACCCCTACTACCAATGTCACCTACTAGACCATGTCCCTAAGCACCACGTCCAACCTTTCCTTAAACGCCTCCAGGGACGATGAAGTCACTACCTCCCTGGTCAACCTGTTCCAATTCCTGACTACACTTTCTGAGAAGAAATGTCTCCTAATTTCCAACCTAAACCTCCCCTGGTGCAACCTGAAGCCATTCTCTCTAGACCTATAACTGGTTATCTGTGAGAAGGTGCTGGCCTCCAGCTCCCCACACCTTTCTTTCAGGTAGATGTAAAGAGCAATAAGGATTGCTTATTCCTGAGCTTCCTCCAGACTAAACAACTGCTCCTCATAAGACTCGTGTTCCAGGCCCTTCACCAGTTTTGTAGCCCTTCTCTGGACTCTGGAGCTCCAGGGCCTCAATATCCTTCTGGAGGAGGTGGAGAAGGAGGAGGAGGAAGAGAAGGAAGAGGAGGAGGAGGAGGAGGAGGAGGAGGAGGAGGAGGAGGAGGAGGAGGAGGAGGAGGAGGAGGAGGAGGAGGAGGAGGAGGAGGAGGAGGAGGAGGAGGAAGAGGAAGAGGAAGAGGAAGAGGAAGAGGAAGAGGAAGAGAAGTAGAAGAAGACAAATCAATGTTTGTTTAGTTAGGTGCAAAACATTTATGGATATAAGAATCTCTGAAAGAACTTTGGAGTCACCTAAGATAAACCAGCTGAACATTTTTTAGCATTAGAACAATTATCTGTGGAAAAAAAAAATCAATAAATCATAAAATGTTTTGAAGAATAAAATGGTTTGAAGAAATGTCACTGAATGATCTAAGTATTGGAAAGTTCATCAGTTTTTTTTGTTGTTGTTGCTGTTGTTTGTTAGTTTTTGTTTTTGTTTTTGTTTTTGTTTTTTTGTACTATGTATGTTGGTCCAGTAATGAATACTGCTGCTCCTTACAAACATTTCTTCAGTTATATAGTGACACAATCACAGCACTAATACTACTTTATCATTTACAGTGAAAATCCAAAGAGCTCAATCTACTGTTGTGGGTGCGGGAAGAGATGATTGCAGTGGTCCTTCAGATCTTAAATTCTGTCAATCTATACACACCTTTGGTTTCAGTGTAGCAAGGATGCTGAGAGGCTAAATTCTGTCATAACTGCCGCTAGTCTTAACAAAATGCAACATATGTCTTTTTCATTAATGAGTTATATTCCTTCTCTCAGATTACTATTCTTCAGACCCTGTTATATTGTCATGGTACGTCATAAGACAATGTCACCGTCTATTGTGGCTCATCTCTCCAAATATACCGTTAATCTGTTATTTACAGTATACTAGGAAAGTGATGAACAGAGGGATTTACTTATTTTATTTAAGCCAATCTTTATTCACACTCTCCTAGACCTAGCCTGAGATATGGGTGACCTAACAACAATATTTTAATAGCTTAAAAAAAAAAAAAAAAGTTTTAATATGAGCTGATAATTTATTTTTTATAATATGAAGTGTTATGGTGTTGGGAAAAAAATGCTGACTATTATCTCTGCATACTTGAATAAGAACCTGCCTACATAATTCATCTCTCTTTGGAAATGTAACAAAAAGGAATACAGTTGCTGTTCACACTGATTGTTTTTCAGTGCAATTTCTAGAATACACATAGAGAGTTTGCACACAAGCAGTTGTGTTGGGCAAATTAATACTTTGTCTGGTAGTCAATCCAGGTTATTATAATGCAGTCATTACTTGTTTGTAGTATGTCATTTACAAGTTTCACTGGAAATCAAAGAATCATTGTCTTAGGAGCTGCCTTTGCCCAGACACCTTGTGGCTTAACAGTTGAGACAGATGAATGCACTTCATCTCTAGTAATGAAGATTTTGCAGAGCAATTTACTTTCTGTTATGCTTGATTAAACCTATTATGCCTTTACTGACACTTGTGCAACCCCATTACCCTTCGTGGGTTTACACAGGTATAACAGGTTGGACCTCTAACAGGAATTAATTCTGTGATTTCTGCATAAGAACAAGTAGGATTCAACTTGCTCCCTTAGCTGTACTAGCTCAACAAGACGGACATCAATGAAAATTACCTGCAGAGAAAACATATTTTTGATTCCAAATCATGGATATGTGACTGGATAGATACAGAGGGAAGAGATCTGTGCTGAACTGAAAGATGTTGTTATAAATTTAAAAATACAAGCAGATTTTAAATAAGAGGAGAATGTTTCAAAATGCTGAATTAGTTTCACTGAGCAACTCAAAATGTAAGTAAAATTGTTTGTAGCAGACTGAGGAGTGAATTGTTTGGCAAATGTGAGTAGGTAGAAGTGGTGTTACAGGTATGGTTTTAACTGCAGGAATTTGTTGCAAGATATATTTTGTTACTGAAACTGAGAAAGCTATTTTCTTCCTTGCCAAGACTTCTTCTATAGCTAGGGAAAATATATTTAATTCACTGTCTGTTTCGGCTTACACAAAAGTCAAATACAATACCTTCGGCTGCCTTCTCTGGGACCAAAACCAATTGAGCAATGTTTGATTATGTAGGATGATATTGGTGAGAATAAATGTGGATTTTTAAAATCTATATCTCACACTTCCAAATCCTTAAATTAAAGAACTTAGTAAACAACCATCAGTGCATCTTCACTGTAAGGCAAATGTTTAACTAGTATCAAAAATTACTTGACCTGTAATGGCTTTGTTAAGAAAATTGGCTTTTGAGGTGTTACTGTAAATAATCATGTGTACTGCTTTGAGATAACACTTGCAAGGGAATACACTTGCACTGGGAAACATAGAAACGTACTCATTTCCAGTTTCTTCAATAAGAATAGAAAAAGAATGCCCAAGTTCATAATGAATTTGTCTGCAAAAGTCAATGTTATTTATTTATGTCTCTTTCCGCAAAATTAACTGCAAGCATGATGAAAAAAAGCATTTCAATGAAGAAACAACTAACATGAATAGGTATTTTGCTATTCATTACAATATGACTAACATTTCAGCTGTGATATTTTGTCACCTGTTCAATAGCATCAGTATCAAGTGGTGGCTACATCTGCCTTAGCAAGCAGAGTGGACCAAAAGGACCAGACTGTAAACAGAAACATATGGTACTCAGGAACTAGCATTCACATTTTGAGAGATTTTATGTACTATTAGACTAGTTGTAGTCTGGTTCCATAGCCTGAATGCCTGTTTGTAGCTGGAGTTCAGTACCCTCAGGAGCACATTTTCCAGATGAATTTCATGCAAAATGAATTTAGCCCAGTACTCAAAAACCTCTGCACATTATGAACCACAGCTACTGGGAGATACACTTCAAAAGCACCTTCCTGATCTGAATTAAAACACTAACATGCATGCAGAGTATTTCTACACTAGCAATGTTTCTAATCTGAATCAGAATGAGGATGGGAAGGAAAATTGAACAATAAAAAACTATTTGGACATCAAAAAATCCTAAAATATGTAAATCAGGCTCATCTCAAGTTTTGAAACTGATGGATTAATTCATGTTTACCAAAATTTGGATGTCAGTTGTTGTGAGAGACTTGTAGCTGAAAAGAAATCTTCGTTTCACTCACATACGTCAGTTTGAATTGATCAAAATATTCAGAAAACCATTGAATTTTGTAACATTGTTTTAAGAAAGAAAACTGAAAAAAAAAATTAAGTGTAAGCATTTAATTTTAAAACTGTATATTGTGAAAATGTTTTTAAAATGTTCCTCAGAAGTGAATTTGTGTTTAGAAATACATCCACATCATTTTGTAGACAGCTATTAAAAATGTGCTTGGTCTGACACAAGAAATATTTTTTTAGATGTGTAAGAATTTTAACTTTTTTTTTTTTTCAAAAACAATTATTATTTCCAACATCAACCATGTTGTTCAGAAAAAAAAAAAAAAAAAAAAAAAAAGATCTTGCTGTCATTTTTCATTGTATTAATTCTTATTGCTTGGTAAACCCCATAGACAGAAACACGAAGATAACACAGAAAGGAAAACACAAAATGGTTGTGGTAAAGCAGTGGTAAAGCAGTGTTTTGATTGTGTGCTACAACTTTGCCATGAGAAACAAAAGTCCCAGATAGAAATAAAATTAATCAACATCATCAGCAACTGATCTTTTATGATATCACTAAAAGGTTTCTGCTTTAACCCTTGTTAACCCTGCAGCTCACTGCATATTATGCAAAAGAAAAAGTATAGAGCAAAAAATTTCTCCAGAATACCTGAGTACAGAAAGGACAGTTTTTGGCAAATTGACATGCCTTATTTATTATATTTTTTTTCCCAATGTTTTTTGATTAGACGAACTTACTATTAGACAAACCACATTGCCTGTTATCTGTTCCCTCTTCCCCTATATCAATGATTCATTCTGACAGGGGGAGTTTAAAGCAACAAGTAAAATATCATAAACAATATCCATCACCATATAGGGAGCCTGGCTAAAAGCTTTCTGTCACCATTAATAATACTGTTTGGTTTTCAGCCTCCCCATTTATTGCATTAGTGGCAGATGTAAAATACTGCAAGAAGTAAACAACTTTCAGTATGTGCTACCTGTGAAAATTTGGCCTCTACATGAAGACATTTTAAATGTCCTCTGGACAATTTTGTGCACAGTCTGATGAACAGACCTCAGTGAGAATGCCTGTTCCCAAATTATCTAACGAAAAAAATCTAGCTGTAAGAGAAAAATACATTTTAAACAAGAAATGTATAGATAAACTTGTCTAGAGAGTGTGTAAGTATATCAATATTTTTTTAAATTACTTTTAGTGTTTTTAAAATATAGTAGAAATTTACACTTACAAAAATTTCCTGATGAAACAGTTTGATTTTTCAAAGGTTAAAAGCAATTCAAACAAACCAAAGACTGAATATCATGGACATGTTTAGTACATCCAAAAATATTTTATTTATTTTTTTTACAAATCATCTATGTATTCGATAACATCTGTTTCTCTGTGAATAGAGCTGCAAATTTCTAAAATGTGTTGTTATGTCACTACATAGCTTAAGAGTTATTTCTTAATTCATTTATCTTTTATATATAGAAATATGCTGTTTATATGACTACTTTTTCTTAAATCCATATGTCTGAAAAAAAATATTCTGAAACTGTAGATAAACCTCATTTGTCTTGAAAGATATAATAAAAAACTGAAGACAATTTTAAGTAAGTTACTATTTTTTTCCTGTGGAAACTTTCCCCAGTAATTGAGATAATATTAATTTATTATCAAGTATTTTGGTATATTACATATTCCATTTAATTAGCAGTCATGGGACTGTTCCTGTCTATTTTAATCTGGTACACTATCACTGAGCTGCTTTCACACCATGCCTTCAGCAGTTTCTTCCTTTCCCTCGATCTCACTCATACTTATGTGCACACACATGTATAAAACTAAAAAGGCATGCCAAGATTAATTGCTTTCTACAATTTAACCGAAAGAACTTGAGAGCATGTGCTAGCATGCACACACTAGCTAAACAGGGCTTGTGGGATGACATATCCCTTGATATGTATATACCTTTATGTATGATGTCTGTGTGTTGGTACACATATCAATATAACAAAGTAGCATAGACAAGCATATTAATTTGTATGAACCTACATAAGGCAAACCTGAAGTAACAGAAAATGCAGCACTGCAGAAATCTTCAGTTATTTCAGAATTATGGAAGCCATTAAAATTTGTCTTGTTAGGTTTTGTTTTGTTTCATACAGTAACAAATTATTTCACCATATTAGTGAAGTCTGTGTTTCAGCTAACAGTTAGCCTTCCTTTTGGATATTAAATTAACACTAAGTGATTTAAGTCCATCAGAGCCTATCATGAGCCTAAAGCCTGGGTCTCGCAGCCCTGCATGAAAACATTAGTGAGAAGGAGGAAAAAACATGCATGTCCTTCCTTAACTTGGAGCCAGGATGGCTTCTTACCCAATATTTTGCAGTGCTCATTAATTTCATATCTTCCATATCACCTTTGTGATCCATACATTTCATGTATGCATGCAATAATAAGTCATATAGCCTCCCCTTAGTGAATATTTCACACTTCTTCATCACCAGTTGCACAGAGATGTAGAGATCCACACTGGAATTTGAAGACATAGCATTGTGCAGTTGATAACTCATCTATCAATCTGATGTAAACTTTAATTCTTCATTAGACCATGACTGGCCTTACAAGACAGAGAGCATTTATTAGTAAACAGGTGTTTCTGTCGGCTTTCAGCACCACAGCAATAGAAGACTTCAGACTGAGAATCACCTTCATAAGGTGCAGAAGTACTGTTTTTTTTATGTTACCTACACAACAGTGGATGTCTTATCCCAAACTACTTTAATCAATGAAAAGACTAATGTCAGTTGGATACAGTTGGGCACAGCTGGTAGTGCATTAGATGTAGAATTAGTTGTGGTTGGGAAGATGACTTTGCACTAATGCAGCAGCATGGAGGAGCTTGAGTTTTTAAAACACTGAATGAAACCAGTAATGATGGCTGTAGTCGAAAACATAATATGCTGGCAAAAGGTAACATCAAAGTAAATGTGGTTCTCTAGAAATGTATTTTCATTACATTAAAAAAAAAAAAAAAAAAAACAATGAAGTGAAACAATATTGCAACATTGTTTAGGTAAAATTACCTGTGGAGATAGGCAAAAAAAAAAAAAAGGAATATTGGGAAACTAGGAAATTGGAGGAGTCTGTTACTGATCTCAGAATCAAATATGGACACTAACAGAAATTATTATGCTGTTATTGCAAAGATATATCTAAGAAAGAATTATCCTGTTGTGAGGAAAAGCAGAACTACCAGCCAAATTGTGTTCATATACCTGAAGAAGTGTTGTTGTTGACTTAAAAGTGTCTTCAGTGGACATAGTTTTAACTGAAAGCAAAACATAAACAAAACAAAACAAAACAAACAAAGAATGCAATTAAAACTCATTAAAGTTCCTCATTTCTAAAAGACAGAATTCATCTAAACTAACGACAGTCTGGAGTAATTCTGAGCTCCCAAATCTGGAAATAAGCCTTGGTCATATCCCAAGCATATGAGGGCAAAACCTTGGCACAGACCTGTTCCCCTCCCATGCTGAACTTTGATTTTGATGAGAAGGAAATCTGGGCACATGAGTCAGGAGGGAGAGGCACCTTGTGCTGACACTGTGCACTATCTGGGGATCAAGCAACTGGGACAGGAGGCACTGCGCCGTGTGCGCAAGCTGCTGAGTTTGGATGGAGCCCAAGGTAACTATTTAGGGAGGCCAAATGAACTAAGGAACTCAGGGATTTGATTTTGGAGGCAGCCTGGAATCTCTCCATGTCAAACCTGTTAAAGCTATCTGGAATCTGTATGCCAGGCAACGAGAAAAAAAAAAAAAAAAAGAAAAAAAAAAAGAGAGAAAAAAAAAGGGTACAAGACCTTTCCAGACCTAACTGGAAGAATAACCAACTTGAAAATGACATTAAGCATAAGTAGGGAGCCTACGAGGAATGGAAAAAAAGACTGATCACCAAAGAAAACTATGACTTCAAAGTGAAGAAATGCAGGTCTAAAGAGAGATTTGTCAAAAGTGAAATTTGCTAAAAGTCAAACTGAATCTGACCTCTTAAGGGAAATCAGATTCAACAAGTAATGGAGGTAAAGGTTCTTCAGGTATGTGCTTAGATGGAGAAAAAGGCAGGAAAGTGAAAGGTTTTGCAATGAAGATGAGATATACATGGAAGGTCTGTAATTGGGTCAATTTGAATTTGGCCAAAAATTTTAACATTACTTTAGTTTTCAATCAGATTCATGTTTCTGAACATGGCATTACACACTGGAAAGCAAACAGGAAAATATATTTCCACAAGCAAAGTGAACATTATACACACATAGTTTATTAAACTCAAATTAAGTGTACTCAGATATCCTTCAGTCTCACAAATGCAAAAGAATGGGTACATAAAACCCAAATTCCCATAACAGCTGGCTGGAATAAATCTATCAACCTCGTGATGGTCCTTATAACTGAAGTATACAAATGCAGCATCAACATTAAGAAAAAATCACCCTACTAGATACAGGATCCTTTAAATTGACCTCAGCAAGGCAAACATCAGTAAAATTAGGACTGAAAGCCCCAAAGACCATGTAATATGGTTTTGTCATAAGCAAAGTATGCCTCATTAGATACTGATATTTGTCAGACTTTTTTTAGACAGAGATAATATGAACCTCAGCACAGCAATCAGTACAGTACCACCACAAAAAACATCAGGTTTAAAGAAGAGACTGGGACTGGTAAAGGAACATTATGGTACAAAAGAGGCTGTCTATAAGGTTACTAACACTGGGCCAAAAGAGGAAGAGTGAGGTAGAGAGGATTAATATTTTTTATATCTTACAGAAAGTAAAAAAATATTTGGAGTAATCACAAAGATTGACATAAATTTTGGGTGTTCAGATGGCAAATGGCAGATGAACTTCTCCAAGCACAATTCAGACCAGGTAATGTGTCTCTTGTTCTGAGTCAACTTCTACATGAGCTCGTCTCCTTTCCAGGGTTGTAGAAGCAGTCTAGGATGACTAACCCTGATAGTCTAAAGCTGATCTTTGCAGACACATCCTTTGTTGCTACACTTTCCTCCTGTACCCTCCACTTGCACTGTCAATACATTATTGGATTATTATACAGGAGGAGAAATATATATATCTTGGAGACTGAAGTAACAGAAAAAGGATGAAATTCAATAGCGCAAAATTCAACAGCTACATTGCTTTTATAAACCAGGATAACACTTTAAAATGACCAAGGGAAGAAGGTCTTGAGAGCCAGCAGGAAGACAGCCTTGCAGATGCAGTCTTGAGATGTATAGGTAGAAATATTTACACAGAATCAGACACTTATGAGAGGTCCTCCAAAACACTGTACAATTCTGGACATTCACATTAAGGAATATGCACATATATTAAATAGAAACAGGCTATAGTAAAATCAGGAAGACAGAGAAGCAGCCATGTGAAAATAGCTTAAAAATTTGGTTTATTTAGCTTAGTAAAAAAAGGTTTGATGCAAGAAGTGATTGCTATGTATAAACATTAGGGAAGTAAACAGCAGGGAAGAGAAAGCACTATTCAGACTAAAAGAAATTGCTGGCAAAGGAACTAATGGATATAGAATAGCCATTAATAGCTTTAGGATGGAAATTAAAAGGCATCTGACCATTAAAGCACTGACATTCCGAAGAAGAATTCTGATGGGGTGGAGGAAAGAAAATGTACAGCTGTTTTTTGAGAGGGCAACTGGCAGCTTCATGAAATGATGGTGCATGGTAATTCCCACGATGACAAAGGGCAAAGTTAAGGATATGTACTGTCTCTTGCAGCTCAGAGTTACTCTCCGCTCTTGGAGTTCTCTGTTTTAAAGATGGGACCTGCTCCAGCAGGCCTATCCAGAAATGGAACCTGGGCTTGAAACACTCATTCCCTCATATAAAAGGTATTTGAAAGAATGAACAGAAGTTCCAAGTATAACTTTGAAATCTACTGGGTCTGCAGTGCCCTTCAGAAATCAAAAGCACAACTACTCAAGGTATAGTGGCAAATCTACCCCAGCTTCCAAACCACACCATGTCTTTCAACATATCTGTATTGCTTACAAAGCAGGACTGCTCACTGTGTTTTATTTTATCAATTGGTTCTTTAAATCCACTAAAGGATAGGTCTTGGTGTGCATAAATGTTGTGGTTATTGCACAAAGAACATCCCACAACTAAATGTTTCCCATAGACGATGTGTTCTAGCAAAGTGGTGAACTGAGAAAGTTATGGGCTTTTAAATAATTTGAACTGAAGAATTTTTCACACTTTACCAGAAAGAATCTCTTAAAATAATTAAGCTTTATAATTTTGGTTTAGTTTTAATTAATTAAAATTAAAACATAAAATCCCTAGGGCTTTTGTCAGAAATTGTCATTAATTGTTCCAGGTGAATAATACCACAATTGTCTCCTTTTCTTATGGTTGTAAACTGCCAGGCAATTTGGCTCCTAGCCAATAGTAGGTATTTTTATATTACTCAGCTTCAGAGTGGTAGAACACTTATTTTGCTTGTTGTTTCAATTTGTTTCATGTACTGGATTTTTTTTTTTTTTCTTTGACTACCTTCTTGGTAACTCTTAGGAGTAATTCAAATCTATTTTACCTTTTAAGATGCATTAATACAAGTACCACATAAGCATATGCCTGTACAATGCATATAAAAGACATGTGAAGTAAGATTTGACATACTTGTGAAGGGGAAAAAAAGGATCACAGAAATGCATTAATTATATCTCCCCCAAGACTGTTTTAGTATGTAACTATTATCCCCTAGCCTAGCTTGATTTCTTATAGTTCATTGACCTATTCGGTAAATTCGCAGACAAACTTTGGCAGAGGTGTAACTTGATAATTAAAAAGTATGTTATCTCTTGCCAGCTTGTTATAGCCGAGTGTAAGCTGAACGCTAGCTTTCCCTAATCCCATCAACCCAGTCTGTAGGAAGGGTCAGGGGTCAGTAACTGCTTCTAAAAACACTGTTCAATTGAATCCAAACAAGCTCTTACCTACTAAGCAGCTGCTCGCAAACAATTCGGAATCTGTCCTCATTACCAATTGTTAGGGGCTCCTGTTGCAAGAAAAGCCCTATTTTGAATAGTCCTCTAATGCATCAGTAAGTCTTCATCTGATAGGCTAAGATCTAAAGTCAGCAACATATTCTTATTAATTTTTATTTTATTTTTTACTCCTAGCACAAAGAGAAAAAAAAAAATAGAAACCAGCTAATACTGGCTGGCATATCTACTGGTTCTGGCAGGAAACAAGATGTTGATTTTCAAAATATAGCGTTGTACGTCAAGGAGGACTTCTAGGAACTGGGAGAGGGCATAAATATATGGCATACTGAGAAGGGCATAAACTGTTTTCCAGTGACTGATAGAGGAAAAAAAAAAAAAAAAAGTCTCTATTAGGAGGCAAACCTTTAGGTTACTGTGTAAGGAAAATAGTATTTAAATATTTTGTTCTCAATTAAAAATGAGAACAACATCGTTATATCCTGTGGTCAGATGTAGTTTTCTTAATTATCAGAGGGATGTTGGCCCATTTCCAAGGACTTGAAGATTTTTTTTTTTTTTTCTGGTTTGTCACATTACCAGAAAGTTTAAAATGGCTTTGGAAGGAAAAGGTGAGAATGTTAGATATCAAAACACGTAGAAAGGGAAATGTTTATTTAAAGCATAGTCTGATACCATGTATAAAAGCAGATGTGTGCCCTGTTTTGAACACACATAATTATTCCTGCAAGTTTACTAACGTATATATATCCTCTTTTGTTAAAAATGATAAAATGTTTCATCAATGACCAGCAATTACAAAATATATTCACATCCTGAAACTGTAGTACATAGGGCACCTCTGCAGTTGTAAATTGTGAGCCTTGTAGTAGTCTCACTGGTTTCAGAAGGAACAGAATCAAGCCCTCTCTTGCCGTAATTATTATTATTATTATTATTTTTAATACAATTTCTGTTTTTGAAATCTTTTTTAGAGAACTGGGAAAAATACTTATAAGATCACCAGAAGCTTATACACAAGGAAGAAGTGGGCTAACAGGGACGATGCACCAGCACCAGACCCCCAGTACAACCCAGTGCCAACACCAGCATTGTGGAAATACCTACACACTTGCAATTCAGAGAACCAGAACATGATCCAGGACATGGACCTAAGTCCCCTCCTCTTATTCCTGAGGTCGGCTGTTTTTACAGGCATCATTCATAGTCTGTCTTCTCTCTCTTTCCCTAAGGTAGACGGGCTATCCTAGCCCGGAGAATGACATGCACAGCAAGATAAAATTTAAGGAAAATTTCCTAACTCATGGTGCAGACTTATATTACAGCAACCCAGGCAGGTTAGGTGCCTTACACTCCTTTGTGTCCCTGTGAAACTGCATGATAGTTCTCCTAATTTTATATCACTGTTCTGGAAGTTGTGAGGACGATGTTTCCTTTTTGGTGCTGTTTTCCATTGTGAAGATCACAGTGTTTCATGGGAGCAGTTAATATTCATTATATTCATTGTTCCAGATGAAGAAACAAATATTTTAGGTAGCTTGACAAAGGCAGTACTAAGAAAAGAGAGTTGCTCTGCTGGGCCACGAGGAAACTCTTGTGAATATTCTTGCAGCAGTTTCTACACAAATCTGAATTACACATCAGACAAACATTAGTTTTCAAACACATGACACTTATTAAATAATAAGAAAAAATGCTATAGAAATAGACAGTATTGCAAATATACCACTGAACCATATTTTTATTTTTATTTTTATTTGAAGCATTAAGGATACACAAATTCCATTTGAGAGAATTTGAGATATAAAATCCTGTGACTACAAGAAGCAATAGTCATATGCAGTACAAAAGTGGACTCAGTGTATTAGGAAAAATATAAGTAATAAATTAAACAGAAAGAAAAAAAATGAAGCTGAAGCTGAGATTCATTGCTTTCCATCAGGTATGGATATGCATGTACATGCTACTAGGTTTTTGTCTCTGTATTTCGAAATTCCTTCAGCCTCCACAGAACCCTTGCTATGGATTTCTTCTATGGGACTCATTAAAGACTTTTTTTCTAAGAGCTTTGGATGTTGTCTTTTTTACACACTCCCTCAAGAGCAGAGATGAGGATGATGCCAAGGTCTGAGCTTCCCTCTCTGCTGTTTTATCACTGTCCAGCCTCCCTTGCTGACTCCCCTCTGACTCACTGGCGATACACTCATTATCCACTTTGGCAGGCAGGTATTCAGCTATGCCTTCAGAAACTAATTTGCCCAGTGGACTCTGCTTCCAGAATAACAATATCATAGTGCAATCCAAACGATCACACTGCTAAATTTGAAAACATCCACACTAGCAGTCGGTCTTCGTGAAGCAAGTCTTTAGTCTTGGTGCATTTCTCTAGGGTGAAAAGGTACCTAAAACCCCATCCAAAACTGGCAGGCTTTTAATACTGAGGAAGAAGGGATTGGAAGGATCCTCTTTTCCCACCAGTGAAAGAAATAGTGTGCTTCACTTCTGCCCCGTTTTGTACCTGCTGTTGTGCAAGGTGATAGGACCGTCACTGGGTTTCCAGCCCCACGTTGTCCTTCAGGGACAGTTCCCACAGAAACGTCACATTTTTGAATTGGTTCATTCTCCATCAAAAGGACAGGCACTGCAGACGAAGCAGATTTTGGATGCAGCTTAGGATATACATATTTAATTGATCTTGCCTACTTAAAAAAAAAAAAAAAATCAGAACAAGTCATTTTCATTGTCAAACATGAAAGCGTCTAAGATTCAAGAATTCATGGAGTTAATTAAAAAAAATCATATTTTGGGGATTTACTTTTTTTTTTTTCCTTTTTTTTTCTTTTGTGCTTGGGGGAGGGAGGAAGAGGGAAGGGGTAGAGTGGAGGGTTTCTAAACAAGACTGATGAAGCTTGGCTTTCCCTATTCTTAACTGTCCCCCTAGAAATGTTTAGCCAAATTATGCTTTCAGTCACCCTAGTATAAATCCAGAGTAGCTCCACTGAGTTCAGAGGAAGAAGGCCAGATTTATATCAGTATAACAAAGAACAAAATTTGATTTAGAGCTCTGGTATACTGTTCAGTTGTTTATAGAAAAGTTCTGATCAAAACAAAAGTCAAAATTTTCCAAGAAATTTTGTACATAAATCAATATCCTAGCAAGTCTAGTCAGTTAAAACAAACGAACAAACAAACAAACAAAAAAACTTTTATTTTCCTGGCTCTGCTAATCTCTTTTCTTTGAACGTTTCTCTTTGTTTCATTTTGAGTCCTAAATAACAGCAACTTGCTAACAGCATGAACTTGATTTAAAACTAACAATGACAGTTTAAGTCCCCTGAAAAAGGGTTAACCATAGACCATACACTAAAATATCTGCTTTAAAAAAAAAAAAAAAAAAAAAAAAAAACTTTAAATCATTTTATGTTTAAGAGATTTTCTTTGCACACTTCCCCCTTTCAAAAAAAAAAAAAAAAAAAGTGAGACCATCTTAACTGTAAGAGCAAGTTTATTCAGGTGGTATGAATCAGACAGGGCTCACTGATGCAAACTATAGCCTCAGAAAGCACAGCAGGCTCTGGGTCTCACAGGGCTGCCCCACTAAAAGAAGCATAACAAAAACCAGAGAAGAACAGGCCTGCAGTAATCTCCTTGCCCTGGCTAGAAAACAGGGGTGAAGGAAAGCTGCCCTCTCATTATGGTTTTGGTCTCAAGGTTAGAATTAGACCCTTAGGGTAAGCAGCTGTCAATTAGAGATAACTCCGACCAATGCTGTCTGAAATCTTGGACTTATCTCCTAGCAACTCCCCTTCTTTCAGGGCAGCAGCCCTCAGCCCTGCCTTCAGCTCAAGAGTCATCTCGAAGACACCGAAATAACCTTTTCAATTTGGGCAGATGCATAAAAAATCCAGCTTCCCCAGCCTCTGTGAAGCCTGCATGGCATTTGACTGAAGCTGGGTTTTAATCTAGGTCAATTATATATTTGTTTTCCACATTGCATATGCTGGGAGCTGAGTGATTTTGCTTAAAAGAGATAACACCTACAGATTCAGCAGGTTTGGGGCACACTTGCATTTCCTTAGAGATCTCCAGCATTTGTGCATCTGCTGGTGCATCTTTCCTTTGCCCTGCCTCATACACTGGGAGAAATTTGCTAAGGAGTGGCCATGGTTACAGCAGCAGCTCTGGGCTCCTCTTTATCTAACGTGGCAAGGCACACAGGAAGCCGACAAGCACAAATCCCAGTATGAAAAGCACAAAGCTATACACCACTCATGCGGGAGACATGGCAGAATTTGAGGGGAAAGCTTAAAAGACACCAAAAGCCACCTCCACTTCTATTTCTAGGGTTTACCATTGATTGTATTTTTTAGTATCCATAGCATTCCCTTTTCCTAACCTCTGCCTGGCTAGTGAATAGGCTAAAGGGAGAGAGAGGGAGAGGGGGATCAGAAAGAGAAGGGGTGCTTGCAAAAAAATAAAGGGGGGGGGGGGGGGGGGGTGGAGAGAGCTGGTCTTTGATTCAGTTGGAGTCCATATTCACAAAGAGATCACTCAGAAATTTTGTACAAATGGCAGGAGCAGAATGCAAGCGCAACGAGGGGCCTAATACAGGCACTTGTCCTGTAATCAAAGATTCAGCTCAACGTGAATCCTTTGTGAGACAACAGCATCATTCTCCACCCAGGCTAACCCCTGAATACAGAACAGCTCTCTAAAGCAAGGCAGGACGAGCCTCGCATTTCTTTTTCTTGTTTGGAAAATATGATATTTTTTTTCTCTTCTCGTTATTTTTTTTTTCTCTCTTCCTCGTTTGTTTCCCTTCTAAAGAAAACATTTTCTCAACGTGCCTGTAGTAAAGCAGAAGATGTTTGTGTGAGGGGAGGCACTCGCGGGGAGAGGAGAGCAGCAGATGGGCTGACATGGTGGGGCGAGCGCCGCTCCAGCCTGCCTTTGGTGAGAGCATGCAGAAGCATGGCTGACGTCTCCAGGCCAGCGAGCACACCATGGGCATCCTCCTCTGCGTAAGCACAATTCCCCCTTCCCCAGGCTTTGCCAACCCTGCACAGATGAAACATACAGGGATTCCTTTTTTATTTTCCTTCTTAAACCCATTCTGCAGTAGAATTTCTCAACCTTTTGAAAGCTTTTTCCTTTTTTTTTTTTTTTAATATTTTGTCATTTTGTTAAAATGCAACAGAGAATTTCAAATTTTATAAATAGACTTTTTAAATTGGGGTGCAGTAAAATCCTTATTTTTCAGTTGTAAATAGTGTTTCTGTGTATATTTTTATTTTACCATCAAAAAGTAATGTTAAATAAAATATAAAGCCATGTTTATCTGCTTTCTGATACCTTTACTCAGTCTGAACATATGTGATGGGTATAATCTATGCTTTTCAGAATTTGGCTCTTGAAGACTGGAAGCAATATGTAGAAAGTAAATTAGGATTGCAATCCTTAAAGCTTTATATAGAACCAGCACAAAAAGATACAAATTAAAGAATCACCATGCAGTGAACACGAAACCAAACGGCCCAATCGAAGGTTTTGTTATTGTGGAGCTACATCAGCATGAAGCAGTGTGGCATTGTGGTAGTGAGGCAGGTCCCAAATTCTTAGGAATCCCATTCATTCTTTGCTTTCTTCATTTGCTAAGTGCTTATCTCTATAGAGAACTGGCTGCTACCTCTAGCACTGCCAAAGATATTTGTTGAAAAGGCAACTCAGAAATGGGCACAAGCCCACATTCCTCACTGATATCACAGGGAGTCATGGACACAAAAAGCATGAGTGTTTAAATTTCAGACAGGATAATTTCAGGCACCACCTTCACGTGAAATAGAAAAAAATATATATACATGGCAATATTACTATTGGAAAAAAAGAAAAAAAAAAGTAAAGTTTAAAATATTGCTGAACACCCTGGGGACAAAGGAAAAAGTGAAAACATAATTTCAAGTAATAAAGCTTTTAGTAAACTTAAATGTAAAGGATAGTTAGAAAATATGACTGATGAGATAGTCTTACTTTTAATTTAACTGAAAATGTATTTGTGGCATCTGTTTTATATGTTATCTCTTTACCTGATTCTCTCGGACACTGCTGCAACTCACCTGTGCGCTGTACGTGTGCTGTATGTTTGTGTGGGCATACATCCTGCAGGCACCGTGCAGCAGAAGATTTGAAAGCCCAAAATGTATAATCTGCCTGGTGGTGTATGCAATTCTACCTCCACTTTCATACCCAAAACACAGTGCAATATGAGTTATACAGTTACAATGCAAGGCTTTATCACATAATTACGTCATATTTGTAGACATATTCAACCTTACATTGCTTGTACATGTTGAAAGTGAACAAATTTAAATTGTGTGTTTTCAATTTTGCATTATAAATTTGTGACATTATAACAGGACAGCAAAAAGTTTGCAAACCAGGCCTGGCTTTAATTCTTAACGTGATGTAATCTCTACCATACCTCTCCTTGCTGCATACTGAAAGCACTGAGGATGCTGCAGGCGTGGTGGCCTGCCAGGCTGCCATGGCTCAGCCAGAGCTCTCGGCGTGATTCAGCACTCCGCCCCCATTCAGGGATGGAACAAGAATGTGCCGAAGTGCTTTGTGCTTAGGAAACATGCTTAGATGCTTTGTTGGATTGGGAACTCATTAAATGACTGAAAGTTCAAACTTAATATCTCCATGCAAAGAATGTGTGAATTTTCCCACAGGAAAGAATAGTGTTCTCTTAAAACATGGCTAAACTTTTTTTTTTTTTTAATTTTGTTTTCTTTTGAAATAAAGTATCTTTAATTTTCAGGGCCTTTCCTTCTAAATAATTTAGAGTATTTTTTAAAGCACATACAAGAAAAACCGTAAGCAAAATGAAAATTTTAAAATTCATTGAATGAATTTTGTAGTTAAAGTCTGTTTATTTCTGAAAGCTAGAAATGGTGTTTCCTTTTTTTAATTTCTCTTTTCTCAGTTTTCAAATTTTTACTTTTTTATTATTATTACTTTTTTTTTTTTTTTTTCCAAAAGCCTCACAGAAGGTTGGCAGAGGTCCAGAATAACAGCTGGAAGTGAGAAGGAATGAAAAAGTATATCACAGAAATTCAAATGAGAAATAGGATCTACATTTTTAATGGGTATGGTTATCACTCATTTGAACAAATTATAAAGGAGGGATTGTTTTTTAGGTTTCCAGATGTCTCCAGATCAGTATTGGATGCCTTTCCAATAGGCAAATACAAGTGATTAACTTTGCAGAACGTCTGTGGGTTGAAATTCAGACATAGATAAAGTGGTTCATTCTGGCCTTCAGAGCTCAAAGCATCACAGATAGGAAATTCTGGAATCCTGGACGTAAGCATATATGGGGTGTGTGCAGAAAAAGGTACTTCATTTCACATCCTGAAGAGTGCCTATTTTTTTCAAACATATTTTCCTTTTTTTTTTTATACGTTGACTATGTCGAAGAAACATTCATTCATCAAAAGAGTTACTGTTAAGATCAGATCTATTGAAATAATTAACTTATTTGCAAACAGTTTCATCTATTTTTGTTTGAGTCTGCCTTCTGCACACACCAAAACTACCCTGATTCAGCTCCTAGTGAATTAGGGTGTACAGCAAATAAAGGAACAATCATCTAGTCCAAACATATTTGCATTCTTAATATGGTGCACACATTCAGGCAAGCGGCAATTTGCATGAAGACCATGAGCCAAATTCAGTTCTGACAGTAGCAGGCATAACTTTATTCAAATCAGACAAGCAGCAGGCATTTACAAGGGCCGGAATAGGTGCTGTGTGCTTGTTGCATGTCCATGCTCCAGCATAATGTAATGCTCTTGCTCAAAATTTCATATTTTCCTTAGACGGACCAAAGCTTATCAGAACTAAATACAAGTTTCAGCTGTAGGATTGGGCATGTATGTAACACCTGGCAAGATATATAGATTAGTTGTGTACCTTGTTTCAGTGTGAAAAATAAGCAATACTTTTAAAAATTATTCTCCTTGCAAGCTTTCATTGCGTGATTTAGCTGGGAAGCAGCACACCAGAAGGCCTCTGGCCACCTTCAAAACCTCCTTGTAACAAGTAGAACCTAGTTCATTTTGTCCCAAGTGTTAGCTTTTTTTTTTTTTTTTTTTTTTTTTTTTTTTTTTTTTTAAAGCAGCAGTTTTCTGAGTGTTGTTACTAATACTTTAATGGTGGTTGTATACCCCAGTGCTGATGTGTCTTGCTGTGTTTCAGTGAATGTTGTGAGGAATCTACAGCAATTAGCTGTTCATGCCTCTGCTTTCCTGTTTTGTGCCTTCTCTTTCATGTATCAGATGTTTGTAAGTTTTCCATTAGACATTTCCTGCTTCTAATAGATGTTTGTGAGGCTCTTGCTTTGAGCTATCAAGGCTCCAATTTGTGCTGAGATGTTTGGTTTTGTTTTAGGGCTGAGGGGTCTTTGTACTTCTTTCTTCCTAGAAAACATTATAATCTGGAAAAAATAAATAAATTGTACTTTGCAAAAAAGTGAATATGACTCCTTCATCTAAATGGCATGGTTTGCACATGTGTCTTTTGTCAGCAGATCACTCCTAAAATAAAAGCACTTAAACTGCAGTTTCTGTCAACTTATCAGACACCAATTGGTGACAACATATATGTATTGCAGTTTCTAAAGGCAGCTTTGTACTTCAGCGTTTTCATCTTCTTTGCCCTGTTTCTTTTCTTTTTTTTTTTTTCTCTCTTTTTAATTTGAAACGGTGACTGATTTCTTTTTCTCCTTCCACCAGCCTGATGTGCTGTACTTAACAAGTAAGGAGCTTTAGCTGCTTTTCAAAGAAGAATATGCCTCTTAAAAAGTGTTTCAAATGAGCATTGCCCACTGTGAAGTGGCTGTCAAAATTAACAGGAAAGGCATAATTGATTCCCTGAGAGTCATACACGGAAACTAGCTTAAATTTTACAAACCCGTCTCTGACGTGTTTAAATACTTCAGTAAATGTGGTGCTGATCTTTTAATCCTCTCTGCCATGTTTTACCAGCAGAGCAGCATCCATGCATCCAGCTCACGGAGGGTGTTTTTTTCCAGCCAGCCTCTATCTATCATCCCTCCCTTCACATGGTACGGGTGTTTCTGGATTTGTATTTTGCTTATCGAGGAACCAAACCAATGAATCATCAAAGGCGACTGTCAATTCCTAGCACATCAGCAGCACTTTGAACTTAGAAAGGAGTTGAATGATTTGGAGTTTTATTTATTAAGGTCAAGACTGGATTTGAATCCAAAATGAGGGCAAGGGAGTGGTGAGGGGAGCGGAGGATGGCTGCTGACTCAAGAAACCTGCTGGGACTTTGTGGCCTACTGCTAGGCAACAGCCCATCCCCACCACAGCAAACAGACGACCACAGAAGGAATGACCTCATCTACAAATCAGCTATTTGAGATGCAGATTGGACTGCAGTCCTCTTCAATAATACAGCGCGCGGCGCGGGCAGCAGGTGCAGCAGCAAAGTACATGGCCATTCCACGTCTTAAAAGACAGGGCTGGGCTGTGTTCTCTCTCTTTCTCTCCCCCTCTGCTCCTTTGCAATTCCTGAAGCTCTATTACCTTCATTTTTTATTTAGGCCCTCCATTTAAAGAAAACATGGCGACTCCTTTCTGCTCCTTTCTGCGCCCTATTTTAGGCCAAGGGAATGGGAGGTAGGATTAAGAGGCTGCACTAGCAGTGCTTGCGAACCCTTCAGCATCTGAACACAAAGCCTAAATAAATAAGCAATCTAGGGGAAAGAATTGTGATTTTTCAGTTTTTTCCTCTCTCAGATGCAATATCTTTACAAATGACTATCAACGTATGGGTTTTTTCCCCCTATTTTTTTCCCCATTTTTTTCCAGAATGGGGCTCCTCTTTGTGCAGAGAGCAGTACATACATGAAGAAGGGATTCTCTCATGCATGAATATACTCCTTCAATTTTATGGAAAATGCTCTTTGTATTGTATGATAAGTGATTTGAGGGCAGGCTTACAAAAAAATAAATACGCCATTTTGTAACAGAATTGAAGTATTTTTCAGCTGTGTGTTAAAAAGAATAAAGTGCTACCACTCTGTACTATGAAACGGCACTGAGCCTCTTAGTGGGCCTCAAAGAGCAATAAAACACAGTGTAATATAATTTGTATTGTCTGTGGTTGCAGGTTATGTCCTGAAAGTCGTAAACTATTACAGCTTTATAGCTATGCTGCTGGTATTAACTAAATGAAAGGGTTATTTGTTCTAAATCCGTAGACTGTGTGATAACAAATCTTAGATTCATCAAGAGCAATTGATGAAAAAGGAGTTAAAATACTTCTGAGCCAATAGACACAAAGCTATAATGCAAAGAGGTGAACAACAAAACAAATACACGGTCTGGTGTCTCCAAACTTTGGCCTGTGGGGTGGAATTGGTCATCCCCGAGATGACAGTGTGTATTCAGCCAGTGGGCCTTAGGGAAGGCTTGGGTTGTTTGATACAGAAAATTATGAAAAATTATTTATTTTTATTACTGCGTTTAATTCATTCTGTGACTCTAATTTTAAGGAAAGCTCTTTTTTATTTTTTTTATTTTTTTTCTGAAACATAAGAGATTCTTCCTTTTTCCCCCATAAGAAGGGATTAAGTTGAAAAATGCAGCTATAAGTAGTAGTTAAGAGAGAGATTTAGAGAGCCAGCATAACAACACCATGTCTTTTTCTTGAAAGCTGTGAAAATGTTTAGAAGGTTTTTGTCTGAAACCTTGGAATTTCTTGTTAAAATGGAATTGCTGTTTTCAGCTCAAATGCAGTTGTAATGCTCTAGTTTTATTCAGATTTGAATTTAAACTCAGAAGAGACATGTATCATTAAACTTGTTCAAGCACATGAATTATTGGTCAGGTGACTCTGCATGCTGATTCTTCATAACCTACAGCTTTTGCATAAGCAGATCATTTTTAGTGTCAAGGATAGGGTCTGACTAGTCATGGAGTACACTGCATCGCCACTACAAGATCCTTCTGTCAGGCTCATGTGGAACAAATACTTTTAAGTTAATTCAGAACACAAATCAGATTAATACTCTCAAATATTTGCTTCAAATTGGTCTGCAATTATTTCCCACTATAAACTCACCTATGAGAATGCTCATAGAAAATGAATACTAATAGGTAAGAGGCAACAGTAGTGAAAAGAAATGGGTTTGGACATTCAAATGAGTGTTAATGAAATAAATGGCATATTGTCCCATTTCTTTCAAAAGGGTTTTGCTGCTAGATGGAATTTTAGATGTCTGACTTCTGAGGTGATGCTCAGGGTGTCCAAGATGTTGTCTTCAGGGCTTTCCTCAGGACAGAGATGAAGTACCACCAGCCTTCATGTCTGTCTCCTGAGTGACAGAAGACCAAGGCTGCAGTTTGAAATACTTTGGGATTTGATAACAGGGAGCTTCAATATGCTCTTAAAGAGGGAACAGGCCCAAAATAGGACATAGTCATGACTCCTGCCACTCAGCAGAGAAGCCACCAGTGACGTGGCAGGGTGAGCCAGGTTTGCTCTGTGAGATCACAGAATCACAGAATTGTAGGGGTTGGAAGGGACCTCAGGAGATCATCAGGCCCAACCCCCCTGCCTAAGCAGGTTCCCTAGAGCAGGTTGCCCGGGTAGGCATGCAGACGAGCCTTGAATATCTCCAGAGAAGGAGACTCCATCTCCAGAAGGAGATGTTATGATGGTGCCATGCTTTCTTCTGTTTCTCTGAGGACAATCCAGGTGGCTTAGCTGGGAGTCAACCTCACTGCCTTTTGCACAGGGGTTCAAGGTAAATTTTGTTACACTGTGGGCATGAAAGTAGAAATTGGCTGGCAGTCCGTTTCCTCAGAGTGTGCTCCCAAAAACTCTTCAGATTTGCAAATTCCCTGCCCTTTAAAACACTTAACTGTTCTCCTCTGAAACAATGGTTGGCTGGATGTTAGCTTGAATGTATTTTGATATTTTTTTAAGTACTTATGTGAGTGTTAACCTGGGTGCTCCTTTGGTGCATGTACCAGAAGAACAGGGCTGGGGAAGAACCCTATTTGCCCCCACCCCAGTTTCCCCTAACCCTGATGTTTCTGGGCATATCCCAGGAATCTTTGACTCCCAGCTACGTCTCAGCTCACAAACAGCTGCCCTGGAGAGAGCATCACATGCCTGCCAGGAGTGCAAAGGCACCAAGTAGCCCCTACATTTGAGGACATGCCGTAAGACAGGGAAACTCCCAGCTGAAGGTAATTTGTTCTTTATGATAACCATTAGAGACTTTTTGATCGCTTGTGAACTTGTGAATATCTGGTTGTTTTTCTACCAGCAAATTTGGCAGTGTTAAGAAGTTGGAGGAGGTCAGAGAGAGGTACAGCCACAGGCCATCCCTGCCTGCAGGCCTCAGTGCCAGAGAAAGGTCCAGAGCACTTTCATGTAATAATTTAATAAGGACTTAAATAAAGATGTAAGTAATGTGTACACACTACAGCAGGCACTCAACTCCAGTTGCAGGCAAAGCCGTCAGTACGGAAATGATTTGCGATGAGCATTAAACACTTGTACAGACTGCCCAGCTAATAACAAGCATTGGAAGAACCATTTCCAAGCTAGCTAGGTGGCATCTGTTATGACATGGCTTCCCCTCCTGTGGTAAGGCAGGTTGCACTCTGTCTGTCCTGCCTGACCTGCACACCAATGGCAGCCAATGCTGTCTCTGAGCTGGGACCTCACCAGGAAGCCCCTGCTGGTGTGGAGCTGCCACTGGAGCAACATGGAAGAAAGAGATCTCTTTTGCCCAGCCAAAATGCAGATGCACACAGAGGCCCCACCACCTTGAAGTCAGGGAGGAGAGCAAAGGCTCTGGTGGAAGGGGCACAAGAGATCCCAGAGCATTAAGGCTGCTCCCAGCTCTTGCTGAATTCATCCCACCAAGGAACAAAGCTGGGAAAGTGAGCTCTTGCAAGAATTTGATCCACTGAGCAAGGCTGCTACAGCATTAACCCCTTCATGACGAGCCAGTTGGGTATCATTTAGCTGGAATGTTGTTGGAAAGTGGCAGTTTGCAAAGCTTTCAAGGCAAACAGTGCCACAAGCACTGTGGTCACTTGCTCTAATGAGTAGGCCTTTGCTTTTGCACTTAATTTTTTGGAGGGGAGGTGCAACTGAAGCAATTGTGTCAGGTCTGTGGCATTGAAAGAGTTATTGCAAACCAGAGGATAAAATGTCAATGAAGCCTGATGCAGAGAAATGTGCAGCGTTAGCAGATATATGCTGCTGATCTGGTAGCAGCTAGCCCTCTCCCCTCCACAATGTGATATTTCTGGGTTTCAGTAACCAGCCCCATAGGAGGTCTTCCGTGATGCTTTGAAGCAAATTGTGGTGTTTGGCTCCTGGCCAGTGAAAGGAAGAAATCAGAGCTACTGGCCTTCAGGAAGGGTTTGGGGAAGAATTGCACCTCAGCTCCCCAGCATACAGGGGCAGGAACAGGATTCACCAGGCACTGGTGGGATGCACTAGACTTTCTGCACCCTTCTTCATGGTTCCTAATCACTCTAGAGCAGGCAGATTGCACTGAGGGAAGAAATTGTTTCCGTATCTTTGAGTGTGAGCAGTGTGACTGCAAGAAGCCAAGTGATTTGTTTTCTACTATGTCGATGGGACTCAATTTAGGAAAACAGCAATGTTTCGTGTTTTCTCCATGCTCACCCTCCCCTGGGACACTGCGGCCAGCTCCAGCTTTGCTGCAGCCCATCAAGATGATGATCTTGGAGACTACAGCCACGATCCTGGCTTGTTTCTGCAGCTGCAGGCGCACAAACAGAGGTGCAAAAACCTCCAGCCTAGCCTTGCACATGTTCCAGCAGCTTGGCTAAAATTTTCACTGGTACCTGTACTGATCTTTACCAGTGAAGTGTGACTTGGTGATTAGAAATCACTGGACTATAACTACCTTGCACCACGCTCTGTGCTCATCCAAAGTGATATTCCTGCTGCTTGTGGCATTCTCATTTCTAATTCTTAACTAAAAAGGTCACTCCAAGGCTCCATCTGTGCTGAATGTGATTTGCTCCTATTGCAATACTGTTTGTAAGCACACAGTACTGTCAAGCCTTGCTGGTAAACATCAGGTTTATAACCAGCAAAAGAACTTCCTAAACGTGTAAGTGCTGTGACAGGAGCATCTACTTTTACAGTGGAGGTTTTACCATCATACATATGACAAACAAGGGGGGGAGGGAGGTGGGGTGGCTTTCCTTTCACTTCATGATGACCCCTTAAGCTGTTAAGAATAAGCTAGGTTTAAACTGTAGATGAACAACTGCAGACAACAATACAAAATTCTTTTTCCAGACCTGAAAGTATTTGAATTTCTTTTTGTAATGCTCTTTCTGCAGACTGTATTGCTCTTTTATTTATTTATTTTCAGAACGACCCATATTGTAACACTTCACAGAGGAAACTCACTCTGCCTCTGCTTTCGTGCTTGGTGTATATTTAAATAATTGCTGCATTTTAACAAGCTAAATTGCATTTCCACCAGCTGTCCCTCAGACCAAACCTTCAAGGATATGCTAAACAATAATGACTGCAACAACAGTAAACTCAAAAGGCCTCGAGATCTCTTCAAAGATAAGACGTCTTGCTGTTTCACTTCCATACCCAGGCACTTTCATGCAGATTAGCAAAACAGTATGCATAAAACCCACACAAGCAGGGCAAGGCGAAGAATGGGGTGAATTTGGCCCTCTGCGAATGCAGGGAAGGAAAACACCATAAAAACCAGAATGATGCTCCGGTGCAAAGGTAGAATAACCCTGCTACAGTCGGTAGAGCTGGGTGATTTTCATCCCCACCTCGTCCAGCGCCCGAGCTGCGGGGCAGCAGATGGGGAGGGCAGGAGCCGGGACCAGCAATTCCTCCCTACCTCCCACCCCTTCCCCAACCGCAGATGGCTGTTTGAAAAGCAAGTCATAAACCCATTAGTGCAAAGACAAATGAATCTCATACCCTCAGGCATTCCTTCATTCAGAACTGGCCTTAACTACTTTTCCAACCTTTCTCCTTAAAACTCTCTGTCTTGGGGGGTTTCCTAACGTGTGACAGCAGAGTTGGGCAAAATGCTTAAAAATACATTTGTTAGGAGATTTTTAGTACAATTCTATAACCTCACTTTGTACCAATGCAGGGTATCAACTCACATATGCATGTGTCAAATAGCTGTATAAATCTCTGTCAGTATCTATATGTCTAAATATGTGCTCAGAGATGTCCTCCATATTATTTACATATATGTGTTCATAAAATACAATGTAATTTAGATACATATAGTGTCAATTAACATTGGAAACTGACTGCATATGATAGCTAAGTTTAATATTATATGATTATACGTGTCCTTGATTTTACACTAATGCTAAGCACATGTGAGCCTGTAGATCTGTAGCCAATGTGAATTATTTCCCCTTGCAGCTAGATGGGATGTAGAAAATAATGTGGCGATAGTGTGGTAACTATAAAGGACTTGCTCCAGCAGTATGGTGGGAAGGGCTTTGAAGAAGTCATGATTGCAAGCGAAAATCAAAATAAGGCTTTATGGAGGGCTTGTGTTTGTTTGTATTCCGGTTTAAAATGCCATATTTATAGATGAGATGGTGCAGAGCAAGGTAATGTGTGATGAATCATATGTATAGCAATACATTTAGAAGATGGAAATAAAGCAAGTTTGTTTTTTTTTTTAAAAAAAAAAAACAACAACAACAAAAAAAAAACAGAATCCAACTGGATTAAGTATGTCTGAATTACATTTCAGACATTTTGGAGCTGGGCATGTTTGAATATGCTACTAAACCATGAAAGTAAAGACAAATGGACACTATTTAAGTCACTTGTTTTTAACTTTCTGTCACTATCAACTACTTCCTATTCAGCTGTAATTTGCAATTTCCTGCTGCTGATTATATACATAAATATATAAAAGTGTTAACTAGCCCAGACTTTAAAAATGTGTATTTAAACTGAGTGAAAGACTTCAGCTTCTTTTGTGTTAATTTCGACTGACTTACTCTTGGCAACTCATACTTCTTCCCACTGGTTTTATCACCTTTTTACTTTTCAGAGTTTTTCTAGGAGCTTTATAATTTCCACATGCAAATAAAATTATGTCCTGCATGCGAGAGATTGCGTTCATGAATCACACGTAGGATTTTCAATCAAAATCATATGGATTATAATTTAAAAGTTTTAAACTGATAAGCCTCTTTAGTACACTCTGACCTGTGTGGAGTACCACTCAAGTTGAGGACCATCTGCGTGAATGCATGGTCCATCCAGAGCAGAGATAGCAGAATAAAGGGTCAATGCTTGATAGTGACTGTTTGGATTTTATGGTTATTACCTCTTATTCCATTAAAATCAAATGCAGCCACAGAGACTTCCTTGTATTACAGCTCTTTCTTAATCAAGGCTCACATCGGAGTCAATGCAGATATAGATTAATAAAGATTTTGTCCTTAAAAGAAAACCTTTATATTGGATTTATGCAATTTATAAAAATCTGGTTGGGCTTGAACACATTAAGCACACTTCTACTATTTAAAACACACCTAAATTCAGGGTAGATTGTTAGTTTTGCTTTATATTATATTACATGTCATGAATAATCCTGAAGTCAAGGGTGATAGACATACTGTTAAACAAGACTGGAGGCTTTTGAAGCAGCTGCTGGACCAAGATGCACAATGGCTGTTAAGGTTAAATGGAGCTCTCTGAGTAAGACTGTGATTTGCCAAAGCATCTAAGTTATCCAGGAGTTTAAGTCTTGATGAAAGATTTCTAAATCTCTTCTGTGCCTCGGAAAATTATGCCCTATATCCCTTAGTCTTCCGTGGACGTCTCCAGCTGCATGTTCGAAACAGAGGGTATGCCAAGTTGATTATGTTTTCTAAAATGCCAGGTTGATTATGTTTTCTAAAACGACCTAGCTTTCCACTGTAAAAGAGGCCAAAGAGGGCAGTGCAGCACAAGGTGACGAGCTTGAAGCCTCAGAAGAGTCACAGATTAACATAAATTGCTTTCGTAAACAGGATTTTGCAGACTGGAGCTGTTAATTGTTATTGTAATGCACAACACTTTAATTGAGTTAATCGGCACAAAATGTTTATCTCTATTGACTGAGATAAAATGTCAAAAGCTCTTTGATGGCAATTGGAATTACAGTAGGCAACCTTGACAATAGCAGTCAATGTTTTACAATGTAGTGCTGTTTAGATGTGTTTGCTACATAATGTTGCTTATCTCCAAGGTATCTAGTTTACCTCAAAAAAGAGTGTCCCAAAACAACACAGCAGATTTACTTTTATTTTTATTTTTATTTTTATTTTATTTTTATTTTTATTTTATTTATTTATTTTTAATTCCAACTGGCTGTAGAGAGAGGTGAAAGATAGCCCAACTCAGGTTAATTCTACTTCTCCAGGGAAGCGCTATTTACACTCTATCAGCACAGACCAAAGCTTTCACCAGAATATGCAGGGCTTGGCTTTGCATATAGCCTATAGCTGCATGCCTGCTCTCTTCAAGGGGACAAACAGGCTCAGGGAAGCAGCAGGATGTTCAGCAAACAGTGAGGCTGATCCCTCCTGTAACAGCCAAGATGATGCCTTCTGGTGCTGGGAAGGCACCGAAAAGATGTGAAAGAGAAAAAAAAAAAAAAAAAAAAACAAGCACCGTGCCAGAGACTGCTCTGAAAGCAGGTTCCAAAACCAAGAGTCCTAAGGCCAAATGGGAATTTAGCCAGAAACCGTGACTCACTGCCTGCCTGCCAATTCTCAGTGCAGCTGAGAAAAGTCCGACTGCTCTTTTTTGATGTCTTCCAGCTCCCAGCTCTCTTCTACCAAGTTCAAAGAAAGTCCTTACAGCGATTTTAGTCCAGCTGCTATATGTCCATCCAACAAAGACCCTCAAGTGAAATATAAGATAACTCAATCTTCAGCAAATATGTGGGCAACTCTTGACCCCTCTTAAGAAGCATGTTCCTGAATGGTGAGGAGAAGATTCTAGGAGGTTTTTGGTGGTATCTAGTCATGTCTGGGGGCAGGTGGTGGTATCTAGTCATGCCTAAGTGCAGCTGTTACCTTGCCAGATCAGGCCAACACCTGTATGCAGGCAGGGGAAAGGAGGCATATAGGAAGAGCAGGCAAAGGTAGATCTCCTCAAGGTGGTGCTCAAGGTTGTGAGTGACAATGCCAAAAGCCTCTGCTGATAGTGGGCGAGCATTCAAGCCAAAATGTAGCTGTGTCTTTCCCTTTTTATTCTGACATATCATTTTATCAGCCCAGAGGGTTTCAGCCCTCTTCAAAGTTATAGTTATTATTTAACTTCCAGTAACACAGCCCCCAACTTTCTTCAGAGACAGAAACTTCTCAGTGGTTCTTCGATATCAGAGAGTACTGGAACGCAGCCATGGGTCAGAAAACACTGCCCAAGGAAAAGGGCGATGAAAGTACCGACACTTTTGTTTAAACAATTTGCCTTCCTTTTCCCCTCGAGGAATAGTTTATAAATCGTATACCTGTCAAAGCAGTGCCAACACACTACTCAGACAAATTTCTATTTTTGACATGAGCATGTGTTTGGCTGCACTTCCGATAGCTGGCTGAAGCTGTGTTGTTATGAGATATGTCCAGACCGAGCATCTGTACACTCCGGCAACCACTGTCTATGACTGGGCAGGTCACACACTAAAACTAAAGTGTTGAGGCCTGATTCTCAGTCCCTTTTTTTTTAATTAAATAGCAACGAGTAGCTGAAGGTTGTGTTTTTGTTTGTTTTCTCTCATCTCCGCTGACAGCTCACAAAAGATCTTTCAAAGCATACTGGAGGGAAGGAATAGACATGAGCAATGAAGTGAAGCTGAGGTTACTGCCACTGCAGCACAGGACAGGTCTATACAGCCAGACAGTCCAGTTCCTCTAACCGATGGTGAGAAGTGGAGAAGCTCTGAAGCTACTTGCACCATGTTTATTTCAGAAGCACCAGCTTTTCTTTACATATTTTCCATAAAATCCACTTAAGGTCATGTTTGTTGGTTTGAATACTACCATCTTTCAAGCACAGGAAGAAAGAAACAGAAGGGTGCCATAAACACATCAAAAGCCTTTCTTTTCAGGAATCAAAATCCCCATAAAATATTTTCATAAGATTACCTGAATCACTTGCATCTATTATTCATTCTTCTACCCTAGGGTGAACTTTTCTGAGGGAGAGGCTCCTTGTGACATATTTCATTGTGTTAGCTAGCATAGAATCCAATAAATGAAGTGGTTTAGTAAGCAGAGTGCCTACCAGGCCATCAGTAGTAAATCCACAAAAGGTTAATGAAGCCTGAAACTACAGTCATTTTTGTGTGATGGCCTCTCTGCAACCTCTGGGAAAGAGACATCTTTGTGGCGTGAGCTGCAGAGAAACCACTCCAATGGAGAAGAGATGGTGGGAGTTAAAGCAGGAGAGAGCTCTAGAATTTCCTTTTTAACACTGGGGTTTTGACCGCTTCTCTTCTGCAAAACCCTGTCTTCCCACAGCAATCTAGCAAGGAGAAGTTTAGTATGCTTTTGTTATTTCTTGCTTTCAAGTTTGTTTCAAATATTTATCTGTCTCTTGAAAAAGGTCTGGCCTCTCAGTATTTTTTTTATGTCTAGGAATTATGGTGGACACCTTTTTCCATCAGAGGAGTAAAGGGCAGCTCCACAGGCTATTTCCTAGGATGCTCATGCTTTAGAGTTACTCCAGAGAAATGAGATGTGTGATACAGTTTGTTTTCACTCCTATCTTAACATATTACATAGGTTCAAAAGGGTGGGTATGCCTGACCGGGTCATCTGTAAAAGTCAATGCAGATATAGACTCGTTTTATATATGTATATAGTTTTCATTTTCAATTATTTCATTTTAAATTATTCTTCCCTTGACCAATACTTTTCTTGCTATACATTGTTGTTATTATTATTATTGATAATAGATTTATTTTTAAGTATCTTATCTCCTTAAATGATCACAATGATCCCTTATTGCATATTACCACAGACGGAAAAAAAAAAAAAAGTTTATATGTAGTTATTGTACAGGACAGGGCACAGCTATGAAGCTCTGCAAAAATTAAATTGATATGACATCATAGCGGAATAGACATTTGAGAGTGTTCAAATGCTGAAAGTTACCACAGAAGGTAGCAGGGCAGGCAGTTATTCAGGTTAGCTTACATTGGCCAAGGAAGATGAAGGAGAGAAGAAATGGTTTTGTAAATAAATGGTGTGAACATATAACAGAGAAAAAGATGTTAAATTTTTAAAAAATGGTGATGATAAGATTTTGTCAGCTGAGACTTAGAGCAGAGGCTGTTTTCACGTTGCATTTTTCTGTTTTTATAAATCCAGTTCTGACCTCAGACAAGCACTAAGGCCCTTTTCAAAGTCCCACATATCTGCATCTTTACTTATCTAAATACCTTTCATAAACTGACCCAAAGTCGTGTGGATTTAAAACCATCTCAGGTGTATAAACAAAGAATGATGATATATGGCAGAAAAATGAGCTGTGGGAGATAGATGTGCTGTGACCAGAGGGATTGGTCTGTTCTTACTTTGCATCTGCATTAATTAGCTGAAGTGGGAGTAAATAGCATCTTAATGGAGAAATATTACAAAGAGACTTCGAGAAGTTGTAGGGATTAATTAGATAATCTTCATAAGGCACTTTGAATATGAGTACTTCTTTGCTTACTTTTGCTTTATAAAACATATTTATTTCATCTAACAAAGGCTTACTGTAAAGAATTGATATTTTATCAGTTAAAAAGTGAGCAAAATTTAATTTATAGACATAACATTTTTCTTTCATTCTCAGCGTATGTGGAGGATGTGTCTCTGTGGGCATATGCCTGTGTGTGTATGGGAGTAATAAAAAATATGCAGAAGTGTGTGCACTCACAATATCCCTATTGGGAGAGAACTAAGAACAGTTTCCATAGAAAACCAAGAGTTTCCATCATTTATTTTCTACATTCACAAAAGCAGTATGAGAAATGAAGAATGGACATGTGCAGGTGAAAACACTTTCCATTTTACAGTGCTAACTCCACTTTATTAGAATCTGGATGTGGAAGAGGAAAATAAAAATCTATTGTTCATTTTCACTTTGATCATCATATCCATCATTTTACATACCACATGCTTTCCTCTTCCAAGGGCATATATTGTATTTATTCTACAGTTGCAGTATATTGATTTTGGACTACTGAGTTCAGTGCAGATGAGTGACAAACTAAATAAGCTGCTGGGTGACTGATAAGTAACCAGGTTTAATCTCTTGGCTCCAAAATGAAATCCCATAACTCACTTCAACAATTTTAGTTTTGGTACTCACTCAAGAGCATACAATCATATTATTATTTTTTTTCCTCTAATAAAAGTAAAGAGCAGTATTAGAATAAAAGCTTTAAAGAAAACTATTTGAATTCTGCATTCTAACTCTACAAAAGTATACACAGAATTATTCCAGACTTGCACTAACATGTCAGTATAATTTCAGTTCATCGTTTTAATTAGATACAAATATTAATCTGCATTTCTTTTGCATTGTATTTATGGTTCAGTATCTGAACATGTTATTACTTTTCGTTGTTGTTGCTGTTGTTGTTTTTAACAGCTGTGGTGCTTCCTAAGCCTTCATCCACTGGATGGTAGTTGACTACACAGCTTCCCAATGCACTGCTCTGGGTATTAAAAACTGTATGTCAGAAGTTCCTCCTTTGAGAAATTTCATACTTTTGTTATTATTGTGTATTAAAGCATTAATAAGTTTTTTCTATAAATTTTATTATTATATGGTGATATATAAATATATTTCATTATATATTTTTTTGTATGATTATTTGATTAGCTCTCCTTTCAGTACAAAACAGTCCACTTAGCTGTAAGCAGTAATAAGCAGTGTAGTAGACCTTACAACACACACACTAAAATCTTGAGGCAGAAAAATCATACTTTTAAATACCAGTTGCAAGAATTCATCCCAAAATTCATTGAGAGGAAAGCATTACAGGGCTGGAAAGTTCTCTTCCATGCTGACACAGATGGACAACATACCCAAGAAGAGCTTGCAAACCCTAACAGAACACAAAGGTTTTGAATGAATTGTGATGTTTGTAGTCCAGAGCATCTGAGAACAGAACGTGTTCCATAAAATCAAAGTTTGTACAAGCTCATGCATTGCAAACAATTAGCCTGCTTGAAACCAAGCTGTGTCTGCAAGGGAGGTGTGGCTGCAACATAGCCAGGCTTATTTTTGCCTAACTGTGGCTACTGACACCAGTAAAGTCCTCCAAGAACCTGAAATCTGTGATACAACAGTTTTACTGCTATCAGAATTTGAACTGGCTGAAGCATGGGTAGAGCTGCCTGTAAGCACTGAGCTCACCCTTTGAACTCACCCAACAGGGGTGAAATCACTGTCAGCTGACTGGAGAGGAACAGTCATAATTTATCTGGTTGCATGTATTTGTATAAATAACAATTTTTAACACATTAAAAATTTGTGACCATTGCTGATATTTTTCATATACAAATGTGAGATAATTAAAATTGCCTGGAAAAATAAAAATTTCCACCCGTAGCTGGGAATAGGAATAAGTGAAATCTGGTAATCTGGATGCCAATTGACCGAATGGCATGGGGTACAAGGAGTAGAAAGAATACTAAAGAACTTATTCAACAAAATTCAGTAAAATGAGTTTGATAAAATGTTAGCTGAACAGTTATTAGCAGGGGTTTGTTCTTGCTTTCTCTGCTAATGGAAACAAGTTTCAGCATGGAATGGCTGTCTGAAAACCCCTCATTAGACAAATGTGCAGGGGTTTTAGCATTTTCTGTTTAGGCAGACTACAGGTTTCCTAAGCTGAGGGAGTGGTAAACATGTTAAAAATTATCAAGCATTCCAATAACCTCAGGCTAAATTTGAGTTTGCTCCTAAAGAAGGAGGCTGTGATAACAGCACAATTCAGACAATTATAATATAGTAAGGTTCACAGCAGAGGCAACTGTCTGTTTGAAAAGTGCTGCAGCACACAATTTATGACATCCTTTATTTTAACACTGCTCAGTATATCCTGTAAATGCTTTAATGGGCTTAAGCCAGTTTATTCCTTTGTTAATGGTCCATGATTGCAATCAGGCATGCCCCATAGACAGCTTCACACTTCCGTGTGAGGTATTATTTGATAAAAACCCTAATCAATAAATCTAATTTCTTCTCTTGCCAGATACAGTTACATAATGTGTTTCCAATTTGGGCATGGACCAGTTTCCTGGAATGCTGAATAACCTGTGAGAATTTGTAAGCTTTATACCAAGTTGGCATCCAAAAACATTACAATTAGAGTTTAGGAAAAAGAAAAAAAAAAAGCACCACTACAAAAAAAAAAATATATATATATATATATATTTCCACAGCATGTTAAGGATAGCTAATAAGGTTATGCATTTAAATGAAGAGGACATATGTAATACAGAGTTCAGTCATGTTGGCAGAAGACAGTGATAAAAGAGTATTTCCTTTTTGTAATTCCTTGTTTAGAGTCCTGCCATAATAATTTCGAGTGCTACCCAAACATAAAGGGGAATTCCTCATATTCACCTCATATATCTGGGCCTTTTCTTGCTTTTCTTTCTAATGACTGCCAACCATAAAAGTACAGAAATATTTTATTTTTTTTTTGTCAGAGAGACCAGCTGCTGGCAGCCCCAAGGAAACCTGGGCTGGTAGCCCAGTGCAGGTTGTCTTGAAGCAGTGCATGGGGAGGTTAGGTACCTCATACTGGGTCTCAGTTCCAGTTCAGGAACTAGATTTCTAAGAATTTGATATTTTTTCAGCTCAGCTGAGAAAGATGTAGAAATAAATAAATACAAGGGAAGGGTGATTCATCCTAAATAGGTACCTCAGATAAGTGAGATTAAATATTAAACAGGATGTCTTTCTATCTTAGCTGACTATCAGGGGAGTTCAGCCTGGACTTAGGTAACTAATTTTTAAACTTCCAAGGCAGATGAAACCTCATTGCTGGGTACTTTGATTGATTACGAGATGTGGCCTGTTTTACAGCCAGTGCTTAGGAACCCTACAGTGGTTCCTACTGTGGAATGGAAGTAGGTGTCTAGCAAAGGTTAATAGCTTTATCTAAAATACACTGATGTCAATAAAGACTTGTCTTCAATGACTCTGATTTGTGAACTACTAAGATTGTATGTATATAAGTACATCTATGTGTGTATGTGCTTGTGTATATATATATACACATGTTTATGTAACATATAAATGGTATTCTTCTGTAATTCCGTATTCCCCCGTGTAAGTGGAAGACTTAGGTTGTCCCTCATCAGTCTTTATCTTCACTCAGTCACACAGCACAAGGGGAAATGCTGAAAGAGCTTTTTTTTTTAATTGATGTTAGTGGTAGTAATAGTAGTAATTGTTGCTATTGGCCTTATAGGCTATTACCATTATAATCACACACAGAGATTAACATCAAATGCCATAAAAGAGAAAGAAAAATTGTCACTGCTATGCCCAGAGCTAAAGAAAACCCACATATGTGTAACATTTGAAGTGTTCTGTTTTGGTTTTCAAAATTACTCGAATGAGGTTTGAGGTAATATTAATAGACAAATAATTAAATGGTAGACAAACATCAAGACCAACATTCACTTACAGCCATGTTCCAGCCATAAGTATATGGCTGATCCGCATGTTCAACACACGTAGCAAGTATCTGTGTCCACAGCTTGCAAATGAAGTGGGAAACCCTGCACAAAGCTATTTCTATCCACTGCCTGAGTAGTTGGACAGAAGCTTGAGGGTCTCTCAGGTTATTCCTGTTGGAGGAAGATATTGATGTTACCCTACCAACAAAAATGTGCACAGACCTGTTTTCTTCAGATACCTGTTGTTTCAAACAACTAGAGGCTATTTCCTTGCCAATGGTATCAAATCTCTTTTCTGCCACAAACTTACAAAGACTCTTTCAGGGTCCTTCCTGGGGGCAATGTTATTGTGCTTTTTCAGGATATCTTGGTGATTCCTCCTCAGGCTATTTTTGAGCTGAGATTTTTAGTTTGACTTTGCTTTCTTGCATGCACATATTTGCACTTATGCATCTATTTATTCAGCCAGAGTTTAAAATCCCACGGAAGCACAGGACTTTTTTCTGCCTGAGGTAAAGATTTGAGTCAATACTTTAGATTTGGAAAATACTGCTATTTCAGCCACCTGCGTCCACAAAATAACTTAGTGGAACCTAAATGAAAGGTAGTGAAGACTCTTTCAATTAGATTTAAGCTGTTCTATAGTGTTATTAAATGTATTTTTTTGTAGCAGTCTTCAGAGGCCATTCTAGTGGAATGACTCATCATTTTGGGTTATATTTGCTCCTACATCAGTCTCAGAAGACAAACTGCACTTTTGGGTGATGAATGCTTGATAATTAGAGAGAAACAATGCTGTAAAACTCCAGCAGCCAACAGTTTAAACATCACATGGGGATGGAATTTTTCTAGATGTAGGCCTGAGATTTTCCATGGATAATATGTGTCCTTGGGAGTCTCATATATATTGGAAAGACTTTCTATCCAGTACGATAAAGATCAGAATTAATAAAGATCAAGGGTCACCTCAGAAACTTTGTATTTCAAGATACAGAAAGCACCACAGTTTAAGTCATTTAGTAGATAACATCGCTAGTCTCAGAACGCTTAAAAGAGAAGAAAAATTATCCCTCTACACTCAAACACATTACCAAAATAATTCAATTAAGTAGATTATTTTGCAACCAAAGTAGTCTATTTTAAAGAGAAAAATAACTTTCTGATATTTATGCATATGACTTTATGCTAGAACCCTTGTCAGTCCTTAGACCATAGTACAAACAACACAACATTAAAAAAAAAAAAAAGCTGCAACAAGGTGTTTTTTTCTGTTTCTGTTTTTTTTTGTTTTGTTTTGTTTTTGTTTCTGTTTTTCTGATATTTTACATTAAGACTGTGTTTCTAATTCAGGATGATACTTTATGACAGATTTTTACAAACACAAAGTACTTACAGCCTGCCCCTCATGGAAAAATACTTTTTCTGATTCAGTATAATTTCATTTTATACTGATCCTTATACAACCTTGTTGCGTAATATTGTGCAACTACATTATACCACTGCCAATGTATCTATAGAATGCTGTAGGGTAGTAATCAAAAATCCCTGTAAGGATAGTTTAGATATTCAATATCTTTTTTCTATTTATATAAAGTTAAGTAATCTCTTTCTGTTCGAGAACAATATTGATTTCCAGGTATCCATTGATTTATTTGAGACTTTTCCAGAATAGAAAATATTGCTTAGTAAGATACAAAAGTTGGAGCATGAAAAATGATTAGGTTTACACAATGAAAGAATGGCATGCAGGGAGACTCATTTTGGTTTAAAATGATGGCAATAGAACTGGAACTTTCCAGAACAATAAATCTTTGGTCACTGCTTATTTAAACTGAGTGTATATTCCAGAAGTTCTCCACTTTAGCAAGACTGATGGGAAAATAAGTTATTTCTTGTCAGATATTTAGGGGAGAAGTGACCAACATGTAATCAGGGTGCACAGACATGCCCTGCCAAAAAATGAAATTTCTAAGAGCAAAGACCCTTACAATGAATGCCATACACTATAATATCAAGTTAAATATACTTGCAGGTGATTTAATTCTTCCTTAAAAGGCTAATGCATATTATCAACAAAGTTGTTTGCATGAAATATTTACAATTACGGGCACACTCATAACATGCAATAAGTTATGTATCATTACATGACACTATATTACCATGCTATGGTGATTACTCAGAAGGCTTTGGCCAGTTCCAGAAACCTCAGAGATGGCAATAAGGGAAGTGACCCTCCACTAAAGTTTTTGAGCCATATTAAGGTTATGCATGTGATAAAGTGAAGCTAATTTAGGGGCAAGTGGTACTATCCAGTCTAGGAAGTGAAGGCAGATAAGAATCTTATCTGTCATGGGATCGACCTCAGACTTCCGTGCATGATCAGTCTTATTTGCTCTGTACTTTCCCAGCTGCCAGACATATCACTAAATGTCTCATGTAGTAAAGAGTTTTTTTCCAAATTGCCAAAGCCATAGCTGAACTGCAGAGTTTAGGTCATAAAGTAATCACTCTAGAGTATGTCTTTGATATAATATTGCTGTACTCCAATGATCAGAGAAGAAAAAAAAAAAAAAAAAAAAGAAGAAATCTGGTTAAAAACCCATGCCTTGTACATATAAAGAATTTTCTCTCTATTAATTTATAATTTTTTCAGTTACATCATAATGTAACTGATTTCTAGCAATCAATTTTACTTACAGTTCTTTGACCTTCTAGGCATGTGGGCATTACATAGAAGTCATTTGCATCATTGACAAATAATTTTCCATTGTCTGTTGTCCTCCACTCACTAAATTGAGAGCTGGCTTTTAAGTTATTTGATGCTTTCAGTAACATGAGACAATCGGCATCTATCTAACAGCAGGACTTCAAAGAGAAACCACTATTTCCCCTGCCAGTCCTGCCCTATGCTCAGGAGCTCCTGGAAGCAGCTGGGTTGCTTTGAACTCAACTTTAACTTCACTTCAGAGCCAATTTTGGGCTCTGATACAGCATGTAAATTGGTGTAGCAAGGTGGTGTAACCCAATGGTGAGTGGGTGTTACAGGCCTCGCCCTGTGCAGACCCGTAGCGTCTGTGAGTTACTATAATCCCTGACCACAGCTACCCACTTCATTAGTTTACGCTGGAGTAATTTATGCTTTTACTTTTGCTCATCCCCAGATGATCCTGGGTAAATTATGTCTACTGCAAAGTGTTAGGTCACCTGGGACTCAGATCTGTGGGAGCCTTCATTAACCAAAAGAGATTTCTTTGAGTAGATGAAATGCACAAGTAGGAATACAGTGGCAAATCATTTCTTTCCTTGATTTTTTCCCCATGGCTACTAGTCTCCTGACTATCTATGTTGTATGTCTATGAATTCGTGTTCCTCTTGAGCTGTATTTAGAAAAAAACAACTCATTCCTTCTGAGACGAGACTGGCTGTGGTTATACAGACTATTGCCCTGGGGGCTGTAATGCAGTCTTCACCTTTCTTCAAGCACTTTGAACTGAGGAAACATATGGGTGCCAAATGGCAACCAGAAGCGATCTGGGTCAAGTGATGCAGCTGGAGGCACATCCAGTCCAATCTCAATGGGGACAGCCATGGGCAGAGCCAACACAGGGCTCTCGTGGTCAGGAGACCAGAGGTCCCTTTTCAGAGGGAAGACCTTTTGCAGCAGATATATTCAGGGTATACTGATTATCATAGATAATTATACATACCACCACAATAATTTATATCATTATGGGCTTGGCTCCTCAGTTTTTTCCTGTGAATGCCCCAGGGCCAGTCTTTCCTTGTCAGCCCTGCTGGGTCTTTTCAAGGCAAGAACTCTCTGAAAGCATGCATATGGGAGACAGTCAGGGCAGGGGGTGTGCAGGTGTGCCCAAACTGATAAATATTAGTTGGTAAAAGACCATAAGTAGAGAAGGGAAAAGCACTTTTTATTTGCTTTTGGGGCATATAATTAAGTTTTCTAAAAGTGACACAAGCAAAAATTTCTGAAAGATCCCTGCACAGAATTTTAAACGGGGTATATTGGGCCACAGATGGTGATCTTATCAACTCCCCCTTTTTTACCCACTTAATGAGTGAATATTTGTCTTCTTTAAGTATGAAATTAGATAACTATGACTTAGGCTATAATTGACAGCAAAATATTTTCATCTGACCAGTCAGAGTATTGTTTTAGAAATTTTATTCAGAGAAATAATATGATACTGGAAGAGGAGTCCTTTTCTAACAGAAGAATTATGCCTGTTTTCTAGACTGTACATACGTAAATCCTACTAGTAGTTCCCACCTGCCCAGTAAGAGGAAATCATTGCATGAATTTTTATCTAAAAAGATAGAATTTCTGTCTGACTGAAGCTCCTGAGGATTTGTTTGTGTAGTAGTTCCAAATGCAAACCAACACTTTTTGGAGGTCCAGCTAAGAAAATACAGGACTTTTGTGTAATTTAACTGAAACAGATAGACACCTTTTCTTAAACAAAGAAAATAATGTTTTAAATGAAAAAAAAATAATAATAATAAACATACATAAACAAGTCAAGTTCTTTTCTGTATGTCATGTGCAATGAGCACTAGCTGTCTTAGAGAATTCAGTGAGAGAAAACCAACTTCTAGGAGGTATCAGGCAGATTACCCAGTGCCTTGGGCTCTGCCAGAGCTGCTGGAGACCCTCAGCAGCAACAGGGGTGGTTCATGGGGGACCCTTCTCTGCAAAGCCCTCCAACAAGACCAGCTCAGAGCCAGGTGAGTGACTAACATGGAATAAACCAGCAAATTAATGACAAACAGGAAGACACACAGGTGGCTGAAAATCAAGACATGGTCAGTTCTTAATGTAAATCTAAATCTCCTTTGTTGCTTCAATGCAAATTCAGAGGGAGCAAGGTGTACACAAAAGTGTGAGTAACTGGCTAAAATAAAGAAAAGAGGAGGAAAACCCAGAGCTGAGAGGATCTAACAAACTAAATAAAAAGTGTCTCCAGTACACGTGGGGTATTTAATTTGCTAATTGATCAATTTACCTCTACCTACACAAGCAAAGCTTTAATACATCTTACATTGTGGACACAATCATACCTAGGCAAAGATCCCATGGGCAAATATAACTTGTCATAATCCTTTTAGTATGTATTGCTTTCATTATTCATATGTAATTCAAACAGACCTATCAAGTTTTCACTGAACATTTAACCTCTGTAACATCTCCCATCTAATATTTCTTGCACTTATGGCCATAATTTTGACATTTGCAGCGTATTCCTGTTTTTTGTAGCCCTTTAATCTGTCAAGCAGTGGCTTGGCACAGGGGGTCACAGTGCAGGGAAGAAGCTGTGGTGCTGTGGGACAGCTCTGTGGGATGCTCCCACCAGGGCCCCAAAGGTCCTGCTCCACCTCGTGACCCAACTGGCCAGATTTGGTGCTGTCACACAAGGCAGAACAGCATGATCTAATGCAGGCAAGTGGGAAACAAGGGAAAGATTTGGTTAAAATGGTACAACTTCTGCGAGTTGACAGGACCTTAGTTACTTACATGTAAAGTAATTATATAAATTGCAGTCATGAAGAAGAAAATCTGTCATCTAGTTTTGGTTACTGCTTAACCCTATTAGGGGGAGTGCAATGGCTACACTGCTGCAGCTACATCTTTTTACAAGGGCTGAGAATCTGTCTATTCAGTATAGTTTAGCAATTTTCCAATCCCTTACTCAGCAGAATATAGTCTGAGGTGACCTTTTGCACGAACTTCCAAGGGCCACAGAAACTGAATACTTCCCGAGCTGACCATCTGACTTATCCTTGTGAAAAGTTACTCTGTATTAGAAGGTCAAAAGAAAAAGAAAAGAAAAGGCTCCTCAGCAGGGAGCTGCCCTTTGGGATGTTAGGTAATTTAAATTAACTGGCATCATGCTGAGTAGCTTACATTTCTATATCTATATGTGAGTGGGAACAGCTAAGGTCAAAGGGTCAGCCTCTTCTTCAGCGGGAAGACATCCCTTCCTGGCTGAGCATGATGCTGAACATCAGCAGTTTCTTTTGGGGTCTGCTCCTGCATTCTGCACATCGTGGCTGAATACATGAAAATGTTAAGGTGACAACAAAAGTCAAAAACAGATTCCTCTTTCCCCTTACAGTTACCATCCAGGATTCCTTTTCAGAGCTGCTCAGCATTCTCACATTTACACTAAGGTGCTTGGTTCCTAGAGAGGGAAGATTTTACAGGAAAGCTAACATTAACTTGTGCAACTTCTTGAATGGACAAGTATGAAGTAAATTTACAGAGCAGAAGCTGTTAGGAACTTTTTTAAATATCTGACCTTTAACTATAAAATTAAAAAAAAAAAAAAAAAGAGTGAAATAAGTTTTCTGCTAACAGTGCAGTGGGAATTTAAATGATCTTGTAGCCTCCCCTCCCAGGTCTAGAAGCTAGAGTCTCTGGCTCTGTGTCAGACCTTCTCTGTGATGTTGAATCTCTGTAGGCTTTGCCCAGTATGAGTAAAATGTAATAAATAATAATTCAAGGGGATTTTGCAAAAATCTACTCATTTATTTTCTGAGACGTTAAAAAAAAAAAAAAAAAAGGATATACGAATATTTCTTCAAGAGTACAAGAAGCAGTTCCAAAGGTTTCGTCCAAAGGTTTTTGATTCAGTTCATTGTGATTCTCTTATCAGCAACATTCCCTACTTAGAACAGCTTTTTAGTGTTTTTTGTTACTTTTTTGTTTTTTTCCCAAGATGCGGTTTTTCCTTGCCTGTCTTCTTAGTGTGAGAGGGAAGGAAGGAAAGTTTGTATGAGCTTTTTGACATTTGAGAATTTGTTTGTTTTTCATTTGATGTATGTATTCTGTGTTATGTGTTTTAATAAGAATAGGAAAGCCACAAAAAATATCTTTCACCTGGAAGGAAGGACAAGTCAATATTCCAAGCCAATATCAGTGAGGTTTGTGATGCTTCATTTTCTATTCATTGCAATTACCACTAAGAAATACAAAAATGGCTAAACATTTTGAACTGAACACTGTTTTTATTACAGCTCATGGATTAGCCACAAAACTACTCAGTAGCTTCTTTACAGAGAGTTTGTAATAGACAAAAAATGAAATTAAAAAAAAAAAATCTTTAAAGGATTTTCAACTGATTCTCCTTTTAATGCACTGCCCAAGATCACACAATGCAATATTGCAGCTCAACACACTGTTCAGGCTTTTGAAGTTACTTGGTTCCACTTGGTGTTTCACACCACATCAGAGGTGTGCATTATCTCACCTTAACACAGTCTTGTCATGTCTTGTTGCCTAATTAAACTCCTGCATACCAACTAAATCAGTTAATGGATGTTTTACTGATAAGTTTATTAATAGAAGAACAGGTCAAACTGATTCCGAGGCGATACCGTATCTCTAAACAGAAGATTTCATTAGAGACTCAAGGCAGGACTTTTTATTTGTGTAATTGCCCTATCACTGAACTGTTGACTAGTGCTGTTTTGTAACTCAAGAAATCTTCATATTCTTCTTGCCAGACTGAACTCCATAAAATGTATCATAGAATTCAAAATGCTGTATAAATTATGTTTCTGGTCAGTAACCAGCTGCAAAAGGAACTGCCAAATAGAGAAATGAGGACTGAAGCACATCAGCAATTAAATCTATGCCACAACTTTAAATATCTAAAGCTATGCATGCCAATTAAGTATGGTCCCCTTATATTCAATGAATTGTAGATTGATTCAACTCACAAGTCTCTAACACTTGTTGTGGAGATGAGGTGAATCACCCTGCAGGGTTGCCTGTTTCCTTCTGTTGATGATAAGGTGAGACTTGAGTCTAGATTTAGACAAATAACATGTAGACAAATAGAATGTAGACAAATAGCCCCATCCCTGGAGGTGTTCAAGACCAGGTTGGACAAGGCCCTGGGCAACCTGATCTAGCGTGTGGCATCCCTGCCCATGGCAGGGGGTTGGAAATAGATGATCTTTAAGGTCCCTTCCAACCTGAGCCATTTTATTATTCTATGACTCTATGAAACATGTATCTAGCCTACAGTCAAAGGTCTATATACAGCAGGGAGAGACAGAACCAGGCTGACTTTTGCAAGGAGGCTAAGCCACAGCAAAGAAGGCTTGTCAGCACATATTGCTTAGTTGGGACACCATGGACAATTAAGCGTATGCTTGCTTTACTAGCCTGACCTGAAATCCATGCCACAATTTCTTCACTGACATTGTTATCCATGCTTACTAGCTTAGCAAGATGCACTCCCGTGTTACAGTCATGGCTTCCCTTTGCAAGATAGATGGCCCCTAAATCTGTGACCCACCAGATCCACACAAGGCAGGGAGCAAGTAAAGCTGTTTTGTCTTCCAGTGGTCATTACTGATGTAGATCTTGTCAGGCTCTAACTTCTTTTCTAAATATATTTACTGAATTGGAAAACTGCCTACTTAAATTGTACATGAAGATATCATTCCCACCAGGCTCCCCAGGCACAAAAAGTCAGACCTGCCTTTTTCCTAAACGCTGGGACAAACAGCTCTTGAGAAGAGAAAAGTTCAAAGTTCTATTGAGTACGTGGCCAAGGAAGATGACTGATTTCATATTTCTGTGATGTTAGACCTGTATACTTGAGGACTAAGATGAAGCCAGAGACCAACAATAACTCAGTTCAGATAATATCATCACAGACTAAACAGCTGCCAGCAATTGTCAGATGATTATACTGAAGATCCTATCTTGATTTGTAGATGAAAAGAGCTAAGATAAGTGTCTGAAATGTTTACGTAAACTATCACAGGGAACTATGAGCAAATCTGATAGCTAGACTGTGCTCAGACATTGTGTTAACAACCCATCTGAAGCCATTGGCAGGTTACTTTTACCTGATCATTGAATCATTGTACTAAAATATAATTAGTTAAAATCGTAACATAAACTTTTACTGTAACTTTATGCAAAGCTGAGCATGACGGTACTCTTGATTCTGAGAGCTCTCACTAAGCTTCAGCCATTTAGCCATTAGTAAGGTGCACTGTCAGAAAGTAGATCTGTGTATTTTTCAGAAAGCATCATACATATGGTAGCAGATATTAGGCTTCAAAGCTGTTGCATTCACACTGTGGCCTCAAGGAGTACAGAAGTCAACCATTAATGAAGGGACTTACTGTTCACCTCATCTAGCTGTCTCACACACTGTCTCCTGTGGGATTTCATAGACAGATAGTTAATATGTATTAATTATCTTGTTATAAATGCCCTCTTGCTTTTCTTGCCATTTTTCAAATGAGTCCAGAAAAAAGTTTTGAAAAGGTTGCGTGAAATCTAAATAAATCATAACACTGAAGGAAAATTATCAGTTTTCTCTATTGCCAAATTTTGAGTTTATTTAATTTATGCTGTTGTAAATAAAATAGAATCAATGAAAACTAATTTCTGCAAAGAAAAATGGCATGAGTGACCCTTCCACTACTGCATGTGTATGAGATGTAGAAGTAATCTGTTCACATAAACCATGTCTATTACGGAAAATTAAATGAAAAAAAAACATACATGATAATGAAAGGTAATCAATTCTTATCACTGATTCTGATTTTATATTTTTATATGCCGTAGTAAGAAACATAAACAACTTTTCCATTTACTGTGAATTAGTTCTGTAATAAAAAAAAAAAAAAAAAAAAAAAAAAAACAAGACTACATACATGTAAAAGTAGCATGCATGTGTTACATAGCCACCTAAACTTTGTTTGTATTTGGGCTCAATTAATGAATAACTCAGTCCCAGGACATAGTGCTGTATTTATCCCTTTTCCATTATTTGTGTTTTTAGCTGTGATATTTATTACATAGAGTAAAATTGCTTGTAGTTTAAATATATCACTTTGTATACAAAGTACTGGCAGAATTAAATAGAATATAGCAAAGGGACCAGATTGTCACATATACAAAAGTCTGTAGTTCCACTGATATCAAAGGAATTACACTCCTCAGTAGAGGGGTATATATATATTTTCACTTTTATGTGTTATAGGAAAGGTTTGATCCTTTCAGGATTTGAAAACATACCTTATTCTTATAAAAATGGAATTACTGCATGTGGTTTTCATCCTTTCACTGCAAATGGGAGTGCAGCTCTTCTGTGCAGCTGTACTTACCAGAAGAGTTCTCGGTTCATTACAAACTATTGCTACAAATAATGTTCTCTGAGAGAGAATGGGAAGATGCAGACAGTATGTCCATGAATGCATATATGACTGTATATATAAAGGATAAGGCACACAGAAGTATTGCAAAAGCTCTGCAATTACACTGACCTGCATGTGGATTTAAGTTACGCTTGCTGAGGAAACAAAAACAAATATGCGTATAAGTTGAAGTTAATTTATAGCCCACAAAATATGTAGCCCCATGAGCCCATAGGTAGGTGTGCTGACCATGAAAACCTTTCCTCTGATAGTGAACATTTTGCTGTATTCTTAGAGAGGAAATGGTGGTACATAGAGGAAATATGCACTCTTGTAATCTATTGAGTATTCATCTGCGTCTAAAGTCTCTGCTCTGCTTTTCACAGAAGTGCTATGCTGTTCTTTCCTTCTTATATTAAAAAATTCCAAGCCTTGAAAATCTAAACACAGAGGATGAAAAGTGAGCAAAAGAAATGATTAAAAATAATGTCAACTGGGAAATTATATCTTGAACAAGGTGCTTTGGTTCTCAGGTGTGAAATATGTCCCAAATGACAGCATGGTTTGAATTATTTTTTCCCTTTCCTGTCTATCAACATATCTATCAGTCATAGAAAATGTGTGCAAATGGCAGAAGAATGTTCAAGCTTTCTTTCAGCTGGTCTGAGCCTACATGGGACTGAAGAGGATGACAGATTTTTCAATGGGCCGTTCACCTTTTGTATATTTAGAGACATTCCTCTGTAGATTTCGGTCTCCTTATCTAACTCTTTTTGTCATTATGTCTCATTCAGAAATGCTCAGCCTTTGGAGACCAGTCCTCCTAGGTCCTCCTAGATCCTCTCTTCTCCCTCACTCCCAAGAGTTCTCTGACCAAATAAAAGACTAAAAGACGCTCCTCTTAACTTTGATATGTTTCCTGTGAGTGTGAGGGCATGTACCTTCAGTGAAAGTTTCTCTTATCTGTCTTCACACATGTTCAATATATTATTGAGCATATGCGTGTTTGGGAGATCGGAGTTGTTTTTCCTCACTGCATGTTCATGACCAAATTTCTTCAGCAAAAATTACAGTCAAGGAAGGATGAAAGAGACAGTAGGAGAAATGCAAGTGCAGCAGGAGTTGTGGCAGCTTGAATTCATGTGGGTGTGTATCTGTTACAGCACAGATTTACCTCTGTCACCTCTGGGCATCTGGGTGAATCATCATCTTCAGGAGGAACTGCATATGTACACGAACTCAGGTGAGTAGCCCATTCTGCAGAAGTCAGATTCTACTTGTTTAGGGAGATTAAGGACTTTTTGAGTAAAAAAGTAAGATTAGGCTTATTTATTTATGGATTTATTACAGAAGGTGAGTTGATTGCAAAAATTGTATGTTGAATGCCATTTTGAGAATTGAGTCTTGTATGGGGGGTTGTTTTGAATGAGAGTTAACTGCACAGCACATGTTTTACACTGACACCCAAGATTTCTTCCTGCTGTTCTCTGTTAACAATGTGTCTGCAAAGCTGCACTGCTCTGCAGGCTTTGTTGGTGTTGGTCAACACGTGTGACATGTTTCTGCAGTAAAAGCATCTTGAAATTAAAAGTATTTCATTTGCCCAAAGAAGCAGCAAACCAACCAACCAACCAAACAAACAAACAAAACAAACAAACAAAAAAAAAACCAGTACAAGAGAAGTCCTGATTTATTTATTTATTTATTCATTTATTTAGAAAATGGGGTATTCTATAATCCATCTGCCTGTGTGTGGTAATGGTGTGATATCCATGGGGAAGCTCATAAGTAATCCATACCCCTACTCTTCACCAGTGCATTGCAAACTGAATTAGGTAAATGACAGTTTGCTTAAGCAGACGCTGCAGCTGGAACAAAGTGACTGACTGTCTGTATTCAGAAGAAATAAAAGAAGCTCCTTTTCCCTCTAAATTTCTCTAAGTGATGCTTATTTTCCTAATAAATATGTAATGGAAATGCTGACCCGTCAGGAAAAAGGAAAAAAATGTCTAAATGGCAAAAGTGAGAGGAAAGAAAACGGAAATATAAATTAAGGAACCTTGAAGATGCAGAGTAATGATTCAATTTTTGGACACATCTTGTGCTATATAACCTGAGGATATTAAGGGGTGAAAATGAGTTTAGAAATCCAGTGGATAGATGGAAACATTTTGTTGAATATTTCACAAATATAAAACTAAATACAGCTACAGCTCATTCAACCTGAAGTAATGAATAAGTTGTACAGCTCTAAATGTGGCAGTACTTCAATTAAAATAATAATGGCATTCCAGTTGTGTCACTGATTTTCAAACAGGTTCTTCTGTTTAGAAAGGCACTGTTTCATATTATCTGCTACTTTCACAATAAGCATAGTAAATGAATTTTTACATATTATTATAATACTTCAGTTGTGTATAGCTCAAAGACACAAATATTTGCAGTTATAAATTTATGAATCTACCTAGGGCAAAAATCCAGGAAGAAACATCCTCTTGCCCAACATCTACACTGAACTATTCTATGGAAAGGGATGTCAGAAGTACAGATGGATCAATCTGGAAACTACTGTATGGCCCACTTAAGAGGACAAGGCTACACTGTTATATGAGAGGGCATGTGGTCTGTACTAACTGTTAATTCCCAGACCTGAGAAGAGCAGATGCAAATTGAGAAACAACCTAGAATACTTCTTTTTGATTCACATCAAGAGTAGTCAGTTTTGTAATCTTTGCCGACCTGGGCAGATGTGTGGTTCATATTATTTTAACTGAACATCTCAAATGAATTTGAGATTTCCATTACCCTAGTGGTAATGCACTCTGGCAGGCACTTGGCTCTGACCCAGCCCTGTTTTGAAGCTGAGTCCTTCCTCCTTTCCTTCCAAGCTTGAGGGAAGAGCATTGCTATTTCTGTCATTTCAAATGCCACTTCTGGTGGTTATTTCAATGCTAAAAGCCATCATTATGGCCCTTGATGGCACAAACCTATTTAAGAAATCAGAATAAATTTAATTTGTATGGGTGTAAGATTGTTAGGGTTTTTATTACAGTACTTTTTGAAAATCACATAATGTGTGATGTAGTGTGCTGAATTGAAGTAAGCTAAGTGACAACTAGGCAAAGAAATTAATAGCAAAGTAAATGAATTTCCCAAAGGTTTCACATGTAAGAATTTAAGAACCCAAAAAAATGTTAAGATGTTATCTACAAAGGAGATGATTTCAGAAATAATTATTTCTATAGTTTTGTATATGCATTGTTAATATCTTCCAAATTTCTCCAGTTTTACTTTCTCCAGTAAGGCAAGAAGCAGTGTTCTTCTAAAGCACTGCCATGATTTTATGAGATTTATTTAGATACCAAAGATCTTTAGGTACCACAGATCACAATTTGTCCTCAAAACAGAATAAAAGTTCTGCAGACAATTCCTTGATTTACTTATAAAAAATTCCGATTTACTTCACTAGGTTTTGTAAGGGTGAAAAAAAAAAACATGTACTGGACAAAACTAATTTACTTGAGGAAAAGTTGTCTGTTTAAATGGTCAGCTTAGACAAGACACAATTAGAATTATATTGCTCTTTTCTCTTTAATTCCAGTCTCCCATGAGTGTATTTATGGATCTCAAGAGGGATGCTTTTGTCCTGTTAGCCTTAATTGCATTTTGTTTAGCTCGATGGTTTAAACAAAAAGCTCTCTCCAGTATGGTTGAATTTATGGATCTCCAGTTTCTGTAAAGATGCACAGCTCTTGCTATAAGCTGGCCCTTTAAACATGTGAACTATTTTGGATCTGATACATTTTAACCTGTAAATGGGAAATCTGACTTTTAACTAAGGGGAAAATAACCCAAATTATCACTCTAACAAAAGTAGGAAAATGTTTTAAAGATACTGAAGTAGAATCCAAGTTTAAGTAACATTTTCTATCACTTTAATTTCATAATTTAGCCTAAGTATGATTCATAAATTAAAGTAATAAAAAGCAGGACAACATCTGTTCCACACTATGTGAATAGGAGAGAATTTGGTCATTCGAGAAGTTGTTATGCAGACATTACATTCTACATGGGAACATATGAAGAGTGTTTACAGTAAAAATAACTTCTGGTGCCTACTTGTATTTCTTTTAAAATGTACACATATGCTTTAAGATTTTAGTACACAAGTACTATACCTTTTATTCTAAATTTAATTTTGAAACTAAAATAAAATAAATAGATAAAGTCATGAAAAAAAACAGGTTTATGCTTTTATTTTTTAAATAATTTCATGTAGCCTGTTTAATGACATATCTTTTGCATATCCCTATTTTATCTCCCTGATTAAAAATCCAAAGTTCCTCTGTGTAATTCAGATAATACATGTGAGAAATATGTCCTGACCTGGCACTAGTTCTTAAAGTTTCCCAACCTTATATTCATTGCAATGTTAACCACTAATTATCACTACTAATAAAATCCCATGGTACATTGATTTATAAGTAGGGATTACTTAATTCTAGATCAAAGCCAAACCTTTTTATTCATATCTTACAAGATGAAGGATATAATTGAGTTCATATATGGGCTGTTAAGTAACTTGCATATTTACCTCATACTTAAAACTGCTTCCTGAGCTGGTGTGCTAGCTCTTTTATCCAGGGGTATGAAGTTCAAACAGTAACACTACTGAAAGAGAGCTATAAAGAGGGATAGAATGGGAATCCCTGCATCCTGATTACCCAAGATAAGAAGGTACTTGGGAGTGGAAGCAAAGGTGGTGAGAGCTAAATTAGCTGTCTTTGAGATAAAAAGTTAATTTCCTTAAGAGAAGAGCCCAGCTAAGCAACTGTCCCTTTTATAACTTAATGTTCACAGTTAAGACAGCAGAAAACTTTTATGTTTACTGGAGATAATCATTTGTGGTTCTGGTGGTTGCCTCTACACAGATCATAGCAAGTAGTGGTATATACAAACACCTTAAAAGATAAACATCTGCAGAAGAATGCAGTCCCTCTGTAAAGCAGTGGATGTTGAAACAGAAAGAAAGAAAGAGAAAAAAAAGAAAGGGGGGGGGGGGGGAATAATTTAATGTATAAAACTGCTTTTACCATGAAGATAAAAATATGCACGATTTTCTTAGGGAGCTCCAGAAATTATTATAGCTGATCAGAGCAGAGCAGTAGCTCAGAGAAATGCCAGTTACTTGGTTCCCAGATTGCTCGGCTTAAGTGATCAAGTGCATGGGCAGCTGATAGAGTTGCACTGAAACATTTTGCACACATGCTGCAAAATTCAGAGCCTGAATATTGAAACCTACTTGTAAATATTTTGTTCTGATTTAAACAATGCATTTGTCTTTGGGAGCAGCTGGTGTTTTTCTGTTATACTGATTTCTGTGTTGAGAAAGAAAACAATTTATGATTTATGTTAGCAGTGGTTAACTACGAAGGTCTGAGCATACTTAAAAAGCATTTCATATTATGGTATGCCTTCAAACACAGTGCAAAAAAAGGAAAGGACATGGAGACTTGCTACTATTTGTGTCAGATAGTATTTTTCTCTGGACATTGTGTTTTCTCTATGGTCTGAAATGCCTTTATATGGATGAAGCTAGTAGGAAAGTGAAGAAATCCAAAGAACAACACAAGGCATTTACAAATACTCTCTTTTATTTAGAAATGAATAGAGCCTCAAGCAAGTCAAGTGTTGGAGACAGGTTTCAAACACCATTGGATCCTTCCTCCTCCCTTGTTTCTCTGCTGAGGAGAATCTCAAATCTCTTACACATTACATTTCTCTCCAGTCCTACCAGAAATGCCTGAGTGGTGGCTGTGCTGGGAGCATTTGGGGCGTCCTTGATTGGGGTGTTAGCTCTAGTGTCTCTCCTTCCTGTGGGCATTGAGATAATTTGTCACCTATTTTCACCTAGTTCAGAAGCAAATTTATTGCTCAGTATTTACAGACCTCTATCTTAGCAAATGTTTTCATAACCTTACCTACAAAGTCAGGGAGATACTTAAGTGTTTCACTTATAAACAAAAGAACGTATAGTTTTCTTCATATATGATAAAAAAATATACCTTAACCTGGGTTGAACTCAGTGTTTTCATGTTGAGGTTTTAGTCCTTGCTAGGAAGCTCCTCCTCTTGCAAATGTTCCAGTATAACACTATGGGCTTCTGCCTGAATGAAGACTTCAGTCTGTGGCCTGTTATATTTTAGAACATATTTTTTTTCGATCATCTAATTAAGCAAACTGGTTCATTATGAGCAGCGCTAAGGTGTTAATTCAATTCCTGCTTGTGATTTTTTTTTTTTTTTCAAGCTTGTTTACCTGTGAAGCCATGTGTAACTAAAGAAAATCCCCCCAGCAAGTGGTTGAAGATAGAGGGAGAAGAGGCCTCACTACTGCATTTCTTTAAGCTTTAGTCCAAAATCTCCAAGCCCCCAAGGTTTAATTATCGTGTGCAGTCTAGTGTTGAATAGGAAAAAGGGACTGTAGCACGAAGGAAAGATTTTCACACTGATACACACAAAGGAACAGGAGCATTAAATGAAAAAAATGTTCTAAGGTTCTAAATGCATTTGAAGTGAATAAAAGGGAAATAACTTTCAGAAGCTGAGCAAATTATGAATGAAATCATAAATATTGGGTATTTATGCACTTCTCCTGCATGGAATGCATCTTTGAGATTATTGCAGACAAATAAATAAGCAAGAATTGTATAAGTTAATTTTTTTTCAAGCTTTCTTAGGCCTTTTCTTTATCTCATTTCAAGTTACATTACTGGCTTAAAAGAACTCAAGAGGTGAAAAAGACCTCACACTATTATTCACTTTAGCACATGTGTGACCTGAAGAGGATTAAAGGTTTGTTCAATCTCTATTCATAGTATTCTTAAAGAGTTTTCAAAAGGACCTTTTAAACAAAGGTTGCCAAACAAAACACTTCTTTTGTTGCTACTTAGCTGAGGCCTATTGTCAATTAATAAGCAGGCTTTCACTTCAGTGTAATTGGGCTTTCAATTATAATTACATTACATACATATAGAAAATGCAAATGTAATAATAATAATAATAACATAAAATCATACATATATGTGTGTATGCCTACATGCATATCCTCCACAAGCATCAGCACACAAATCTCCATGCACCGCTATATAATGCACTGTTACAACAGGTGATGTGTGCCACCACAGACTTGGTTGCATTTCAATAATACCTTTAGTTTGTATCTCCAGAAAAATGCTTTGATGTATTAGAAATAGGCTGTATAAACAATAATTATAGTCAAAGCTAAAGTAGGTGCTGTGGTTACATTTATTCCAGCCACCATACATTTTAAAATTTTTAATTAAATTTATTTAATTTTCTAGATTGAAATTTAATTGTGAATTGACCTTTTGGAAAAGTTTCAATTAAAGATATTCCATTTCATTTTGATGAATTGAAAACAAATGTGTTTACTATCCTTTCATCCTTTTTTCTCTGAATAATCAGGTCTTGAGCTGAAGTACTTCATAACAACTAACCTTGAACCTCTTCTTTTAGTATGAGAAGGAAATTTCATTTTGATATGATCATATGATAAGATTTTGAAAAATCATATATTGTACTTGTATACCAGAAACCTATTAGACATCTGGAACTTAAGATAAACAGACATATTTGTATGCACACACACGCCCATATATAGAGAGAATATATACATTTATGAATATACACTATTGTATATGGACATAAATAAACATAAAGATATATATGAAATACAGATAGATACACTCACAAAGGTTCTTGTGGGATTTTGATCCCATTAAATAGAAATATAAATTATTTATTATGAGAATATATATATAGGAGGAAAGAAGATGATATCTTTCTATACATAATTAATTTAACTCAAAAGGGAAGTACACAGTGGAGATGGAATGAGTTGACTGCCAACAGAAGCAAAAGGACCATCTGCAAATATATGAGATTGGCCTAAATTACAGGCTCAGATGTAAAGGAGGGAGGGCCTCTTACCTATGAGATGTAGGAGAAGATATGGTTACGCTTCTTAAGCATTTACAAGACCCAAGCCAATGACCTGCAGGTACTTTGAAGCATCAAAATCTTAAGTGGGGTAAGCTGCACAACACTCCACAAAAAGGTGGCTTCAGCCTGGGTGCAGGGTCTATTATATTTTCCTATCTATGAACACACCGTATGACAGTGGATTAGCATAACCTAATAGAGGGAGAGGAAACTTTCTCAACAATACCTGTTTCCTTTTCAGAAAATTTCCCTTTAAATATTCTGCTCAGCTGCAGTTTAAGGCTAGAGGAAGGTTTTTTTTCCTGTCTCATTCTAAACATGACAGTATAAATCTCATGTTTCAGTTTTTTTATCCAACTATTTCTAAACTTAACTTCTTATTTCTTATTTATATCCCTAGCTGTTATCCTTAATTTATTGTGAGCTAGAAGAATTTATAAAACTTTGAAGAGCAAATTTTTTCTTTAAAAGTAGAGATTTCTTTAAAATCTCTAGGAAGTCATGTGTATTCCTGGGATCATGGTGTATGAGCAACTATAGATGCTTTTTATGTACACACATGCCATTGGTAATATATATGTGAGAATAATTTCCATATTATATGTATATATATATATATACAGCATACTGATAAGAGATTTTTCAAAAGCCTATAACTTGATGATATAAAAACAGAACACATTTATTATATGAAGCCTGTATGTGAGAAGGGAGCTATCTACATTTGAATGGCCCATACAGAAGAAGAAAACTGCAGAAGTAAACTATATGAAGAGAGAGCCCTGTGTTTATACAGTTAGCCTAAAGGATTTCTTAACGTTTAAATGAAATACCAGTGTGTAAGTCATTTTGACTTCTTTAGTATGATGCAGCTCTTATAAAATGTAGCTCCGGACATAATGCAACTTTGCCCTGAAGACTGTGAACACGCTCAGTACAGCACTTTTCTTTCATACCTTTCCAAACACTCAAACTGAGCATAAACCTGACAAAACTACCTAGCACATGTTTTGAGGCAGGCTGGTCCAACAGATCATATTTCTTACATAACACCATTTAGTAAAAAGTAATCCAAGTTTTGTTAACATTGAAATTCAAATGTATTTTCTACCTTAAGGAGGGATTGATTTTCCTTTAGGTTTGCTCAGGTCTAATGTTAGGACTATCCTGACATGTACTAAAAACAATAAGTAAAATGAGGTCATTTGTGTTGAAAGTTGACAAGAAGCTCTGGATATATGTCGTGTCAGACCCAGAAGTACAACAGACCATAGTCAGAAATTCATGATGCAACTCCTAGTAGTAGCAATATCCTATAGCTACCTTTTAGGATAAAATGGACTGAGTCAAAAATGTGTCAACTTTTGGACACCGTGAGTGTTTACTGGTATCTGTGCTGTATTTGAGGTTGACTCAGAAAAATCACTTCTGAGGAGAGATAAAAACTATAAGTGCTGAAATCTATTTTTCCCCATGTTGTACCTACAGATCTTATCCAAGAATGCCAGATGAAGCTTTTAAAAGTCACAAATGTGATATAGTGCATGACATTTAAAGTAAAATGCTTGGAAAAAAAAAAAAAAAAAGTACTTTATGGATGACATCTGCAAAACAGGCACTTCCTCTGGTTTGTATCTTTTCTGCCCCTTGGTTTCTTCTACTACTGTTCTCCAGTCACCTTCTTCACAATGTCATGATTTTATTTAGCTATGATACATTTCCCATACACCTTTTTCCTACCTCTTCTAGCCATCCATCTTATAGAAATCACTTTTGATCATACTTGTTGCTTTTCTGAATGTTCCAATGCTTTCACCATCCTGAAAGAAAATGACTACGTGTCCACACAGTCTTTGACATGTAAGCAAAAAGATGTATATGGCAGTATAATGATATTTTCTGTTTTCTTCCCCTTTAATTCCCAAGTTTTTTTTTTTTTGGCTGCAGTTGAAAACTGAATCAGTGCTTCCAGTGATTGATGCATCTCCATCCTTGGCTAAATTATAGCAGTCACTTTGTACGTATAAGGAGGTCTGTTCACTTCTCCTGCATACATATATGCATTCATGCCATTTTACTATTTAACCATCCAGTATCTCAACATCCCCATGCAACTCTTTACAATCCACTTCATGTTTGTCCATTCCAAGTAAGTATGCATTATTTACGGTTTTATTAGCTCCATAGGTACTCTCTTTTCTGCAACATTTAAAAATGTGTTGAATGTCATAGATTCCAGCAGAGATGAGATCTCTGGAAATGTAAAGCAAGTGACTAAGAATTCCTCTCCTCTGTAATGGTTTTCTTTCTCTGTGCTAACTCAAAAACAGAAATGTCAAAGATAGACTTCAGCAAATCCGTTACACTTTAAGAGCTTAATTCTACAAAACTTGAAAGGAAAGCCATGCTTTTAAGATCCAGATACCTAAAATATGGGAAAATGTGCCTATGATGTGGAGTACCTTCAGCTTGTTTTCTGGGAAAAACAACAAACAATGAGACAACTGTCTTTGTTCATGGGGACATGCTTACTCATGTAATTAGTTACTACACATTATTTTTCCTACTTGTATTTAGTTACTTTAAACACAGGTATGTAACTAAGCCTTGCACACAGGTGGTGCCCCTCGTCAGAGGAGAGATGCAAGTCCAGAGGATGTTCCAGCCCATCCTAAAACAGGTGTCCCAGACCAGCAGGATGACTCACTGCCCAGAGGAGTGCCCGTCTTTCTCCGGAGACTACAGACAGCACTTAGGTGACTAGCTAGGCTAGATACTTCACTTTTAAATGATAATAGACAAAGAAGATGAATCTTACCCTACATAACTTAATTCTTTTAATTCTTCTAACCTCATTAGAGTTAAAGACCGAATTTTGCAAGCTTAAGCAGCTGTGTTGATGGCTATGGTAAAAGTCATCTGCAGAATTTCTTATTTCAGATAGAACCATTTCCTTCTTCCAATAAGACCTGAATTGTAGAGTAAAGACTCACTTACATGGAAAAGTAAGCAACTCTGACAACTTTTCCATGGAAGTAGAAATGATGCCAGTTTAATACACTGATAAACAGTATGTGGAAATTCTTATTTTAGAGTGAGAAAAGTTTTTAGGCTTCAACTTTTTCCAGAGTGACATCACCAAAATTAAAAAAAAAAAAAAAAAAAAAAAAAGGCATAAGGAAAAAGATTTAAGCAAAGAAATCACCTTTTACAACTTAGTAGAGGCGTATGCTGGTATAAATAGAACATTTTTATTTATTGTCTTAGTTTAAACAGCTAGCAGACCCAAAATGAGTAAAAAGGGACACAGAAATATAGTACTATATTGAGCATTAAAAAATCGAGGTATTTTTGGTGAACTTGGTAGAAACTTCCATCTTTTCATATTTTTTTTCCATAATTCTCACTTCTGTGTAACAAAACCCTAGTTGTGAATTTCTTTCACATGGCTGATTTCATCCTTCTAGCAACCTCTAAGCTTATTTTATCTTAATATGATACTTTTTAATCCTTAACAGAGAAAGTCCTAATTTTACTGCTAACTTAACAAATTCTTCCCCAGTAGAAGAAATTAGGAAACATTGGCAGCTGTTGTTGCAAGCAGTATGCATGCCAATTTAATTGTTACTCAGTCATTAGACTTTGGTTGTCCAAAACATTTAGGAATATAAACACCTTCCATTTCATGAGTTTTACTACACTGGCTGGAAGCCTGAGAAAAAAATAAGAGGAACAGAGAAAGTAGATGGATATCGCTACTGCCTCAAGCCTGTTTATGAAAACAGCCTTCCAGCAATCTGCAGCATGTCAGCATGGAGTCAGTCGATTTTTCCAATCTGCCCTTATGATGTGTGTTAGACATCAGTGCCAACATACACACGCTTTTCAAACAGGCTTCTATATGTTATAGACGTTACCTCTGAGCTGCTGTCAGTTGCATTCTTTCCTGTGTCTTCCTTTCTTTTAATAATAAATAAATAAATAATAATAACAATAACAACAACGACAACAACAATAAAAGCCAAACCAAATATTTCCCATATTAAAAAGCTTGAGGTGTAGATACATGCAAAATGTCAATACTTCTTTCTGGTGGTGGAATAACTATTTCTAGAGGAAAGAAGATGGTGTCCAAGCTGGCAGTGATGCTGCTTTCTCTGTCTTCCTGCACTCTCCCATAGTCCTTGCAGGAGCCTGGGAAGAGCACCCTAATATTGAGCTGAGCTGTAGACTGGACAATTTTTTTCCTAACTGCAGCAGTGGTAGGAATTTTCAGGGTCCCGTCAGAATAGCCAGCATCGAAGACAAGATGCATTTTATTTTAAGATATTGCAGAGGTTTCTCCGAGATTTCAGAAGGAGCAAAACTCTGCTTCCAGTTAAATCCCCTATTGCCTCCACTTCTGATGCAATATCTGGCCAAACTGGTACTGTAGGAAGAAGTGAGCCTGAGCAGCGAATGAGAGAAATTAAGTCATGGATGCTGTGTTTGTTTTTCTAAAGAAAAATAATCTACGTAAGTAATATTTCTCATGAAGTCAACCAAGAAAAAATAAGATAGAACACTGAAAAAAGCTGGCCCCTGAAAAACGTCAACTACATATCCTTATATCCACCCAATTACCCTCAAACAATAGATTGATGCCTGCTAAACATCATATTAGCATGCAGATGATCTGAGATGACAACATACACCATCAGGCACTCCTGTGAGCAGTCTGCCCATGTGGAGTTGTACAAAATCCAAGAGGAAATGGCTTCCAGGAAGCTAAACTCTGTCCTTGGAAGTTTGCAGGAATTACCCACTGACAAGTAGGCATTTGTTTAACTCTCATTAGATAGTGTGTCACTTCACTGAATTATTTTCCTTGTCTTCCACACAAACCTCCCCCCGTGCAAGCCAAATTCCTGAGTCATCATTCATTGTGGATGTAGATGTCCAGGTTCCAGTAAACCAGCACAGTTTATTGCACTGGAGCATTAATCTGCTTCCTGAAGCTGATTTCTTGTCCCTTGGCTACTCAGTATAGTCACTTTCAAAGCTGTAGACTTTAATGTTTTATTATTATTCTGTTCTAGTATTCAAACTTTTATTTAGTTTGACAGCTTCCATTCATATATTATCTTATTAATCTTTATCTCATTAATCATTATCATCTCATTAATTCTTTTCCATTATTTTATCAATATTCCTTAACATTCCTGTCTCAATTTAAAAAAATAAAAAATAAAAAATAAAAATCTGCCTTCATTCTTCAACCTGTCCCCAACTATTCTGTGGCTGAAGAAAACCTGAACTCTTCTCCACTATTTTCTCATCCACACAGGAAAGATGAGGAGAACCCAGTGGCTTAAATGCCTTTCCACTCTTTTTATTGTAGAGAGGTAGCAATCACTGCAAGGAAGCCCTGCAGGACCCATTTTCATGGTAGTAATTATTCCAGCTGAGGACCAAGAACCTCTAATCAAAGATCAATGATGGAATATCTTAGGTGGATCAGAAGAGTATGGATGAAGGCAGTCCCTGGTAGATCTTACAGCTTGAGCATTATCATGTAAGGAACAGGAGAGACACACTTGAGGGTGATGTTGGGGCACAGACATGGGGTGGAGTGAGCAGAATAAAGCTGTTCTCTCCTTTCTGTCTTTTCCTCATACTCTCTGTGCTGCATCTTGCAATAGCAAATAGATAAAACATTAACCGAAATTGTATTTGATGTAGCCAGAACAGAGAGTTTAGAAACCTGAATAAGATATTTTCCAGGGTTAAAGAGTTTTGGATGTGATGACAGACAGCTAAGTTTTGAAGAAATTGTATGTAGAAAAGGATAGGCATTTGTTTAAGAACAAAGAATTCTAATCATAATGTTTTCATCTTAATCTTCTGTGACTTTGTTCTGTCTAAAGGACTAACATTTTGGTTTTATTTTGTGTTTAATTATATAATATAATTTTTTTATATATATATATATTTTTTACCACCCAAATTTAAATTCTACCATGGTTTTGAAAACTTTATAAAATCAAAATGTTAAAAGTTTGCTCAAAATAGATTTCATCTTGAAAGAGAGAAACCACATAAGTCCTCTAGGTACTCTATTACTTTTAATACGCTGGGCATAAAGCACTCAGATAATATCATTCCAAACAGTGTTATAGAAATAGAAGAGAAAAATAGAAATAAATACAGGGACAGAGATTTTTACTTCCCCTTATTAAAGGAAAAAAAATGGACATTCAACTAACACTTAAAGGTGGGATATCCAAATTGATGAAAGAGACATTTCTTCCCTTGACAAGAAGTACTGTTAACTTGCAGTTTTTATTACCACAAAATACCATTAAGACGAAGGTCTTGGGAGATTTTCTATATCAATCTTGAGAAAATGGTTGAGAAAAGAAAGAAAGAAAGAAAGAAAGAAAGAAAGAAAGAAAGAAAGAAAGAAAGAAAGAGAGAGAAAGAAAGAGAAAGAAAGAAAGAAAGAAAGAATGAAAGAGAGAAAGAAAGAAAGAGAAAGAAAGAAAGAAAGAAAGAAAGAAAGAAAGAAAGAAAGAAAGAAAGAAAGAAAGAAAGAAAGAAAGAAAGAAGAAAGAAAGAAAGAAAGAAAGAAAGAAAGAAAGAAAGAAAGAAAGAAAGAAAGAAAGAAAGAAAGAAAGAAAAAGAAAGAAAGATAGGTCTGCCTGGAGAATTTGATTTATTTTGAGCATGAGCTGAAAGAAATTACCAATATTTCCATTTGTTATGAAAGTGGAATCTGATGACGAGAAACTCTGAAGTGGTTACTTGCACTGGAGATCAGGAGGACCAGAGAAGAGAATAACAAAGATGAGAAGTATCTTGAAATGCTTTTTAAAATAAAATATTAAAATCAATGGAATTGGTGTGGCTAACTTCCAGGTTCATTTGGAAAACCTTAATTACTGTCTCTAAAGAAAATTATTTTCTGAAGTAGGAAGAACATCAGTTGTTCAGCATTATGTGAAAATTACTTTCTCTATGATTGTTTACCACTATTATATTACAATCCACCTTTATAGGGAGTGTTTCACTCCAGCTGTTTATAGTGAATGGTGACACACTATGTGGATCTTGTAAAATTGCCAGTGAATTGAAGTGGGTTTATTTTCAAAGAAACCTTTGAGCTACCAGGTAAGGAGCAAAAAAGGCTGTAAACTACCACCTGAGATGGAGAAATACAATGAAGGGCAGAGTTTTTGAACAGTAGAAGCCACATAGTATGTTCATAGCATGACACAAAGAACATAATCATTTGCCTTTGCAGTAGCAACCACTTGCACCTCTTTCCAGGGATTCCAATGCACGGTCCCTTCAACATCCTAAACATATTTAGGTATTGAGTGCAGAAAAAGTAGACCCTATTGGTACATGTTCACCACAGAAAGTATCCAGAGAAAATCCACTGTGCGCAGCCCCTTATTGTTTTCTCTCCCCCAGTGCTTACATTTTGTGTTTACACAGACTGGGGACTGAAGATGATTTTTATCTCTCCTAATTTTAACCATGTGGAAATTAGACTTCTAATTTCACGCTGTGTAGTCAAAGAAGACCGGCATGACCAGAGCATAGTTTATACCACCTGTTTTGGATGGGACAAATACCCCTTTGTAGGTATCTGTGTCTGCTCATTAATTATAGAGGGAGACTAGATAAGTAATTTAGACTAGACATATCACTTTTAAATGATAAAGCTAAGTGAGATGGATCAAGCTCTGGCATCAATTATCAAAAATTCAGTTCCCTGTGCAACCTTTCTAGGAGTATTAAGATTTCTAGGAGTCTCTCTATGCTAACCAAGAGGGTGCACATTATGAACATTCAGCCACTCTGAGTACTAAAAGACAATATTAGAGAAGACACGTAACATAAAACATTCTTACAGGTTGTAAACAAGTCACACCCCAGAAGATTAGATAAAGTTGAACAAAGAGAAACATTTTCATGTACATACTAGAATGCTGTTTAATGTTCTAAAACTGCCAAACTGCAATTATGGTTACAAGAGTCTTGTTTTAGCACAGCTTCTGGAACTACAGATTTGCTACATTAGAATTCCTGTGAATAAACTCATGAACATTGTTCCCATTAGAACAACTTTATACTTCTTCCTCTGGAGAAAAAGATATATGTGGGCAAATAGTTTGTGTTTTCTGATGAGGAGAGTCAAAATAAAAACTTGTAAATATTTCTCAACGAAATTTCATAAGGAAGCTTAAATGTTTTTTTGAAACCTTGTTTCTGAATGGCTTTTCTTTACTTTGGAGAATATATTTGGACTGACAAGAAGGAGCTTTTAGAGTACTGTTTCAGAATAGCTGATGATTTTGATTGCAAATACATTACTTGACGTATCCAAATTTAAACTTATAGAATATTTATTCAGTGAGAAACCCATGCACTTTGACTTCTCATCCCAGTTCAGAATTCAGAAAGTAATTGCAAAATGTCAGATGATTTCCTGTGAGGGGGAAGCTCTGTTTTGAGAACAGAGGGTCTTACAACAGGGTTTAGTGTCCCCAGTTAAGATGAAGGCCCCTTTATATGGTTTGTTGCAATAGGAGAAAACAGCCCTCACCCAGACAGACGACATGCAAGAGGATCACTGCCTTGACCATCACTTAGACATGGTATGCAGAGGGATACCTGACTTTTCTAGGTCACACAGGAAATATGTGGCAGAGGGAAAGCTTGCACTCACATACCCTGAGCAGTTCCGCTGCTTCCACCACAGGATTCTTTCAGTGTTATGTGGAGAGTAAATCACAGTAGAGTTTGGAATTAAATACTATTATTGCTTAAAATTGTTTGTTGTGTTTGATTGTACAACACTAAGAGGTTACTTGTTTTCTAAAAAGGCCCAGTTCCTTGGACTGCTGCAAACAGAACAGGACCTTCCAAACTCATGGTGAAATGCAAGGTGCTGAATGAGGTAATTTCTACGTGTTTTCCATCGCCTGATAACAGTGTTCAGAGAGACATGCTTTCAGAAACCTCAGGTTCATTTCTGGTGGTTGCATGCTTTAGGAGCAGTTTCTTGCTGATAAATCAGACTCTACAGATGCAGGGCATCAGAAGATTGTTCACCATTTCTTATATATATATATGTTCGCAAATGATATATGTAGTTATGGTTATACATTTAGAGTTATATATATTTACATACAGTTAGCAAACATTTTTCAAGTTCTATAATAATCTAGGAAAGACATCTGTCTAGTTTTTTTTTCCCATAAAAAACAGTGGTACTTGGCAGTGTTGGGTGTGGGAAACCACATCTTAACATGAAATCCAAAATGTTGACCTGACACCATTAAGATGTAGCTTGTACTTGATTACTGGCTTCTTTCACATGCAGATTTTAACTCTGCCCATTCTATCATCATAGTGGAACATAACCTGACTTGCTTACACAAGGCCAGGTTTTGCCTTCCTTACATCAACTTCAACCGAGCAAAGCACTTAACATTAAACACATGCTGGAAACTCAAGCATATGTCTAAAGTTAACCACATGCTTATACGGGTCTTCAAATAGGTCACAGAGAAATGTCTGGAGAGAAACGTCTTTCTCTTCCTTTCTGTAAGGAGACATGGTTTACATGGGAGTAGCATGTCCAGCTCAGGTGAAATTTTGAATGAATGCAGTGTATTTATATGGTAAAGGTATAAATTAAACATGCGTGAATACACTGGAAGTAGATTTATTGCACTTCCTAATATTGCAGTAGCAGCAAGACTTTTCTATGGCCATTTTAAGGTCCTTTGGGATCCTGACTATGTCTCAGAAGCACAAGTTGTGGCTGCATTGTAGTCCACACCCAGACAAAACATTGAAAGCTGTCCAAGGTGTATTTATCTCACTTCAGTTGTATTTCTGACTGTACTGTGAGTTACTGCAACCAAGAGGTTGCTGAGCTAACAGCTCAGAAGGATTTCAACATTTTCATTCATCCTTGTGTTTTATTCAAAGTGATATTGCAACTCCCTTCACCTTTGTGAGGGTTAACACTCCTGTAAGAAGCTTAGGTAATACATGAAACAGTAATTTTAGATTTTAAAACTATTCTCTAAAGTATTTCATATTTTCAACTCGTCCAAACACCAGCAAACTAATTCACACCATCTTTTTAAGGACAAATACACTATTAGCAAAACCTCATGATTTTAGTGTACTAAACGATTGCATAAATGCATTGATAAAAATATTTAAACTAAAGTTTTGCCCTTTCGTCTCTTCACTTTACATCTCGTATTTATGTTGTGCAAGATATACAGATTTATAAAGCCCCGTTGAACAGGAGTCACTCAGCTAACCTTGTAATTACAGGCAAAAGAAAAAAAAATAAATAAAATTAAAAAAAAATATTTGTGTACAGAGATTGTCTTTATTTTTAAAATAGAATTAAAAATGCTTTTCCATTTCAAATATTCATATTTGAACTGTTATTGCTATTTTCATTTAAGAACAAACAAACAAACAAACAAAAAATGTTATTACTTACAGGTCTATATCTCTCTTCTAGAAAACTGATATGCCAAAAAAGGGTGTGGGAGGTGTAGAAGTGGCAGACCAAGAGCTGATGAACCGAGAGACAGAGTGATGAGACAAGGTCACACCAAATTTCTGCCACAGGGCTCAGAGTTCATCACAGATCCCAGAATAAGTCTAGTTTTAGCCAGAAGGCCGTACACCTTCCCTTGTGACAATAAATCCCTTAATGCTATGTAATGCATCTCTTCCATCTGAAATATTTGAATTTGATATTCTCTGTGGACCTGAGCTTGCAGCTGCTCTGTTTGTAGAAATATATTTGAATTAAAGATGAAAATGAACAATCAACTTCATGTTAATGACACTCAGTTTCTCTTGCATTGTTTAATTTAATATTGAAGTCAAAGCATTTTCTGTAGCTGCCTACACTCACACATACGCTCACTGCAGTCCTCAGCCGCCCATGCAAGTTTACAAGGATTAAAGGAGAAATTCTGGGCTCTGGTGGAGGACTTCACAAATTCTGAGACACAGAGGGAACATATTAGGATTGTGGGGTAAGTACAGGGCCTAGATAATTCTACTTAAACGGTCATCAACAGAGTTAGCACATTTTGATTTCAGGCCCGAAGGGACCGTAGAGATGATTCTTAGATCATTCCACCCTGGTAAAAGCAGATTATATATTTTCAAAATAGTTAAAACTAGCACCTACAGTAAATGCAAAGACCGTACGTTACCTCAGCTGAGGATATGAGTAGCAGCAACAGTATTCATATTTTGTGTTGGTTGAAAGATTTTTGTTTCTGAACTACAAAGCAAATGAGCATTGGCCAAAGGACATTATACATCCATAATTAGAGAAATATAACCAAAGAAATTTTACATGGTTTCTATAGAGTTTTAAGAAATATCTAGCAATAATGTAGACGGAAATATATAATGGCAGATTTTAAAAAGATGTATTTCATGTAAAACCTTAGCACTACAGAATATAATATATTTTAATGGCACTAAACTGAAAAATATTCTTGCTGTTGACCCCCCTGGGTCCAGAACTTCATTGTCATATAAATAAGGTACCTGTTTGCCTCAGCAACTTGCAGCGTTGGCTGTGTTGTTCCATCATCCCTTGACCTGGGTTAGGCTGTCTTGGGCTAACCCTGATTGATATCATTTTATGACAAAGAAGGAGCACAGTTGCACAGAGCTGTGATGTCTCTTTTTTCAGAGTTCCTTTTCATGTTTGTAGGAATCAAGGCAGTATTAGGAATAACCCAGCCACTCAACAATTGCATGTCATTCTGGTTTTGATTTTACAGCACACCAAACTAATTTCTTCTGACAAAACTCATGCAGGATCTTTTCTTAGAATATCCTCTAATTCATCACAGATGGAAGTTGTTGTGCTATCTGTGAAGGAAGGCTACCCATTACTTGCTAAATATATTTTCTCTTATGTGATCTGCTTTGCAGAAGGCAGAAGTGTTGCATGTAAGTTGTATGCTTGTGTTTCTTTGGTTACAAATACAGAATGTACAGGAGACAGGAAATAGGCATGTGTACACTTGTGTTTTTTAATATTGTGTCTTTGCTTGTGTCTATAAAATTGGATTCTTGAGAAAAGGACTTGGAGCAAGGATGACTGAAAGAGCTGTTAGACAGATAAACTTATTAATCTATGCAATTAATAAAATAAAACAGTGCAGACTAGATTTTACTTTTTGAAATGTGCACGATTTATTTTTTTTTTCTTAAAGTATAGCAGAGAAATCACAAGGTTAATTAAAACCAAATGTGGCTTAGATTGGCACCCTAATGTTCTCTGATCAGTGTGACGATTAGCCTCAGATATTTTGAACAACAGTTACTGAAAAGATATTACATTACCTTCCATGTCTAAAGGGGCTTAGTAACAATAAATATTCTCTTCAAGATACTATTATTTTCAGTGCAACATAGGAAGGCTTGACTGGACAACAACTGGAGGAGTGTATCTAATTCCTTGTGCACAGAAGTAAAAATTAACACTGTAGGTCTTGCAGGGAAGCATACACATTTAATTTAGCATATTACTCTACTCTCTTGTAAAAAAAATATATATATATATATATAATAATAATAACAGACTATGACTCACGGGAATTAAATCTTATGAATATTTCCATTTCCTGAGGACAAGCCTTTCATCAAATATCAAATGGGGCAAAAATGGTCCTCCATGAAATAAAAGCTCTAGAAAATGTTATGAGGAAAGTTACCAAAAGAAAAGGATACCTTGTTTGTTAACCTGGTAGAAGCTGCCCTTTGGTCAGTGACGTTTCCTGGGGACGTTGGAGAGGGCTCTGCATCCCACACAACAGAGACACTATCTACTACCAGCGCCTGCCACAGTAATGGGATCCTCTGCTGTCAAAATGTATTTTTTTTAATTGAATGTATTTGTTTGTAAAAATGAGTTTGTTTTCAGGGCTGCAGCAAGATATAACTACCATAAAAATAGCTCCATGCTAGCTTCTGGGCTGCCTGTAGCTTTGCTAGTAAAACAAGAAGCAGGGATTTAGCAAGTGGAAGGCTTGGGCAGAGAGGTGTGGCTTTGTAGCTCTTTTAAAAGTAGCCAAGTACATACTTACTTAATTGCATTTCTGCAGGGAATACATTCCAGCAATGTGGGCTTGCTACCAAGAAAAGTCTGTCAGCAGCAGACCTGGCTTGTGGTTGAGGCACTGGGCTGTGACTCAGGATATCTGGGTGCTAGTCACAGCTCGGCCACAGGCTTCCCCTTGACTCAGAGCCAATTATTTAATCTTATTTTCCCACAGGTAAATCAAGCAATAACTCTTTCCTTTCTTGCAGGGATGTTGTGAGGAGAAAAAATCACTGGTGTCCGCAAGGTATTCAGGGTCTACTTAGATATTTTGGAAGGGAGGGGGATCATGCAACGTAGCAAAAAGAAGAACTCCATCAGGTTCCCAAAGAATTTCCATTATATCAGATTATTTTCAAATCATAGAGAGTTGAACAGAAAAGCCAATAAGTGCTTAATTCAATCTCATAGCATTTGTAAGATCAGACTTCTCTAAACCTTGTTGCTACTGTTTTGCCATCTGCTGGATTTCTGGTTTAGGGGTTTTGTTTTCTTTTGGTGGTGGTGGTGGTGGTAGTAGGTTTGTTTGCATGTTTTTTAAAGAGGGCAAAAATTTGCCATGTATATCATTACATCTTCAACCTCAAAAAAAAAAAAATAGTTTCTGATGAGAAAGTTACCTCCAGAGGTGAATAATGCATATTTTATGTAATTTTCCCTACGTGGAAAGCAGAGAAAAGCAAAGAACACACAAAGAAATGATTGACAGAAATCATGCTGTCTTGATTTATCATAACCACTGCTTTTTGTGAAGTGGTGGCAGAGCACAAAAAGAGCTTTGGGGTGAATAGGGTGAATTTTCAACACTTTACTTCACGTCTTGGACTGCAAAAATTGACTAATGACCTGTCCTAGCCTGCTTTGTTGGGCTCTGTCTGACCAACACTCTGGTCTGCATCTATTCTTGGTAAACTGAGGCTGTCACATCTTGTGAGAGATTGAGTGAGCTCCCCATCAGCTCCAACCTCGTTTGGAGGGCACATTTTTTATAAGAGATGTGCAGCACTTGTGTAAGCCAAATCCACTTTGATATGAGTAACCGGTGCCAAGGAAAGAAAAATCACAACAGTACAATCTCTATTTTATATCTTTTCTGAAGGTCTCCACGAGAGATTGCATAGGTTGTAACTACAACAGTGCAGACAGGTTGATGGAAACTTCCTTTGTACAGAAGGCCTGTAATGTCCTGGCTGATGGCAGAGGTACCAATTGGCTCAGGTAGAGTACCAATTTTAAGGCCAAAGCTAAAATGCCTTAAAACAAAACAAAACAAACAAACAAAAAAAGAACAAAACAAATCTGCTTCTGTTCCTTTTGCCCGATTTCACAGTTTCAGAAACAGAGTATAGATCTCATCCTGCAAAGGTCATACTTAGATCTGTGTTGCTCACATCAGTAAATCCAGACAGCCAAGTGTAGTAGAGCTCAACTTCTTCAGGAGGAAAATGATCTGGGTTCTGAATATTCAGAGCAGGGTGTTATTAGTGTACATTTCATTTTCAGCAACGGAAATAAAACTTACCCAAAACTGCATTGCATTCTCATAACTTTAAGAAGCCTGGCTCTGTTTCAGTTTTAATGCTCCACATTCAAAGTCTATGCTTTTTTACAACATGATCCTTAAACCAAATTTGCTGTTCTTGTGAACCCGCAATGAACATCTGTCCCACACTTCACACCTTCCTGTACCAGTTTCCTTGTTCTTTCCCTTTCCAGAATTAGAAAAGGACAAATTGACCATAAACACCTATTGCATGTCTTAATCCCTAAAAACAAAACAAAAGTTGATTTTATTGCAACTTCTTGACTAGGAATATGCTACTCTATCAACTTTTGCCAGAATCAGCCTAGGAAAAACACAGCCAACAAAACTTTGGTGAAATTCCCTGCTTTAATACCTTTTCTGTTCCTATCAGAATATGTGAAGAAGTAGAAGACCTCTACTGATATTGCTTTTATTGCCCTTTCTTTTGCTGGTTAGCTATGTATATGACCATGATGCCTGGAAGGCCCAGACAGATTCCACCTCAATTCTGGTTTTCTTCAATAAAACCTCAAAATAAAAAACTGTAACTTGAAGGACAAGTTCATGCCTATCCCAGCATCTGTGGAGGGATTCCTCTGTGCTGAAGAAAGAGTGGGGGAAAAGACATTTAGGTGTTTGTTTAGGAGCTTCACCAGTGAGCAAAGCATGTTTACAGGTCCAGAACAGGGTACCAGGGAAGATGTCTGAAGAACAGTGATGGAAGATTAAGTTATCAGTACAGAACCTTGATTATTCATATAGTTATTACAGCAAGGTGGAAACACAGGAGATAGAGGAGAAAGGAAGGACAGGAGACACCTGGGTAATATACGACTAGGAAAACTATTAACCTGAAAAAAGTATAGTCCAACCAAAGTATAATCAGGTGAGGACAAGAAGAGGAGAAAACCTCTCTCCCTCATGGTTTCTTGATTTTAAATGGGAGCATTAAACTACCCAGTGTGGCATGTTAATTAATTTTTCACATTGCAATTTCATTCTGTATTACTGTGTTATTATTCAGGTCTGTGTGTTAAAAGCCATAGAGCTCTATGAGTCATTGTGTGCTTGAACTTTCAGACACCTTGTTTGCTTAGTTTTGATTGTTTCTTGCCAGATGGTTAAGCATATGTTTAGCAGTTACAGAGGGAGAAAACAACAACAAAAACAACACATGTAATATGCAGTTAGGAGCTTAAAGGGTACTGGTAAAATTTATTAGCTTCTAACACAGAACTGATGTTAAAAATAGTCACAGTGACAGGATACAGTTTAAGACTGAAAAGACCTGCAGTTAACTTCCTTTAACTCATTGAAAATACTGGATCAACACACGTGGAAAGGAATTAACTTGCTTAACTTTAGCAATCTAAAGTTTAGCTGGGCAGTCTGAAGCAGTTGCACAAGATAACCCTGCCATCACTGGAGAAAGAAAGTTAACTCTGAGGAGTTTGTTTACCTGTCCTGTCTGAAACATCTGCCTTCCAAGTGGAAAAATCACTTTGAACTCTGTTTCCCTTCTGTAATTACTGTCAGAGCCTACACCCTTAAATTGGAGTGGACACTCACCTTCTAGATGACTACAGTTAGGTGAAATCTAAACAATCCTATGTCATTTCATACCATTGGTCTCTGTTACTTTTGTTCCCCTTCCTGATATGGTTTTCTTCTGCTTTTTCACCTTTTTACATTCATTTTCAACTAGAAACCATGGCCTAAATTAATCCCACCTCATTACAGACACTAAGTGAGGCATCTAAATTAGGAGCCAGGTTGCCCTTGCTTCCTGTGTAGATGATCAAAAGAAAGAGGCACAAACACACACGGGCTGCCAAGAGGTGCCAGGCTATAGAGGGATCCTAAAATGAGCATCTTCCTAGCTTGGGTACTGCAGGTAATTGTTTGAGGTTAAAAAGGAAAACCTGAGTTCAAGTGGCAGCTGTTTGTAACAACTGGAATTCATTCTCCTCTAAAGAGCTACTCTAATGCAAACAGTAAAAGAATGCTTTTATTCCTTGAAAGTTTTAATCCTTTTCCTCTAAATTTTGTTTGCAAATAGTAGATTAATTATTTCCCAATGGGAAAGATAGTAGTTCACACTTGACTGTGATTACCTAAGGTAATCATCCTGGTTTTTGCCCTACAGTGTCTAACAGGGACATTTGAAAGTGTAAACTGATGAAAGAATAAAAAAAATCAATAATCCCACAGAACACAACTTGTCTCTCCTCCACTACAAAATGCAGACATTTGTATTAAAAAATGTACAAGGAACAGCAGCAAGATTGCTATTGGCTATTTCTTTTCTGGGAGAATTCAAAAAGGGGTGAGGGTGCTCAAGGATGAAGGGATCTGTTTGATGGATGTACATGCGAGGCTGATCTTCCATGGGAATCACCAAGAGTTAAAGTGCACTTTGAGGCAGGCCGTTGCAAAGGAAATAGGTGCCTGGTGTTTGCTAACCCAAATGAAACCTTTCCCTTTTGGTGAAGAGATAAAAGTCAGAGTTTCATACCAACACTCAGCTATCAGGAATGTGCCTTTCATGGCTGATAAGTGATGGTCTCTACATACAACAGACGGCAGGAGAGTTCTGCTTGCCCTCTGTCAACTCATGCAGTTTTGAATCCATAATGAAGCACTTGCAAACTGCTCCACAAAACTACATCGGGTGAGAATCATGGAAAAAAATAATGGACAGTGTTAAAAAAATGGCTTTGCCAAGCAACTGATACAACCAATACACTGTATTTTATGGGGGGGGGGGGGGGGGGGGGGAGGGGGAGGGAAGTGGGGGAAGAAGGGGGAAGAAAGAAAAGATGAGGGAGAGGGAGGAAAAGGGGATAAAAAGGCTTTCAAAACATATCAAATGAAGCTTGTTTGATAATAATCACCGCAGGAGGTGGAGCAGATATTAAGTGTGAAAATATTTAACTTTTTATTGCACACAAATGCTTTCATATAGGGGTCATCTGTGCGTGCGTGTGTGTGTGTGTGCACGCATGCACATATGCAGTGAACAGAAATCTATTGAGTTCCACCAGACCAGACGTCTGCATTCTGGAGGGCTCATTGCAGCCAATAAATTTGACTAAAACTTCTTTTTTCTTTTTTTTTTTTTATTTTATGAATTCTGCTATAAAAGCTAATCCTCCTTTCTAGACTTAGCATAATTACAAGACACTATTCTGACTGCCAAAAATGTCAACTGTAGGTTGCAAACATGGACACATTTAAGCAGAACCATATGTCAGAATGCAATGCAAGACCTGAAGTAAACGAATCAGTTTACCTTTTTCTGAAGAGTAAATTTATAATGCAACCTTAGCTCTATGAAATAATAATACAGCCAGTGATAAATTACATTGCTCAATCATTTATTAATAAGCTTCATTGGAAAGATTTTATCAGTGCTCAAAATTCACTAAGTTACAAGATCACAGATGTTCAGGGTTCTGGAGCCAGAAACTTAATATTAATGAACTCTCATTAATACCTAATCAACTTGTGATGTTTTGATCCTGTGAGAAAATTGATGGCCAATAAAAATAAACACAAGAGGTCTTCCTATCTAGAAAAAAAAAGAAAATGGTATAAGCCTGAGAATGCACACAGTAACCAAGATGCAGTAACTAAGGTTAAACAGCTGGAGGCTAAATTTTAACTTTTTTTTTTTTTTTTTTTTTTTTTTTTGGACAGGATGGATTTATTCTGTCACCTAGGCAATTTCAGAGTCTTACTTGGTAGGATTTATATAGGCATTCAGACTTAGCAGATGTATTCACATGCAGTACACTAACTATGCAAAAACTACTTTCCAGGATATTCTGGATTAGGGTCTTAAAAACAGACCTCTCTGGAAATGAAATCCTTCAAAAAAATCTCTGTTCATCTCTGAACGTGATTCTGCTGCACTTCAAGTGTGAAATCTACTTAAACACATATGGCATCTGAAATGATATCATATACATTTCTGTGTAAGAAGAATGTTCTGGGTTTTAACCCTGTAGTGATGACAAAATGGGGAATGCAAGTGTATTTTGGACTTAAACTAGGAACACAGAAATTGTCACAGTAGATCTGAGCAATGATCCATCTGGTCCAGTATTTTTTCTCCAAAGGTGAGCAGCACCAGTTGCTTCAGGCAAATTCACCAACAAATTGAATCAACAACTAGGAAAAAATCATACTTAGAGCATTTATTTTTTTTTTAATCAAATCTATTTGATTAATGGGTCTACATCTTTTGTGAAATGTTAATCTTTATGATGCAGATTAGCACCATACTTATGGTTACCAAATATGATTTTAAAAAACATATTTCTTTAGACCTTGTAGCAGGGAGTCCACAGAACTCTTACATAGTGCAAGCAAAACAGTCATTTATTCATTTTTATGTGAGCTAGCCATTAGTTTCTTTTAAAATTCTCATCTGCGCATGTGTAAATAGAAGTACTGGCATTAGTATATATTATATTTTTATCATACATCATTAATTTCCTCTTTGTGGGTTTCATCCTTTTTATTTTTTTTTGCTGTTGATAATTTCTTTAGCACTCTTTAGATACATAATGTTTATGATCTCTTTTTTTCCCCTTGTTTTGTCGGGATATTCCTTCTAGGAATGTCCTGGAGAGAAGAGAGTAGCCCCACTTTGTCCTTTTGGGCAGCTGGTCTACAAAAGAATGATAATAAGTTTAATGAATTTTATGATAACCTATATCAATTTCATGTTTTCATGGATAAGGATAGAGACAAAGGATTTTCTAAGGGTGTTGACCTTGGAATATCATTTAAAAAAAAAAAAAAAAAAAAGGATGTTGATGACCTGTAAGAGCTTGAGAGAGGGAGAGACAGACAGACAGACAGATAGAGGTGAGTCTTACTGTTTTTACTAATTTGGAATTAAACAGCTCTCCTTAAAAAAAAAAAAAAATGTTGTGTAGAATTCAGGTTTTAGGCCAATGTCTGTTTGAATTTGAATTATCAAGACTGAGTTGAATTGTTGAAATGAAAAGCCAACTTAATTTGTACAAAGCTCCATACAGAAGTTTACCATCATGTCATTCACAGAGCATTATTTCATCTCTAAAATCAAAAGCAAATGTGGTTAATGATATGTAAATCGGAGTGGTGGAGGAAAAATCAACTTAATTAACGTTATTGTAGTTTTGTACTATCAGTTTATTGCCCACCATTACAGAGGGACTGGCTGACACCACACGCACATGACAATGCCAGAAATCTTTCTCAATTCTTTCTGTATTTACCTTATATATGAGCCTAGAGTAGTCCCCTTCTGCTGGGGAGATCTCAGAAGATGGTGCTTCTCAGTGTCACTTCCCTGGCTTAGCGAAGCCTCAGCTGGGTGCAGAAGAGGTTGAGCATTTATCACTGCTTCTGAAAATGTATGAGGGATGTTGGCTGTACTGCATCTCTAGGCCACCTTCAGAATGGAGATCCACCTACCTGGCATAAAAAGGACCAAGTAAACTGTATTATTCCTTTAACAGTAATGGATGCTCTTTTAGCATGCATTAAGTGTAGTAAATAAGCAGGGGTAACAAAATAAAACAAAAAAAAATGGTAATAAGGTAGATCCAACATAAAATAACATCATGAGGATTCTCAGATGGTTGCATTTTGTATAAAAATGTACCAAGTGAATAAGATGGTGATTCAGATAAATTCTTTTTTGTTGCATTGAAACCTCTGGCTGTTTATTAGGTGAGATCCTAATGTTTTTGCTGGTATAACGGGTAGAGCTTCAAATCTATTTCCCTGTATCCTCTGGAGTCTCTCCAATGAATGTGAACCATTCTGATGTTATACAACAGTGCAGCAGCTTGTCAGTGCTTTTGTTTCTGAACAGTGTGAGAGAAGTGCCAAATGATGCTATTGTAAAATATAAGAGTGCTTCAGCATGTTGGGGAACACAGAGTGACTGTCGATGTGACATTGATTAATGACTGCGAAGTGTCAAAATGAGATACTGCACATTCAGTCTTAGATTTTATATTAATCCAACCAAAAATTATGCCTTACAAGGTAGTACCAATGTCCAGACAACTGCAAACAAGGGGATCTTAGGTTTGGTGTCTCATAATTTTATCTAATTCTTTATCTAAACCAAACGAACAACAACAACAAAAAACACAAAGCTCTAAAAATGAATGAAATAGAGAGAAGAAACCCAAATATCCTCCTGGTATAAGGATAGGAAAAAAAAAAAAAAAAAAAACCTCGTGTTACACTACTAACTTTCTGTTTAAGTGAACTATATCATTTGTCTGTGTCATAATGTCATAATCTTCCAAATTATAGCGTTAAAATTTTATTTACCCACTAGACAAACAAAACACAATGACATATTATCTACTGTTTACAAGGCTGTAGGAAGATACTATATCTGCTTATATTTGTAAAAACATAACCTAGAGCAAAATGGACACAAAGGTACTTTTAAAGTACAAGATTGGAGATGGAAACAGAATGAGGAGTTGAAAAACAGAATATTTTTCTGATGCACAGTAGAAGATTTTAAAATATATACAAAGTATCAGCAAGTACTTCCAAAGCAGTCTGGAAATTTCTTTTTATTCCAAATCACATTAAAAAAGGACAACAACAATGAAACCATACACATGCAAAACACACACACACACATACACACAAAAGCCAAATGTTGAAAACGTTGGTTCTGTGTGGTAAGTTTATTTCAGTACAGTAACAAGGCACTGTTTTGATTCAATTGCTTAATTTTGTTTTGAATATTCAAAGATCATACATTTTACAGCATACACTCAAGTATTTACAGCAAATACTTTAAAATTCTAAAGAAATTCATCAGAATAATAAAGCAGCTGCACAATACTGAATTTCTGTATACCAGTATCAATGGAATTAAATAAGAATGTCAAAGTAATTTTTACTTTTGTCCACTGAATATTTTATTGAAATAGGTGTATCCTCATGGATTATATGGACATTATATAATTTCCATGCCCAGCAAAAATCACAGACCCAAATGTTGCTACCACTACCATTACTGTTAGCCCCAACTAAGACCAAAGGCCCTTTGTGCTTGGTACTGGACATAGAAGTAAACCTTATTCCAAAAATGAGGTAAATTATGAAAATCTAAAATGATGAAAAAACAAAACAAACAAAACCAAAACCAAATTACTGTCCCTTTTTCTTACAAGTAAACTAAACTTAGTGAATTGTTAAAAGTTTCTCTTAGATTACTTAGAAACCTTGTGCCTGAACAGAGAACTGATATTACATCTCAGTTGCAAACCAGTAAAAACTTTCCTTTTTACTCCAGAGGAAATATAAAAGAGTTAGACCAATTAAAATGTGATGGAGTGGTACATTTTTTAGAAAGTTTGTGTGCAGAAATCACAAGGTTTGCATAGAAACAGTGTTCTACATGCAGAAGTGGAAACTGGTAGATGCCCAGTTGAAGTTGCAGCCATCTATTTGTGCTCTTAAAAAAGTTAACAGAGTTAATCTGGCTACAGTCTGGCAGGTCTATTAGATAATTATCACTAACATCAAGAACTTGACATAGTTGTAGTTACCAATCTAGTTTTCATTTACTGGTTCAATCCTTATTTTCATCTTCTTAACTCAAAAGCTAAAATGAACAGGACTGAGAATTTTAGGAGAGATCAATTTTTATTAGCAAGTGAGCATATCTAGGTTCAAGAAGCATGATTTAGTTAGCAGTCATGTTTCTGGCAACAATAAATAAGTATATAAGGCAAACAGCTTCTTCCAATGGTCAGTGAGATATAAACTCCTTAATTACTGTCCAAGTTAAGCTATTAATTTTCTTCTCCAACTTGCTTAGTTGTTTTAACATGTTATTTAGAACAATAAAAAGTTTAAGAAAAAATTGTTTAGAACAGTAAAAGCTTCACAGGTCCCAGAGCCTATCACTGGATTCAATAAAACTATGTAATTAATTTGGATGATGAGAATAATAAAAAGATGACTAATTTGAAATTCTCTGCTGAGATGAGAAATAACATAAATTATTTGGTATGTGTTAATTTAGGAAAAAGAACACTTCCCATAAACATTTGGATAATAAAATATGAATTAAACCATCATGTTTGCAGAATATATTTTTAGAATGTAGTGAAAAAATAGCAACAAGTTCGCAGATGACTAAGGGAGGTCTTTTGCAGAATAGCCTGTTGTCACTGTGAGCTGAGAAGAAATTGGGTCATATATGTACCAAGAAGCTATCTATTGGGTTGGACCTTAACACCCTAGATTAAATTACAAATGCAAAAGAATGCTGGAAAGAATAAAATGGTTTGCATTTCCCAGGAAAACAAGCCAAACAAAAACATTTCTTGTCATCTGAACTTAACCATGACAAAACTGAAAAAATATAACTAGTATCATGCAGTCAGCTGGTAGTAAGGAGCGTGACACTGGGTCTGGTTGACTAAACTGTAAGCATTCAAGTCAAGCACCAACATCATTCTTGTTGTTCAACTGTTAGTTTTAGCCTGAGCTTCCCAAGTGAAGCCCAGGGAAAGTTCAGGCACTCTCAAGGATTGGTAATCGAAGGTAGGTCTGATTGATGGTTAGACTTGATGATCACAGAATCATAGAATATCCCAAGTTGGAAGGGACCCATAAGGATCAAGTCCAACTCCTGGCACCACGCAGGTCTGCCCAAAAGTTTAGACCATGTGACTAAGTGCACAGTCCAATCTCTTCTTAAATTCAGACAGGCTTGGTGCAGTGACTACTTCACTGGGGAGCCTGTTCCAGTGTGCGACCACCCTCTCGGTGAAGAACCTCTTCCTGATGTCCAGCCTAAACTTCCCCTGCCTCAGCTTAACACCGTTCCTGTGGGTCCTGTCACTGGTGACTATGGAGAATAGGTCACCTGCCTCTCCACTCCCCCTCACGAGGAAGTTGTAGACTGCGATGAGGTCCTCCCTCAGCCTCCTCTTCTCCAGGCTGAACAGGCCCAGTGACCTCAGCCGCTCCTCATATGTCTTCTCCTCTAGGCCCTTCACCATCTTCGTCGCCCTCCTCTGGACACTCTCCAACAGTTTAATGTCCTTTTTGTACTGTGGTGCCCAGAACTGCACAGAGTACTCGAGGTGAGGCTGCACCAGCGCAGAGTAGAGCAGGACAATCACTTCCCTCGACCGACTAACAATGCTGTCCTTGATGCACCCCAGGATACAGTTGGCCCTCCTGGCTGCCAGGGCACACTGCTGGCTCATATTCAACTTGCTGTCAACCACAACCCCCAGATCCCTCTCTGCAGGGCTGCTCTCCAGCGTCTCGTCGCCCAGTCTGTACGTATAGCCAGGGTTGCCCCGTCCCAGGTGCAGGACCCGGCACTTGCTTTTGTTAAACTTCATGTGGTTGGTGATCGCCCAGCCCTCCAATCTGTCCAGATCTCTCTGCAAGGCCTTTCCACCCTCACCCGAGTCCACAACTCCTCCAAGTTTGGTGTCGTCGGCAAATTTGCTCAAAACACTTCCTAGTCCTACATCCAAATCATTTATAAAGACATTGAAGAGGACTGGCCCTAAAATGGAGCCTCGAGGGACCCCACTAGTGACCATCCGCCAGCCAGGTGTGGCCCCATTTACCACAACCCTTTGAGCCCTGCCCGTCAGCCAATTGCTCACCAATCGTATGATGTTTTTGTTTAGCTGTATGCTGGACATTTTGTCCAGTAGGATCCTATGGGAAACCGTGTCAAAAGCTTTGCTGAAGTCCAAAAAGATCACATCAGCTGGTTTCCATTGATTGACTAGATGGGTGATCTTATCATAAAAAGAAATCAAATTTGTTAGGCAGGACCTACCCCTCATGAACCTGTGTTGGCTGGGACCAATGACTGCATTGTCCCCCAGGTGCGCTTCAATTACTTCAATGATCTTAAAGGTCTTTTCCAACCTAAATGATTCTATGATTCTCTATGAGAAGTAAGACAGACAGGGAAAGATATAATGAAGAAGAAATGAGGTAGGAAAACAAAACTGGGGTAAGTTTCAGAGAAGAAATATGGGAAAGTAAAGAAAAACTGCTAAGGGTTTTAGAGGATTGAAATGATACATTTCTCTCTCCTTGGTTTCTGCAAGATATTCTGTAGTAAATACCATATAGAAGGAGGAATTATATGACTCTATGGATTTATGCTGTACAGTCTACTGCTTTCAATGAGTACTGCTTTGTTAAGAAAATATGTTGACCCTGGAACAACACAGAGAAGTGGCAATAAGGAGTTTTAAAAACTTTTCTGCTGAGAACCAGTTGGATTTTAATGGATTACCTTGGACCTGAGTTTAAAAGTGTGCACAGAAGATCCTATACCTATAAATAATAAAGTACCCTGAATTTTGCTTTCTATAGGCAAAATGTGAGAGAGAGCTGTGCTGTAATTGAAGGAAGACATTCACATATGTGCTGTGCCTGCACACTGCATTTTTGTAGCTGCACATGAGGCAGATGAGAATCTAGGTCCAGGACAGAAAGCCTCTACTGTAGGCACAAGGGTTGGCAGCAGGGGCCACAGAGGCTATCTAGCTCTGCTATCAGGGCCATCACCCTCCTTAGTAATGAACTAGCTGATCAGAAGTATATTTGGTTTCATTGAGTTTGAAAGACCACAAAACATTACAAAATACTAAAGAAAAACATAAACTTGAATCCCTCTGAACCATAATTTACTTTTTCTGCCAAATCTTCACTAAGGCACAAACTGCAAACTGATGGATTGACAGATTTATCCCCACAATTCATTTCTGCTTCATGGCTTAAGAAGAATTAGTGTTTCTTAGCCAATCCAACAACTTGTAATAATTGTTTCTGTATCAGACCTGGTTTAGCTTTCATTTCTCTTAAATAGCAGCATTTGCAATAATATCTTTTAAAGCTACTTCCACTCAACAAGTATTTCTTGGCAAACAGGATCGTTGTTTCTTTGTTATTGTTGTTTTCTTTAATGAGTATTTAAAATCTGATTTTGAATTCCAAAAGAGATCTTTAACCATGAACTTCTGCTTTCAATTTAAATCAGGTTTCAGATTGTACGTGCTGTTATTGACATTCTGTATTGGAAAGATATGGCAATTTTATTTTAAATAATCACCACAAAAAATAGGGAAAAGTTACCTTTAAAAAGGCAAAATGACATAAAAGCACTAACTCCTGACATCACATGAAATACATTTGAATTAACTCTGTTACTCACACTCTTAAAGTGTGAGGGCATCTACATAAAATATTCATCTTTTGAGGGACTCTCAGGCTCCTAGTAGTGGAAACTTTGTTGGTTTGGTAACCTCTGCCATTCAGCATCTGTAGCTAAAAGAAAATGCTTGTGCTATGGCAGCAGGTGGCTGCAATGTCAAACTCCGCACCAAAGAGCAGTTGTCCATGTACTGACACACACAAGAAGAGCCAACTTCTCTGGGTACTTCAGTTAAGGGACATTTCCAGCCATCTCCCTCTTTCATACTACCCACAAAAACAGCCCAGGAGTTAAAGGATCAAAATTAATGACTGAAATAGCAGACAAATGTTTGGCTGCTGTTGCAGGTCTGCTCCTCTGCCAGGTAAGACCTACATTTTGTCAAAGAAAGGAAACAAATATTTTCCTTCCCTATATGTATTTCAAAATTTGAACATTTTCATCCAATATGGGCAAATTTCACAACAGGTATCAAGATGAAGCTTTGAGGAAAAAAGAGGGAGTTGCAAATAGTTTCAATCCTTAAAAGTTTCTGGTCACAAACTCTCCAGATCTCTCTATCCTGATGTTTTAGTCAACTTCTTTTTGTGCCAAAAATGTTATTGAATTTTCTTGATGCATAGATAAGCTTCCCTTTCCTGGCTCATACAGTCATGATCTCTATTTCTTCCATAAGATTTTTGTGACATACATAAAAATTACTGAGTATAGTCAATCAGAAAACATTGCTTAATTTGATTTGCGTTTAAAAACAATAATTTATATTTTATGATCCAAAAATGTTGGAGTCGTTGGAAAAGCCCTCATGACTTCAGCAAGCTTTGGCTCAGTGCCATGGATTGCTTTTGGAAACACATGTTCATGCTACTTGTCCTTATTTTGACCTCAGATGGGAACAGAACTATTACTAGGATGGCACAGACACTATGGGGATTGCAGCTGAGATGTGAGATAGGCCTGAACTTCTTCCATTGAGCGATAATACTTAGAGAAGGGGAAATACATGAGAAGAAAAGACTGGGAGAGATGGAAGTAGAATAAATATATCTTTATGAGAAAATGCAAAAACAGGGAGGGAGGTACCAAGGGCAGAAGCAGTAAGATGCAGTAAGGAGATGGAAAAGATGCAAATTTCTTGATGGAGTGAAGGAGGATTCTGTTTGTTGCAGTGGTTCAACACTAAGAATAAGTGCAATTAACAGACAGAGAAGAACATTGCTCAGCTGATGGGTAGAGAAGATGAGTCTTTCCAAATCCTTTCCTGTTACAGCACGCTGTCATGGAGATAGGACTGACCTTGAAACAAAATGAAAGGTAAGTTTAGTTTTACTGACAGAAAGCCAGAGCTTTTGATTCTGTAGTATCCGTTTAGAAATATCACAAAAATGGGAGGATGGAGATAGGGTCTACATTATTTTAGGTATTTTAAATGTGAGTTATAATAGATTATTTATGATTTTTCCAGCATCTAAACACATAATGGTTATTTGCTAAAAAAAAAAAAAAAAAAAAAAAAAAAAAAAGTGATGATTTGATGATTTTGGAAATATCTCCTCATCCCCTTTCTTGTGCTTCCACTACTAGTCAGGGATTAAATATTAACTCCTTCAAATAATGCTCCCCCAAGCCATTATATTACATTTTAGTTACACCCCAAGTACAATTTTACATTTCCCTTGTTATGTGAAACTCTCACTCTGCAGATTCTATATTCTATATTTGGCAATATAATTACTGTTGCCTTAAGCACTTTTTCCCCATAGAATATTTCTTCCTCATTTATATTGTTACATTCCAAAAGAGTTTTCAGGAGCCTTAGTGAGTCTGCTTGTGTTGCCTTCAAGAATAAATAAATAAATAAAATAAAATAAAATGTTTCTTAGGCTATAGCTTCTGGACTTTAATAGTGACAAGCCACAGATGTTCAAGAATTGTGTTTAGGCAACACATAAGTATACATATATATATATTGTGTTTAGGCAACACATAACAATAATTATTGTTGTTGTTGTTGTTTCTATTGAGCCTCTTGGCTACAGTTAGGGATAAGGTCCTGTTGTGCTAGACACCACTGTATTCACATGTAATAAAAAAGGCAAGTATACAGTCCCTGACTAATGAATTTAGGGAGTGCTCCTGGCAGGTGATGAGCAGTCTTCTTAGCTAGCTGGAGCACTAAAAGTCATCTTACATAATAACGGTAAAGCCATATGCCACATACAGCAATTTGGGGTTATCCAGATTTTTCCTTTTGCTAATGGTGTATATGTGTCTACCTCTAATAAGTAGCTCTGTGAGAGAAAAGTTTGTTACAAACTCTCTGTGAGAGAAAAGTTTGTTACAAAAAATTGTTCTTTGATTTGTTATTGACTGAAAGCTGACAATGCCCAGGGATCTGTCCAGAAAAAAAAAAAAAAAAAAAAAATCTGGACAAATTCAGAACCTTCCAAGAGGAGGTGACATCTCCTGAGACTGGGATGTGGTTTGCAAGCCCCAGAAGGTATATTTTCATTCTACACTCATCTCTCTCTAGGAAGATATATGGTCATCCAGTTGGCCAGAGGCAGTCCCCAGTTTTCTAAATTTGCATTCAACTTAATCCATGAACAGATGATGTACTTTTTCTTCAATATTGGACTATCAAAATGAGAAATGGGTGACTGTAACTCTTTTATTTGTAAAATAGATCCACATTGCTAACCAGTGTTTTTTGTTTAAAGGAAAATTGAAGAATGCTCTTCCTTGGTATCATGTCTACACTTTTCAACAAAGAAGGTCTCAGATTAACTTTTTGGCCTTAGATCAGCAATGTACTTGAAAACGTGCTTAACTTTAAGCACTTCCTCAAGTTCCATTGAAGTGTACTGTCAGCACTCAGCAAATAATAAATGGCAACAACATTTGAAGCTAATCCACTTTCTTTTCAGAAAGCTACATGATAATGCCATAGAGCAAATATTATATGCAAAAAGTATTTCTTTGTGAAGTCGCTCAATGGTACTTCAGCTACGGTTTAAATGATTTGCTGAACCAGAGTTTCAAATGGGTTTAGATAATACATCAAGATCAAATTGCAATGTGTGTTTTTCAAAATGTTGGCCTGATCCTGAAAATTACTAGGTGAGTAATTTAATCAGTGTTTTCAGAGAATAAGTGTAGGCAGCATGTGAAGCCAGAAGGCAAAGGTGTCGAATCCCATTAACAAGTATAATAAGTAGCATAGGTGATTACGGTAGCTTGCTGAGTACCTGCTGATAGATGCTGACCTCAAGGGATTGAATGCTCTGCACTTCCCAGAAGATTCTTGTACAAAGCAGAATAAGAATAATACAAAGAAGTATCCCAATCATTAGTCAAATAGATGTTTATTGCTTCTGAAGCTTAGAAGACAAAACTATAGTTATGGCTCTTTGCCTCAACAGGAGCCAAAATTCCCAACAGGATGCAGTGTTGGAAATTTGGCTGGAATGCCAACTTCCTGGGATTTTTTTTTTTTAATTTAAAATAAACAGATGACATTTTCAAGAAATGCCCGAGCTATAATCACACCACCATTAAGAAGCAAGCTAAATTAGCTCATCTTTTGGTCCTGCTCATGCATCTACATTGCTAATGGCTCCCAAGCTCAGTAGATTAAACCCATTAAAAATCAAACAAACAAGTGCAAGGACACACAAATAAAAACAAACAAAACACCTTGCACAGCTATATAGAGGTTTCCTCTTTCTTCAGCCTGAGGGACAGTGGTGCATGCCTGGGGAGGCTGATTCAAGAAGCAGCACTTGCTGCTGCATCTGAAAAGGATTTGCTTGGCCTCCTTTACTGCCCAGCTGCTTGAGGCATGGGTTTGTCACTGCATGTGCTGCGCCAGGCACTTGCAAAACAATGACCTGCAAAACATAGTAACAAGAAGACTTTGCTGGGTTATGCTTGCTAGGGAAAACTTTTGTTGCTGAGGCTCAAGCCCTTTTGCCACATAAGACAAATTAGATCACAAGCCTGTGGGACTGGGATCTAAGTAGGAGAAAAAAGGGAGGAGAGACAGGAGCAAAGCAAGTCGGGGAGGGGGGGGCGGGGGGGAGGGAGTGGGGGGAGTCAAACGTTGCTGTGGTTCTCACATGGTAATTATTTACTTTTTAGCAGCAATATGAAACGTATGCACAGCTGGGAGTTTGGCACTTCTTAAAACCCTTTGGGGCCACTTTGTGTCCTTCTGCTTTCCTGGAGCTTGTTGAAGAGATGACACAAGAAGTCTGTGTGTAAAAGACTCGTTCTGTGTCTCCGTGCCCTCTCCTCACACCAGGCTAAGGCCAGTCCCCATACACTTTCCAGGGGGAAGGGGTACTAAAAACAAAACTCACTGCAGTGCGGACAGTTTTATGTTAAGATTTCCTCCTTGGGCCTGAAGGACATTGATACATGTCCCGATACAAGAATCGTCAAGGACAAGGACCCTGATAAGGATCCCAGCACACTTTTACCCATCATTTGGGGAGAAGACGGATGTCCCCTTTTCCCCAGGAGAGATGGGGCTGGGGGGGGTGGTCACTGCCTTCCCACCCACAGGCTCCCTGGGCAGGTGGGTCTTCCTTGGGTGGATGCTTGCTGGGCACAGCTCAGGGAATAACGCAGCTGCAATAATAACACAGTCATTTTGCAGTCATGTTCAGCTTTTCCAAAAAGGTGGCTTTCTGGGTTCCTATATATTTTTAATAAGGCACAACAGAGTCAAGCTGTGTTAAAGTATCTCCCTCAAACCCCCATGGTGTTGGGGGTGCCAGCCTTTCCTTGCTCTTGAAGATAATCTGGGAATGCAGCTGCGCCCTTCCTGCAAGCGTTAGGACATGTTCTGTCAGCTGTGTCCCAGCTTTGTCCCTTTATTTGGCATTAGAGCATGGTCTCCTAACTCCCCCACACAGCTATGGCCAAGAAAGGCCTTGATGAAGGAAAAGTATTCTGATAACTCATGGATGTTGCCAGGGACATAGGTAGGGTTATGCTGGACACTGCTGAGATAGCAAGGGGAAACATTGCAGGGAGAGGAAATGGTCGATGTAGAAGCAGAGTGCAGTTTCTTTGCAGGGGTTGAATATGGAGATTCAGAAATATTAGGAATTATATCTTTCAGTCACTGAAGAGGGGCTTTTTGGAAACTTTGCTGATCCAAATTATATTATCTCAAAGATGTGATTTATCACATTGTGTTAGATTTGGGTTTTTACAGGAAGGTCAAAACCAAGCTGTACAGAAAATAGGACCTTCTGGCTAATTCACTTTTTGTCTGAAGCTGGGAAACACAAACAGTGTTTAGGGAATTTTGTATTCACAGCTTTTACTGTCAGCTAATTTTTTTTCTCCTTTGTATTTCCTCTCTCTCTCAAAAAAAAAAAAGGGGGGGGGGGGGGTGAAGATCATCATAGTAAGTAAAACATTAATGAATCAACTTGAAGAAGTATAGAAAATTCAAATGAACAAACAGTAGATGTTTTGGCTTAATGGTAATGTCAAAACATTAAAAAGAGTCACTCTGAACCAAACAAAACTGTTTTCTAGAAAACGTGTAGTTTAACCCTTACTAAAATATATTAATGAGAACTGAGCAACTATATTTCATTTTAAGGAAAGAAAATAAAATGATTAAGATTTCTTAAATTCTAACAAAATGTCAAAAATAAAACCAAACAAATAATAGAAAAGCTATACGATAGTTGTTTCCTGTTTGAAACCATGTTTAATTCTCCTTCCTTTTCTTCTTCCCTTTCCTTCTCTCAGACTAATAATAGTAATAATAATAATAATAAAATGTTTGTGGAAAAGCTCTTTTTCACTAAGTGTGTGTTTTCCTCTCATTTAATACCCAGTAAAAAAATACTTGTCTATCATTAAGTAAGGAGAGCATCTTCTTTAGGAGACTTAGGGGGAAGCATCTGAGACTGCAGGAATTCCCCTTGAGCTTGGGGGGCAATCTATAGATCAAGAGGCAACTGCCTGGCTTTTTGGCTCTGGGTAGCCCCCTAACCACTGGTTATTTGTGCATGTCTATTTTTAGCAAGTATCAAATTGTGAAAATCTGAAATATGAATCTTGGAACAATTCAGAGGCCAGAACAGCCCCTTGCTGAGAAGGACAAGGCCAAAGGCTCTCATTGTTGCAGCAAAGCTTGCCATTTCTTACCCTTGGTTGTTATGGAAAAATTGGCATCGATTTAGATCTCCCAACCCAGCATTACAGGGTGGGAGGAATATTGTATGAACACAGATTTGCTCTCAGCACAATGAAATAGGACCGCATTTTAAGACAGAACTATCTTTTTATTCTTCATCTCCATAGTCCCTCACACAGCAGGATCCCTGACTGACTCCAAGTCCTACTGTTTTGTGAATAATATCAACAACAATAACCATACTGGCTATTTCTAGTAAGAGCTGGAAGTGTAATTTGCCAGTTGCACATCTGATAGCACAAAACTGTTTTGAACAAGCAAAAGAAAAAAAAAAAAAGAAAATAAAAAGAAAAAAAAAAAGGAAAAAAAAAACAATAAATCAACAAAGCAAATAGAATAATGTAGATTAAAATCATCTCTACACCCTCCTGAATATATTCTTACCCATGGCTGGCTGTCTTTTCTTCTGCATGATTCTTCCATCTGTCTGACAATCCTGCATTTACTTTCAGGCTTTGTTATGATTCTTTCTAGTAAAATACTTCAGCACTTTTGTCAAGAAGATGCAGTCTTCGAAGCAGGCATCTTTAGCAGATTTGTATGCTGGTGGATCTCTTTCTTGTTGAGATGTGAAAAAGAGGCCACCATTTAATTTACACAGGTGTATAACTTGGTGGTGTGAACAAATACAATTTTATTCTGTACTCATGAGCATGAATTAGCTTTGAATACATTTATAAGGTACAACTGAGATTTCTGGTGATTTCTATACCTTTTCATAAAACAAAGGGAAATATGTTAATTTGGTTAATTTATGTTGGAAATCTTATTTGATGTCATTTGTTCACAGTTTTCAGCTGCTGCAAGTAATCAATAGCTGTAGCAGGACCTCCCTGGGCCATTCTGGGGAGTTTTGAAAACCCTTACATTGGATGTTCTGTCTCCCCATCCCAGATGGGTAGCTCCAGCTGCAGTTTGAAGGCATGTGCTTGCACTTAAGACCGAAACTAAGTACCATCTAATTCTTCCAATTCAAGGGAATTGAATTATCTAAGTAATTACTATTAATTAACAATTTTGTTTCACATTAGGTTTATATATATGTATATATACGTATATATATTTCAGGAAATAAAACAATTTAGTAATATTTTCAGACAGACCAAAATTATATTACTTTAAACCTATGTTTTCTCAAATGATCTGCTGATTTAAGGGTCTCTCACTGACCTCCCATTGACTTTCTCCAATGTTAAATTTTTATGTCTAATAGAAGATAGAGACAGATTAATAACAACTAATGACTGGTGTACAGAGTCAGGACCAAAAAATAACTAGTGCCCTATGCAGGTCATGTCGTTATATGCAAACTGCAAGGAGACAAAGAAGATTAGAGAGTTTAGATAATAAATAAAGAGGAACTAGATCCTGCCCTCCATTTTTAAAGCTGGATTCATATGAAAACTCAAATGTACCATAAATTTGAAGCAAATCAGATATGGGTAGTTGGAATAATCCTGTGTTAGTTCAGGATGGGATTGAGTTCAGAGAAAGTTCAGAGGAGCTCCCAAGTACAAATTCTCTTTTTTCCTTTATCCAAATAATCCCCATCAGTAGTTCTGGAGCAGGATGGTAACCACTCCTAGCTTAAAGCTAGAAGAATCTGGTGAAATCTCAGTTCATTTTCTCCATGCAGGTAACACCACTTTCTCATAAATAAGATGAACAGAGTGGGGATGTCACTACATTGAAATGTGCCCTGAGAAAACACATTATTCTTCTAAATATTTTTTTCATATGAGATTCAGATTAAGATTCATGCTCTGAAAGGCTTCCCAGCCATCGGTTGCAGCCAAGTGGCTCATGTAAAAACCCTGTGGAGATGTTACGTGTGTGTGCAAGGTGCTGGTGAGGAAGCCCTGGCCAGGAGGCAAGTTCAAGGTTGCCTAGCAGGTTCCTCAAGTCAGCAGCTTACCAGAACCCCACTGCTGCCTTTGCACAGAGCACAATAGCTTCGTTTTTTCCATTCACATATACACTTAGCATATGCAGAGTGTCATCTGCGTTTCTGAGTTTGTCAGCTGGAGCTTCTGTGCCAAGAGGGTTCTCTAACCAGAGTGCTATGTTGTCTGTAGATATGCCCACTGTGATAGACCCGTAGGCTGCTTGAAACTGAATACTAAAATGTGATTTATTTCCCCTGGTGGGTCTGACATATGTGTTTGGATGTCTGGAATACATACTACATTATTATTAGTGTTCAACTATGTTCTTTAATAATCTCCTAGGAAACAAGGAAATGTGTGTGTGTTGGGGGGTGAGGCAGTGGAATATCCATAATTGTCTAAAGACAAGTATATACAAATTATTTTGTATTTTGTTCATAGAGTGCAAGCACCTCTAATTATAACGAAGCATAAATTCATTGCTAGGGCTGTCAGACCTCTAGAAAATAAGAGGGCTTTGACTTCCCAAGAAAGAGTTTTGATCACTAGTTTTAGATCCTTCTACTTACTTTGCTTGCGTGCAGGAAGTGCATGAACAAATCCCATTCATAAATAAAGGGATTTGTGTGTTGGTCTGCTTCCCTCCCCCCTCCCACGCACATTCCCCTTTTTGGGACCAAGCTCTTTAAAGTTTAGCAAACATGAAAGGAAATTGTTAAACTCTGATAATTACCCTAGAATAAAAGTGATGTATCATTTCAAACAGGATTTCATTCAGCATTAATAATGACAACATGTGTCATTATTAATGGTATGGGAATGAACTGGATAAAGACTGGCTTTTTTGTTTGTTTGTTTGTTTGTTTTTCCCCACAGCCATTGTAAGTTTTTGTCATTATTTAAAAAAAAAAAAAAAGTTAGAAAATAATAAGATATACCTACATTTCTTGCAGAGTCTAAAATAAAGGAAATAAACCTAGTTTTTCCAAAATTGCCAAACTAAATTAATTTCAAGGGGTTTACAACTAGGACAGAAAAGACTCAAATGCCTA